>NW_022111324.1:91996810-92000481 GCF_000313985.2 Echinops telfairi
GAAAAATGAGGAGCTGATACCAAGGGCTCAAGTAGAAAGAAAATGTTTTGAGAACAATGCTGGCAACAAACGTACAAATGTGCTGGACAAAATGGATGAATGTATGGATTGTGATGATTTGTATAAGCCCCTAACAAAATGATTTAAAAAAAAAGAAATACACCCTTAAAATTATGATGTCATTAAATTCTATCCTCTATACTTTTAGAGAAGGGATTTTTTGCCCACTGTTTCATTAGTAAATCTCTGAGCACCCGAGAGAATGAGTGAGGTAGCATATTTATGGATACTTAATTCCTTTGAGCGAAGATTTCAGGACAATAAATTGAAAGTTTGAGATAGTATTAAAAATGTAGTTCAACCCCCAATAAAATGATTAACAAACAAACAAACCTATTTAATTTCATTCTGAAGCCCCTACTAGAACTGACTATGAATGTTAATATTATTCATTCATTCCCAAATATTTATTGATTACCAAAACAACAACAATAAACCCACTGCCATGGAGTTGACTTGGACTTATAGGATGGAGGAAAACAGCTCTGTTGAGTTTTTAACGCTGTAAATCTTTATGGGAACTGATAAGCCTCATCTTTCTCCCATGTAGCTGCTAGTGGTTTCAAATTGCTGACCTTGCTGTTAAAAACCCAAGAGGTAAGCCACTTAACCACCACATTACAAAACCAAATTTGATTTAATATTAAATATTAAGACATTTTTTTAAAAAAGAAAAACTGTATATAAAGCTATAATATTTATTTTTAAAGGCCTAGAGGTGTTATGCTTCCACAGCTGTTTAATTGTAAAATGCCGATTAAATAATAAAGCACTCAATAACCAACATAAATATGTACCTCTTCTTTTGTTACAAGCTAAAAAGAAACCCCCCAAAAATGTAGCTAAAAAAAGAAACTGTAGCTCAAGTAATTATGAATAATAAAAGAAACATGTATTAAAAGTGCATTGTGATACATCTGCAACAAAACACTTTTCACTTCACCTCCACTCACAGGGACAGTTGGTGACATTAGTTACAGTCCTGGGTTGTGTAACCATTGCCACTATCCATTTCCAAATGCTTTCATCACTCAACAGAAACCCGCTGTCATTTAAGCAACACTTCCCTGTTTCTTGATCCTACTCCTTTATTAAACATTTCAACACATAAGACTACATAAGCTATTTAGAAATCACCCTTTATTTTTAAAACTCAGAATATGGCGTTGGGTAGCGGGGTGTTCTGCACTAGGCTGTGCTGATCTTGTCCATTTATGGCTTCTTAATGCTGGGAAGAAACTTTTAGCTGCTCTTGTCTAGTGTTTTAAAAACTGTCATCTGAGGCCTTTTGAAAGAAGCCTAATGGGAATGGGGCAGCATGATGAGAGTACACAGTGCCAAGGGGAAGAGGGCAGTGAACGCCAGAGAACCCTGGCTGATGCTTCCCCAGTAAATGGTCCAAAATGGCCACTCCAATGGCTGCTTCTACCTTCAGGTCTACACGTTTTTCCAGTTCAGGTGCTAACAGGGACTTCCTGCTGTATACTAGACCCAATTTCAAAGTCTTGGGAGATATAATCGGATGGCCCAGTTCTTGTGCAATTAATAGTAGTCAGGGCCTGGAGTCATTAAGTGTAGACATGATGCTAGATCTTCAACTTTGTTGGTGGGGTGGCTAGTTCTGAGAGCAAGAGCAGGGACGACATCCTTACAAGTGGTGACAATACTGCACAACTCTGTGTTCGAATAAATCTTACCTGCAAGTCAGACATGGAAGATGGACACAATTAGACTTCTGTGGTAAAGGGAGTGTGTGTGTTAGGAGAGACAGAGAGCTGCCCAATCAGCACTCCTCTCTTAGGGAATGGAAACCATGGGCTCTAGCTGCACTCTTTATTTTCACATGTGGGAATAAGGAAGCCTCGAGTGTGTGTGGCCTCAGAGGTACATCGCCACTTCGAGTCAGCAGATGGGCAGGTACCAGGGATCCGAGCTCTGAGTGGTGCGTTTTCACTCCTTGTTTCCTTTGTCCTCACTCCCAGTTAACCAACCACATGCTTGTTAAGAAAGACCTTCAGTCCTTTTAGATCCCTCTCTTTAGGATGGGAGTGGGAACCTTAGTGGTTCTAGGCTGCCTGAGGACTAACTGAAATATTGTGATGAAATTGGAATCAATTCCACAGCAATTGAAAGAAAAGAAAGGATTTCTAAGGTGAGTTAAGGAGTTCCTAGGGGCTTTTCTAGGAGCCCTGGTGGCACAGGGCTTACACACTGGGCTGCTAATTGCAAAGGCAGCAATTTGAAACTACCAGCCTACAAACGGCCAGAGAAAGACGAGGTTTTTGACTCCTGTCACGTCCTGAGCACGTCTACTCAGTTCTATAGGGTTGTGATGAGTCAGAATCGACTTACCAAGAGTGAGTTTGATATTTTGGAGTGGCACAACTGTTAAGTGGGCAGCTGATAACCAAATAGTTGGCTGTTGAAACCTACCTAGGTTCCATAGATTGCAGCCTAGAAAAACCCTATGAAGTTTATCTATTTGGTCACATGGGGTCACTATGAATTGAAATACAATTCATAGCACCTAACAACAACAATAAAGTAAATTGATTTTTATATGCAGAGGTTATTAAATATTTTTTCTGGTTGTTTATTCAACAGATCTATTGCTGTATCATTTTCATGTCATACAAATCAATGGTTTAAATATATTATCAAAAGTTATGTAATCATCAGCACAATCAATTTTAAATCGTTTTCTTCATTCTTGTAGCCATTACTATTATCTCTCCATTTCCCCCCAATCCTGCCTGTCTCAACAGATTTCACCTATCCTGGATTTCATATAAAGTATATCTTTTTAAAGAATGCAACTAAAATAAGTGAAATGTCAGAAAAACGCTTGCATCCTTGGTCAGATGTTTCACTCGTAGTGTCTGCCAGACCCCTCTGGTGTGCTCACAATGGTCAGCCTTGCGCAGCACCCAGACCCTTGTCCTGAGTTTCTGAACAGAGACAAAGCCTCTGGTGGCATGAAGTTTGTCCTAGACATTAGCCTTGTCTCAAACTCAGCATATGTTTGATGCCTCCTATGGGATTCTGATTGTTTTCCTACCATCTCACAGAGCTTTTTCCCGGTGTGGGCAAAATGCTACACAGCACCTCGAGCGAAGCTGGCAGGCTTGATTGTTCATCACCATACATTTGGGGAAACATTGTCCCTACCTTCTCGCAGTCTTGTTCTAGGGAAAGGTATCAGCAGAAGGCAGAGGATGGCAATCGCCATCAGCAGGGTGCTCTGAACTGCTGTCCTTTGTAAAGACCCATGGCCCCTCTCTCTGTGCAGGCCAGAGCTTGTCAGCTCAAGCTGTCAGGAGGCTGAGCCCTGCATCTGCTTATTGGGCCACTTGATGGCACTGTTACAATTGGAGAAAAGAGGCTGGTTCCTCTGAAACAGTTCCGCCCCTGTTCTCATCTTCTCCAAACTGACATTTCCATTCAGCTCTTTCAAAACAGAACAAAATCATTTCAGAGACTATTACTCTGGTGGCACTCCCCTCACCCTGAAAGCCCGTCCCCTGCTGGGAATTGAGGTTTAGTAACTCTGCCCTTTTCCTTGTCCTCTCTCACCACCCATCTACCTACCTATCTACCTACCTACCTACCTA
>NW_022111324.1:92000585-92011335 GCF_000313985.2 Echinops telfairi
ATTGCTATCATTCTGTGTGTTTGGGGTATCTGGGGAGAGTTTCAGGTAATATAGACGAGAAAAGACAATGAAAAAATGTAGAGCATAGGACTCCAAATGAGAAAGCAGCGAAACCACAAGAGTTGCTTTCTAGAAGAAAGAAGGAAATGGCAGTGCAGGATGGGGGCCGGGGTGAGAGCAGTGAGACTAAGCAGAGCAAACCAGTGGAAGAAGATGCACCAAAGGAATGGGAGGACAGGAAGTGGTCTGCTGAGGGGAATCTTGGCATCACGTTGCACAGCTTAAGAGCTTTCTATTCTTGGTGTCCCAGCTGCCATTGTGTCTAAATCCCTCTTGACCAGGTTATGAACTGGTGGGGCGTGGCCTCTCATCCAGTTCTTTTGGCTGATGCTTCCTTATTTCTTGCGGCTACTTCCTCTTCCTGTGAGTGGGTCACATGCTGCGCAGATTCATGAGGGAGAGAAGAAGAGAAAGCCCGGCTGTTACAGGCTTTGCACTCTAGACCACAGGCTCCGCAGTGCTTCCCTTGTCTCCTCAGCACCCCCTCCTGAGAGGCAAAGAGAAAATACCAGTTACTTGGTCTGAATGAGCTGTGAAGAAAGCATTTTCCTCAAATAATAAACAGAAAGTGTGGTCTTGACTCATATTCCTGATGCCTGGTGCCCTCTGGTAGTGCTGTTTCAAAGCTTTAATCCTGCAAATACTCTTCAGACATGGCTTCCAAGCATCAGAATGGCCCACATACCATGGCTCTGCTGGGCCTCTTGGTGTCTCAGGATGGATGATTGATGTATTTTCCAGCCTCCACCTTCCCATGGCCAGTCCTGACCTTCTGCAGCGGCCCAACCAGCCTGCTTGCTAGTGGGAGGTCATCTGTGCTGACTCAGGCCCAGGCTAGGGCAGGTGCATGCCTTCAGCCCCATGAGTAATACCGTGCTTTTCATCTTCAAAGGGTTTTCCCAAGATGAACCAATTAGTCACCCTCAGGAGCGGTACAAAGCAGGTTTTTATTATCTTCATTAAGCCTGTGATGGGGAGGAGGTGAGTGGAGTCCCCACCCTAGACCGGTGAGAATAGCAGGAGGAGTGTCTGGACTTGGGTGAAGGCCTTGGAAAGTGGGTGGTGTGGAAACAAGAGCACATACGATGGTGGAGGCTAGTTTCTCTCAGGGTGCAAGGGGGAGAGGTCATGGATAGGGGAAGGGATTGGACTCTCAGGTCAAAAATGGCTTTGCTGAACCCAGAATGAGTAGGTGAAAATCTGTTTGATAAACTTCGCTCATGTCAAGCTTCAACATCTGATGCAAACAATTCAGAAAAGTGAACAACTCAGACTAACACTGCTCCCCTGAGACATTCAGATATTTGTGAAATGAGTCTTGAAATACTTTATAAATACTTAATAAATACCATGAAAGGATCTTATAAATAAAAAAGTGGGGTATGAAAGCTTAGGATAGAAAGAGGCTAATATTCCCCCAGCTTAAGATGCTTCAAACGTTTGTCCTCCTTCACGTGTGTATAATTATAAAGTTATAGAGTTTTAAGGTCAAAGTTCATGTCCTGGTGACTAGAGAATGAACACCTCTGGAAGGCAGACAGGAGGACAAGACATTTAGTCAACTCTGTCTGCAGCTGCAGAAATATGTGCTTGACAATGCCCGGACACACACACACACACACACACACGAACAAAACAACACACCAACCCAGCAATTTTGCATAATCTAGAGTGGCTTTACTTGCGGATTTCTCCCTGGCCCCAATACTTCTTGAGTTCACTTTTTAGAAGTGCCAATTTTAGAAGGCCATCAGTCTTAGTTGTTGTTAAACTTTGTCAGTTAAAATTTAACTCTAAGAATAAAGTCATATGATACACTGTAGTTAAACAGCCTTTAGAGAGAACTTGTGATGGAAGACAAACTTTCGTGTGTCTGTGATGGAAGAGAAACGTTTACATGCCCCATGTGGTCTGGTAAATTGGGTCCCTGGGTGTCATCTGGGTATTCTCTGATGGGTGCTGCACTGTGCTTTGTCTCTTGAGCCTTGGAATCAGCCTTTGTGTTGCAGTTCCAAAGGGTCAAAGGAAAAATGATGGACTGTTATGTATTTAATATTTACTTTGTGTGACCTAGGAACAGAATATGATCTTGTGAAGGATAATTGGTTAATGAGCTCATTACTTTTCTTTCCCTCTAGACTTGCTGGATCTACTATCCTGTTGGGTACGTCTTGACCCAGCAGAATCAGAAATAAGAGGTCAGAAAGGAGTAACGAATTGCTTTTGTTTTTAGTTAGAACTACCCAACTTCCTCATATTACCCAGGAAGAGCAGGAAAATTCAGGAATGAAAAACTCCTTGTGGAGACTTCTGAACATGGAGACCTTCAAGAGAATGCACTGTTTACTTGTCTGACATCACCACTGGACTGTGAGCCTTTTGAGGGCAGGCTCTGTGTTTCCTTAAATAGTCTGGTGCTTCTGGCAGGGTCAATATAGAATAAATACTCAGAAAATGTGTGTGCCTAACCCCAGGAAAAAAGCAGACAAATAAAACACTATCCAGTTTGTCAAGAAAAAACAACCATTAGTTTTGATAAAGTTTGTCTTCCTCTTGTCATCTCCCCTTTTTTCTTTTTCCTCTTTTTCCTGATGGTTATTTTGTTTTCCGTTCCCCCAGTCTCACTATCTCCTTAAGCCAACCTTGGGGGATGTGGGAGACAGATGAAGTCAGGGAGAGGAGAAGGAAGGATTCCTCAGTGGTCAGATGCTTAATATTTGAGGCTGGGTGTGATCCTTGTGAAGCAAAACCTGAGTTTGCAATATTAACCTGAAAACTGGATCATTGCTTCAGTTTACAATATGATCAGGAAATCATGGACAGGACTGATAGGGCTAATTCCAAATAATGACAATGAATGTTATTGGATTAAATGAATCAGTCTAGATACAGAGAATGGGAGATTGGATTATAAAACAAGACCTATCAGAATGCTGCCTACAAGAGAAATATCTTAAACACAAAGACAAAATTTACAAAGTGAATTACAGCCAATAAAATCCAGGAATTGTAATAGTAATCTCTGATAAGCTAGAGTTCAAGGCAAAAAACATGAGAGTAAAAAAGACACTACATAATGATTAAAGAAATAATAGAACAAAAAGCCATAACCATATTAAGCATATACACTTCCAATGGAAGACCCTAGGAATACATTAATAAAATTCTCCCATAATTGAAGAGAGAAATAGACAGGATGGCAATAATAGTAGGACCCTTTAAAACATCACTACTGAAGAAAGACATAGTGTCCGCAAAGAAACTCAAAAAAAAGCCACAGAAGAGCTAAACTACACAAGCGATTTAACATCCAAAACATATACAGAGAATTCTAACCAATAACAGCACAGTATATATTTTTCTCCAGTGCACATGGAACGTTTTCTAGAATAGATCCTATATTGTTGGCATACAATTTTTGGCCACAAGTCAGCTTTAATACATTAAAAAAAACATTGAGATTCTACAGCCCATTTTCTCAGATCACAATGCTATAAAGCTCAAAACCAACAATAGAAGTAACAAGGACATAAAATTAACTAGCATGGAAACTGAATATCATACTACTTAAAATGACTTAAAAGATCAAAGAAGAGATGGAATTAAAAATATTCCTTAAAACAAATCAGAATAAAAACATAACATACAAAAATCTTTGAGACACAGCAAAAAGTTACCAGAAGGCAGTTTATAACAACTGTGGAAAAAGCAATCAGAACACATTAACGCAGTATCTTCAACAATTAAAGCAAGAACAACAAAGTAAACCCTTAAGTACCAGAAGAAAAGAAGTCATAAACATTATAGCAGAAATAAGTGAATTGGAAAACAAAACAATGGAAGAAATCAAGAAGTTGGTTATTTGAAAGGATTAACAAAATTGACAAAACATTGGCCAGCTTAACAAAGAAAAAGAAAGAGAAAATGCAAATATCTCTAGAATTAGAGATGCAAAGGGCAATATCACAACAGATCCAAAAGAAATAAAAAGAATAACACACTACTATGAAAAATTGTATTCCAACAAGTTTGCAAACCTAAACAAATGGGGAAAATATCTAGAAAAACACCATGCACAAAAAATAATGTAGGCTGTCATAGAAAACATCAACAGACCTAAACAAAAGAAAAATGATCAAGTCAAAGCACATTGCAAATAAGAAATGTCCAGACTCAGATGGATCCACAGGGGAATCCTCCGTTATTCAGAGCAGAGCTGTGGCCAATTCTTCACAGTCTATTCATGAATATAGAAAAGGATAGCAATCTCCTACATTCCTTTATGAAATGAGTAAAACACTGACACCAAACTAGGAAGATACACTGAAAGGACAGAAACCTAGACACTAATATCCCTTACTAACAGATGCAAAAGTTCTCAACAAAATCCTGGTCAAGAATCCAGTTATCTATCTATCTATCTATCTATCTATCTATCTATCTATCTATCTATATGTATATATATATATCTCAAGTGGCATTCATACCAGGTACACAAAGGTGGTTCAACATTAGAAAAACAATCAATATAATCCATCACATAAACAAAACAAAAACATAAGGATGACATGATCATATCAATTGACACCAGACAGGCATTTGACAACATCCAACATCCATTCCTGATAAAAACACTCAACAAAGCAAGGAAAGAGGGAAATTTATCAACACTACAAAGAGCATAAATGAAAAAATAAAGGCCAATATCTCGCTCAATTGGGAAAAATTGAAAGCAGTTCACTTGTGAACAGGACCAAAAAAGAGTGTCCCCGATAACCACTCTTAGTCAACATTACTCTGTAAAAAAAAAAAAAAAGACAAGGGGAAAAAAATCAACAAGACAAGAAGTTAGTTTTTTGAAAAGATCAACAAAATTGAAACAATTGCCAAACTTAACAAAAGAAAAGAAAGAGAAGATGCAGATAACTAGAATTAGATACGAAAGGGGTGACACTACAACAGATCCAAATGAAATAAAAAAGAATAATAACACAGTACAATGAAAGACTGTATTCCAGTACTTTGCAAATCTAGCAGATGTGGACAAATACCTAGAAATACACCCTCTATCCAAATTAATTCAGACGGATGTAGAAAATCTGAAAAGACCCATAACAAAAGAAGGAATAGAGAAAATCATCAAGAAACTTCCAACCAAGAAAAGCCCAGGACTAGTTTTCTTCACAGGGGAATTCTACCAAGTATTCATGGAATACCTGTCACCAATTCTACACAGACTATTTCAGAAAATAGGAAGGGATAGCAAACTCCCAAACTCATTCTATGAAGTGAGCACAAGCCAGACGAAGATCCCACAAAGACAGAAAAGTACAGATATATATCCCTTATGATACAAAAATGGTCAACAAAATTCTGGCCAATAGAATGCAATAGTATATCAAAAAATAATTCATCATGACCAACTGGGATTCATAACATGGATTCAAGGATGATTCATCCTTTGAAAAACAACCAGTGTAATCCTTCACATAAAGAAGACAAAGAATAAGAACCACGTGATTGTATCAATAGATGTGGAAAAAGCATTTGACAATACTGAACTCTTGTATCTAGTGAAAACGCTTAATAAAATAGGAATAGCAGGGAAATTCACCAACATAATGAAGCCCAGGTATGAAAATCTAATGGCCAATAATACTCTCAATGATGGGAAATTGAAAACTTTTCCCCTGAAAAGGGAACTAGACAAGGCTGGCCCTATTACCAAACTTATTCAATATCTTGCTGGAAGTCTTAGGCCGAACCATTAGATACCCGCCCCCCCCTCAAAAAAAAATCAAGAGAATACTATTGGGCAAAGAGGAAGTGAAGCTCTCTCTATTTGCAGATGATATGATTTTATATAGAGAGAGCCCCAAGTCCTCCACAAAAAGACTGGTGGAAACAATTGAGGGATTTGATAAATAGCAGGATAAATAGCAGAAATCAATCAGATTCATATATATCAGTGACGAGAACTCCAAGAAGACCTCAAATAAACAATATCATTATAGGAGCCACACAAAAGAGGAAGTCCTAGGAATAAACCTAACCAAAGAAGCAAAAGACCCCTACAAGGAAAACTACAGACTGTTACTACAAGAGACCTACACAAATGGAAGAATATCCCATGTTCATGGACAGACTTAATATTGTGAAAATGTTAATACTACATAAAATAATCTACACATACAATGCAATTCCAATCCAAAATCTATACATATTTCTTTAAAGAAATGGAAAAACTACCAACTTCATATGAAGAATGAAGAGGTCCAAGATAAGCAAAGAATTTCTCAAAAAGAAGAACAAAGTAGGAGGCCTTGCACTACCCACTGTCAAACCCTACTACGCAGCCACAGTAGCCAAAACAGCTTGGTACTGATACAATGATAGATACTGTTTGATAATGTTCCATAGATCAATGAAAAAGGACAGAAGACCCAGAAATAAAAGCATCCACCTACAGACAACTGGTTTTCCACAAAGGACCAAAAAAGCATTAAATGGGAAAACTACAGCCTCTTCATCAAATAAATGGTGCTGAAAAACAAATTGGATCTCTATCTGCAGAAGAATGAAACAGGACTCACACCTCACTATATACACAAAAACAAATTCAAACAACGTAAACCCCAGAGCTGTAAGCCTAATTCGTGAGAAAATTGGCACAAACCTAAGGGCCCGATGGCAGGGCATACATGGATGACCTGTAACAAAGGAAGCACACACAGCGGAAGACAAAATAGATGACTGGGATCTATTAAACATAAAACACCTGTGCACTTCGAAAGCCTTCATCAAACGAGTAAAACGAGACCCCATAGACTGGGAAAAAACATTTAACAATGACACAATTGGCAAGGGACTAATAACTAAAATCTATATAATTCAGCAACACCTCAAAAAAAAAGCAAATCAAAATAATGGTGGGCAAAGGACATGAGTAGACAATTCACAAAGGATGACACTAGAATGGCTAACAACCAATAAGGAAATGCTCACAAACATTATCCATTGGAAGATGCAAATCAAAACAAAAATGAGAAATCACCATACACCCACAATAATAGCCCAATTTAAAAAACCGAGAACAATGCTGGAGAGGGTGAGGAGAGATTGGAACTCTTATGCACTGTTGGTGGGATTCCAAATATGTACAACCATTGTGGAAAGTGATATGGAGATACCTAAGACAACTGGGAAAAGAAATATTATATAAACCAGAAATACTTTTACTGAGCATATGTCCCAAAGAAATAAGAAATAAACATGAACAAACTTATGATTTCTTACGTGCATTGCAGCACAGTTAGCAATAGCAAGAAGTTGTAAACTGCTGAAATTCCCATTAATAGAAGACTAGATTAAAAAAACCCTCTGGTACACACACACAATGGAATATTATCTATCTCAAAAAAACAGTAGTGAAACCATGACACATCTCATGACATGGAGGTACCTGGAAACCATTATGTTGAGTGAATTTATTGTTTGAGTCCACTACTATAAGGATAAACATAAAAACGAAGGCAAGCTTCTGCTCTCAGGTAATGTAATCTTCTAACCTGGTCTCCCAAGTTAGATAGCCTGTCTAGCACCCATGGACCATATGCCACCTACTTTATAAGTCCATCTTAAAAATAATTTCAACAGAGGGGACCTTCCCTCAGCTAGGGTCCGTTTTTCAATATGAGAAGAGATGGAGAAGACCATTTACTTGCTGCCATACAACATTGTGCCAGACAACATGGTCACCCCAAATCAACAGAAACGCCTAAGAGGAATAAGTGAACCTTAGTGGAAATTCAAGTCAAGATACGGGTAGGGAAGTGTGTATGTCTTGGGGAAGGTGATTATATTTCTGTTGGTGCGTAAACTGGGAGAAGCAACTTCTTAGTGAGAAAAAACACTTAACAATACTTACATAGAATCCGAGGAGAATACATCCAGGGCTATGTTCTTAATTGAACGGATTTTACCTAATTTCTACCCAGCTCTTGATGACCCAGGTCATGTGCTATTGACTACTGGGACTTTAGACTCTGTCCCTTTGAGGAGTACAACATCATTCATAGGCCACACCAGAAGGTTTCATGTGGAAATGCCACCAACAGAACTGAGCTTCACCCTAAACTCACCTGTAGCAAATTTAAGGAATTTCTTAAAAAAAAAAAATCATTTTATCGGGGTCTCTTCCAGCTCTTATAACATTCCATACATCAATTGTATCAAGCATATTTGTACATATGTTACCATCATCATTTTCTAAACATTTACTATCTTATGGTCCAGTGTGAGAAGAAGCAGATGACCACTACTCCAAGGTTATGGAATTTGTGGTATTGGACATTAGTTTGGATCTCTTGCTTTAAGGGTATCAAATGAATGGTGCCCTGGAACTACCATATATTTACTATTTTAATGTCCTCCTCACTATGGATAATAGAAGCCCCAAATCCATTTGCAGGGTCCCCAAGTGGATTAAACCTCTGACCATAGTCAAGGGCGATGAATGGCCTTGTTGTCAGACAACATTTGTGGTAGCTAATGTAATCTGTCAACTTGCGAAGGGGTGGAGTCTAGCCTGTCAATTAGGTCATGGGAAGTGGGCCTCTGTGTGAGCATGGCCTTCTCCTGAGGATTCTGGGAACTCCAGTCTTCCTCCCTGGAGGCAGGCGACATGTTCTATGCTTGTCTCCCTTTGAGACATTCCTGTTGACAAGCCACATGGAGCTATGCTGATGGCAGCCAGAGCCTTGGAGCTGGAGGAGCCACATGAAGACCGATGCCAATGCTAAGATGCTTCCACTGCCACTGGATCTACAAGACTTTCCACCCACTGGCTGGTGATTTTCCTGCACTGGGCATGTGTTGTGTGAATCTGAAGAGGAATTCACAGATGGGTATCGGGCATATGGGCTAATATCGGACTTATGTACGACTTGACCTGGACTGAGCTGGGATGTTTTCTTAATATAAAATTACTCTTTGATATAAAGTTCTCTATTATGTACATATGAGTCTCCCTGGATTTGTTTCTCTAGTCTACACGGACTAACACAGCATTGTAAAGTGGATTATGGCAAATGTAGTTAAATTAAAATGTAAAACCTTGCCTTTCTATGTCTATTTTGTATCATTTATAAGAACCATTTAAAGTTCTCACATTTTCTGCTTTTTGCCCTTTTTTGTGTTTTGTATGGATTTGTGTATATGAAATCCAGCATAGGTTGATACAAAGAGATGGTAACTGGATTGATAATTGCCTAGGGGTATGTCAGGGAGGATGATGGAAATGGGGAGCTAATAATAAGCACAAGAAGAAAATGTTCTGAAATTGATTGTAGTGATGATTGTACAAATCTTCTTACAGGGAATGAGTGATTAAATCATATAATATGTGAAGTATATGCCAATAAAACTACTTAAAAAGGAAAATCATACCATTTACAATAAATACACAAAAGATGAAATACTTAGGAATAAAAGAGAACAGAAACAAAATACCTGTACAAAGAAAACTACAGAACATTATTACAAGAAACCAAAAGAGACCTACACAAGTGGAAGGAAGCCCATGTTCATGAAGAGTAAGGATTATTATTATGCAAATATCAATATCACCCAAAGCAATGCGTTAGAAATACAACATCTACAAATACAACATCTGTAAATACAACACAACTCTGATTCAAATCCTAGCCTTCTTCTTTAAAGACATGGAAAAACTAATTATTAACTATACGGAGCAAGAAGAGACCTAAGACAAGCAAAAACTTCTGAAGAAGAAGAACAAAGGTGGAGGTCTCATACTACCTGACCTCAAAACTTATTACATAGTCACAGTAGTCCAAACAGCCTGGTGCTGGTATAATGACAGTTACATAGACCAAAGGAACAGAATAGAAAGCCCAGAAATAAATCTTTGACAAAGAGCCAACAATTTTAAATGGAAAAGAGACATTTTCTTCAACAAACGGTGCTGGCAAAATTGGATCTCCATCTGCTGAAGAATGAGACAGGACCTATGCCTCTTTCCATGTATAAAAATGAAGTCAAGATGGATTAAAGACTTATATGTAAATCTCAGAGCTATAAAGATCACCAAGGAGGAAATAGGGACAAACTTAAAGCCTCTATTGCAGGACATAGACATATTATCAAATACAATGAAGTAAGCATATACAGTCCAAACTGGATGACTAGGATCTACTAAAAATAAGGCACTTATGTACATAAAATATTTAATCAAAAAAGTGAAAACAGAACCCACAAACTGGGAAAAATATTTAACAATAGCATAATAGACAAGAAATTAATCTTTATGAATGTATGTATGGATTGTGATAACAGTTGTATGAGCCCCCAATAAAATGATTTTAAACTAAATTAATTGATCTTCAAAATCTACTAAATACTGTAATATCTCAATAAGAAAAAAACAAATAATCCAATTAAAAAGTGGGTAAAGGACATGAGCAAATAATTCACCATAAACGACATTAACCAGCCCCCCCAAAAAAACAAAACAAAAAAACCCAAAAAAACAAAGCCGACATTCAAATGGCTAAGTAGCGTATAAAAAATACACATGATCACTAGCCATCTGGGAGATGCCAGTGGAAAAAAAAGAAATGATCTTACACTGACAATGGCAGCCTAATGATAATAATAATAATAATAACAA
>NW_022111324.1:92011625-92017897 GCF_000313985.2 Echinops telfairi
AATAATAATAACAACAGAAAGCAACACATGTTGGAAAGGGTGTGGAGAGAATGGAACTGTAAAGATGAGTCTGTAAACATGTACAGCTATTGTGGAAAGTGATATGGCAGGACGTATCGTATCTGGGAATGGAAATCTCATGTGATCCAGCAATGTGTCTGCTGGGTATATACCGTAACCTAAAGAAGTAAGAGACATAACACAAACAGACATGTGCACTTCTATGTTCATGACAGGGTTGTTCACAAGAGCAAAAAGTTCGAAACAGCTCAAAAGCCCATCAAGAGAAGAATGACTTACGAAACTTGGGTACATATACACGATGGAATACTATGCTTCACTAAAAAACACATTGATGAAACTACGAAGCACCTCAAAACATGGGCAGACCCGGAGAACATTGTGCTGAGTGAAATTAGACAATCTCAAAAGGATCAATATTGTACAATACCCCTAGTATAAGGAGAAAAAGTAAGACAAAGACAGCCATCAGTTTTCAGGCCAGGTAATTTTTAATCTTGTCCCTCAAACAACGTAGTTGTGTGTCTGTCTAACGCTTATGGTCCACTTATCACTCTCCCATTTGTACATCTTCAAAACCACTTCTTCAGAGGAAGGCTAACCTCAGGTGAGTTCAGTTTTTCATTTAGGGAGGAGAGGACCAAATAGTTCCTGTCATACAGTGTTGTCCCACATCACCCCAAATTAATAGATACTCCTACAATGCTGTTCAGTAAATTTCAATGCAGATTCATGACCAGAGGAGGAGGGGATCTGTCTGTCTGTGGGAAGGTGATTTCACTTATGTTGGTGGGTAAACCAAGGAGGTGCAAAATGGAAAGTGCTTAACATTACTATACAGGCCCTCAATTGGAGAATCCATCCTATGTTATTCCTAACCAAGCATTTTTTATCAAAAAGTACTTTTGACTGAATTTCTGTTGAGATTTTGTTACTCAGGCTGCTAGTAGTGTACTACTCCTCGCTTTCAGATTTTGTCTTTTTGAGGTGTGCAGCATTATTCATAGTTCATATCACAAGGTTCCAATAGTTTACCTTAAACACACCTGTTGCAGATAAAAGGAACTAAAATCCTTTGGACTTAACACTGAAACACCCTAGGATAAGGAGCATATGACCGCTATCCCAAGGTTGTTGACTTGGAAGTCATTGGATTCTGGTTCAAATCTCTTGCTTTTGAGGTTGCCCAGTAATTGGAAAATTAAGACTACATATATTTGCTATTTAACCTTCTCTTTGCTTTTTGTTGGAAGACAGATGAGACTTTCTACTCCCATAAAGGGTTACAGTCTTGGAAACCCACAGAGGCAGTCCGACCCTACCTTTTAGGGTTGCCATGAGTCGGGATGGGCTTGATGGCAGTGAGCTTGTAGCTTGTTTTTGTGATATGTCATAGTCTGCAGACATAGTCTTGCCTTAATGAATGAGCGTTATTAAAATTTTTGCCTTGTGCAGAACCCTCATTGTTTTCTTAAAGAATGCCAAGCACTTAAATTTTTAATCTGTGCAAGTGAGCATCCCATGTATTTTAGCTTAAAACACTTTCCTATATATGTATATTTCTCTTTCCTTAATAGTATTTAAAATTCTATACTATTGGCTAGTTTAATGATATTATTAAAATTACCAAATGTCCCATGGTGGTTATCGATATTATTTCTCAAGAAACTGACAATATTACCTTTAGAATGGAATATATACACACATACATACATACACACATATATAATTTTGTGCATAAACTACAGAATGATATCACACTTAAGTAAAATTTTGCTGCAGATCATCCTACGATGGTCGCCATGGTTCTGACAGGGAAGTGTCCCAGTACTCGGTTGTACTAGGTTATTTTTATTATCATGGCTGTGTACTAGGTTTTGAGATCAGGACGTGTGAGTCATCCTCCTCTTCCCTTTTCTTTTGTAGTGCTTTCCAAAATGATGTACATATGTAACATAATCCCAGTTCAGATTCCATCATCATTCTTTAAAATGATGGAATACTAGTCATCAATTTTATATGGAAAGGCAGGAAACTTTGGATAAAGAAAGTACTACTAAAGAAGAAGGATAAAGTAGGATGACTCAAACTCCCTGATCTCAAATCATAGTACACAGCCAAGAGAGTCAACATAGCCTAGTTCAACCCTTTACTGGTACAATTACATATAAATAGACCAATGGAACAGAATTGAGAACCCAGAAGTAAATTCATCCACTTAAGGACAACTGATCTTTGACTAAGTAGTAAAATTCATTAAAAGGAGAAGAGGCAGTTTCTTTAAAAATGGGGCTGACAAAACTGGATATCCATTTGCAGAAAAATTGAGAAAGGGTTAATATCACATTATATACAAAAGGCATTTATGAGTTGGATTAAAGACTCAAATGTAAAATCTATATAGATCATCAAAGAAAAAATAAGGACAAACTTAGGGACCTTAATATATGGCACAAATACATTATCAAACACAACAAAAATGCATAAGTAGTCACAGGCAAACTAGATGACTGGTATCTTCCACAAATTAGGCACTTATGTGTATCAAAATCATTCACAGAGGAGTAAAAAGAGAATCCACAGACTAGGAAAAAATTTTGGCAATGACATATTGGACAAGGGACTAATCTCTTATAACAAAAAAAACTTCAATACTTAGACAATAAAAAGACAATTGAATCAAAAGATGGGCAGAGGGCATGAAAAGACACTTCACCAAAGAAGACATAGCCGGCCAACAAGTACATGAAAAAATGCTCCCAATCATTAGTCATTGTGATTTTTAAGGTGTGTTGAGTCATTAAAAAATTGCAAATCTGAATGAGAAATCACCTCATTGCAGCATTAATAGTGAACAAAAATAAAACCATAAAAACCAAATTAGAAAACAACCAATAGTGGTAAGGTTGTAGAGACTGGACTATAAAATGATGGTATAACCACTGTGGAGAATGGTGTGGTGCTTCCTTAAATGTTGGAAATAGAAATAACAAATGATCCAGCAACATCACTACTTGACATAAATCCTAGAAAAATAAGAACCATGGCATAGAAAAAGCACACTTGTGCTCATGACATGAACCATTATTCACAATGGCATTTACAATGGCAAAGAGATGGAAAAACCTAATTGTCCTCATCAAATGAATAGATAAACCACAGACTATGGTACAGACAATAGAATTCTATGCAATTTTGAATAATGATGAATCTGTGAAAAACCTCATAGCATGGATGATTCTGGAAGATATTATGCTGGGTGAAATTAGTCAATCACTTAAGGGCAGATATTATAAGAGACCACTGCTGTAAAAAGGAAAGAAAAGGTTTACATGCAGAAATACGTATTCTTTGATGGTTACCAGAAGTGGGTGGTGGGCATATGGGGAGGAGGGTGAGGCAATAACTAGAGGGTAGACCCATATTAACTTGGGTGAAGTGGAAGGCAATGTACATTAGGGCGGAGGTCAGCACAAAGTGATGAAGGCAAAGAAAATCACTGGGAGGACCACAGCGTTAAAACAATGGAGGAATATACTATTGCACACATAATCCTGCAATAGCAGTAACAACAATAATTTATGAGTGGATTCATAGATAGGCAAACTAAACAGGTGAAGGAAAAGGAGTACGGCTACACCCAAAAATATATTTATAGATTTGACAGAGGCTATCTCAACATATGTAGTTACTTCATCATATGCTGCAAATGTATCCACAAATGCAATGGAGTGTATAGGGAGAAAATTATGAAAGCTTCTTAGTTTGACATAACCAGGCATTTTGAGTGTATGAGTTGCTGAACTCAAGATCATAGTCTCCAAGGACACTAAGATCAATTGGCACAACATAGCTCTCAAAGAAA
This sequence comes from Echinops telfairi, assembly GCF_000313985.2. Classification (NCBI taxonomy): domain Eukaryota; kingdom Metazoa; phylum Chordata; class Mammalia; order Afrosoricida; family Tenrecidae; genus Echinops; species Echinops telfairi. The sequence goes on from NW_022111324.1 coordinate 92,015,512, forward strand.
GTGTTTTACATTCTACTCTGGTGAGTGGTGACGGGGTCTTAAAAATTTGTCAGTCCCTCCTGGCACCATCACTGAACACAAAATGGGTGCATAGGTTAATGTGGTGAAGACAGCTGATGGTGCCCAGCTATAAAAAGATATAGTGTCTGGGGTCTTAAAGGCTTGAAGACAAACAAGCGACCATCTAGCAGAGAAGCAACAAAGCCCACATGGAAGAAGCACACCAACCGGTGTGATCATGAGGTGTCAATGGATCAGGTACCAGGCATCAGAAGACAACAAACAAACAAAAACAAACAAAAACATATAGTTGAGAATGAGGGGGTGAGGTAGTTAGTTTATTGTGCCAGCCTGGCTGATAAACATATGTGGGGTTAATTGAAGGGTGGAGAAATAAATGGCTCAGTGAGCCTTGCCTTTCTAGTTCTCGGGTCTCTTGCTTTGTGATGGTCAGACCAGGGTGCAGCAGGTGCCTTAGCCAGTTTCCTGCTTTAGCTGGCAAGGCTCACTTTCTGCAAGACATCCCTGAGGAGAAGTCACATGGACCTACGCCGATGCAACCCTGTGTGTTGGAGCACCTGTGTGGAGACTGCTGTCAGCGCTGAGATGCTTACACATTCACTGACTCGGCTTTCCTTCTGCAGTCGGCATCATTGTGTGTGTTTTGTGTGATGGAGGAGGATTTTGTGGATTGGTGTTGGATAAATGAGTTAATGTTGGACTTGTGGGTTTGGGCAGCACTGGGTTGGGATGTTTTCTTGATATGCACTTAACCTTTATATAAAACGCTCTCTTATACATGAGTTTCTGTGGATTTGTTTCTCTAAAGTACCCAGACTAACACAGGGGGTTGAAGCAGAGACCACAAACCCATCTGTAGATAATGGGACATTCCTTACAGAAGGGTCACAAGGAAGGGATGAGTCAATTAGGGTGAAGTACAGCACCAGTGAAATACACAATATTCCTCTGGTTCCTTGAGGCTTCCTCACCCCCAACTCTCATGACCCCAATCCTGCCTTTCACTGTGGGCTAGGCCAGAGCATGTACACAGATACAGGTAAGAGCTCTCAACACACCGAATCCAGGTCAGATAAACCTCTCAGGAACCAAAATGGTAGGGTAGGAGGGTAGGAGAGAGGTGGAGAGAGGAGGGGGCAAGAAATCACAGGGGAAGGGAGACAGCAGTCCATGTAAGATATGAAAACAATAATAATTTATAATTTATCAAGAGGTGACGAGGGTGGGAGGGAGGAGGGAGGGTAAAAAGTGGAGCTGATAAGAAGGGCTCAAATAGAAAGTAAATGTTTAGAAAACAATGATGGAAACACATGTACAAATATGCCTGATACAATTGATGTATGGATTGTTGTAAAAGCAGAGTAAACCCCAGCTTCTATGACCAGAACTAGACAGTGCACAGCCATTACTACTGATGATTTTAAAATGCGTCAAACTAGAAGGCTCTTGAAAGATTCAGAGAAAATGTAAAGCAAAGCACAAAATCATAAAAAAGACCAAGCTGTTTGGGTAGAGACAGGTGAAATCCTCCAGACTATGGCTCTTAGTGAAGGAACCATGGTGGCATAGTGGGTAATGTGTTGGGTTGTTAACCACAAGGTCAGCAGTTCAAATCTTCCAGCCACTTTATGGGATAAAGGAGTTAGTTGGATGAATGCTGTTAAAATGTGAAGATTATAAACAATAGCATGAAACAAAATTTATATGAATTGTTAAATGGAAAACATTCTGTATACCTTCAGCCAAATCACAATAAACAATCATGAATAAAGTGCCCTGGTTTCAAATGGACAATATTGCCTCTGGGCTAGTGTGTTTGAGATCACAATGTCTCTTTTTGGCTGAGATCATAATGCCTTCTTTTAGAGCAGGAATTCTTGTTCATTCATTTTACCATCACTTTATCCAAATTATAATTTGGATCAAATAATCCCTGCTTAGACAAACAAGGAAACAAATTCCAAAACAAAAACAAAAGGAAACCTGGCTTAACAATATTTTTCTTGGTAAATAATCCAGTTCTCCCGAAGGCCAGGACCGTGAGACTTTAATGCTGACCTGGCTTTCTTGCAGCAGTCTTGTCAGGAGCCTAGGAAACTGCCAGGTCCCTGTTCTCTCCTACGAGTAGGGCGCACCTAACCCCACACTTCCCGTTAGCCTCAGCTCTTGTCTGTTCTGCCTTGGAGAACTATTAAGATGCGGAAAGTGAACTCATATTTCTCCCCTCCCTATCCTTTTCCAAACTGAAAACTCATATTTCTCCCCTCCCTATTCTTTCCCTGAAAGAAAAGAACACAAATGTGTCTATTTAAAAAAGAATTAGTGATGGTGCCCGGCTATCAAAAAGTATAGCATCTGGGGTCTT
>NW_022111324.1:92018614-92019615 GCF_000313985.2 Echinops telfairi
AATGAATGTACAAATGTGCTTTACACAATTGATGTGTGTATGGATTGTGATAAGAGTTGTATGAGCCCCTAATAAAATGATTAAATTAAAAAAAAAAGAAAGAAAAAAAAAAAAGAATCAGAGAATCCATCCTGCACACTGCTACTTTGAAAGGCTCCCCTTGGCTGACGTGGAACCCTGAGTTGGGTCCTTTGCTTTGCTTCTTATCTGGCAAGTTTCTCTGGGGAGGAGAATGGGGCAGTCACGTGTTTACCCCACAGCTTGGGATGCAGTATCTGGGTTGTGTGGGTCTGGTTCGCTAAAACAAACGCGTGCACATCACATATGCACACCTCCAACACACAAAGAGGCGTGGCTGTGAATCCATAAGCGTTGGAGGCTAAAATCAGATAGCTGGACCCTATGTCCAGCTAAAATCAGACAGCACAGCTATCGAATTACTTCCTGGGTGCCGGTGACTGCTGGGCTTCTGGGTGACTATTTTGGGTTTCTAGGTGTTCTCATTGGATATTTTTTTTGAGATGGCCTTCGTGGTGTTTTATTAATAACACACGTGGCTATATGAAGGCTGGGAAGGAAGCCTTTTCATTTGAGCCATCTGGTCGGAACACTTTCCCTTTGATGAGGGAAAAAACCTTTGCAGCGTTTCAGCTGGAACACTCCCTCCCCATTCATGCGGCGGCAGATGCCCATGGCCCGGTCTTCACAGGCAGCCGTTAGGTGTCGGAGGGGCTTGGCAGGCTGGGCACTCAGATTTTCCACTGGCAGGCTGGGATCATGGTGCATTACACGCACCCTCAGGAGACGATCTTCTGCTTCCATAACAAACAAAGACTTTTCTTCTGACGCATCTTCAGAAGATTCCCACTACTCCCTTTGTTTTAAAGTAAATATAATCAGTAGCAGGCAGGCACAGTGGATACAGCGACTCTTCTTATCCAGGGGAATTATAATGACAGGTACATGTCTGCTGCCTGCTCACTGCCTCCTATCCTTCTGAG
>NW_022111324.1:92020724-92021719 GCF_000313985.2 Echinops telfairi
GTCCTGGGAGGAGGCCAAGAAAGAGAGCAGGGCATGCTCTTGCCTGCAGCACTGTGGCACAGAGGCTGGGCTCTTGTCCAGCTCTCAGGCTCGGCACGGAAGGGCATTGAGTGGAAGAACTGTGTGTGGGCTTCTCATTCAGTACAGTCAGGGTCCAGAGACAATGACTGGGCTTCAGCCACGGGCTCTGTGGTCTGGGGTGCTGGAATTAGGCATGGATGAGCCCATGAAGCATTGGTGTTAAATTTTCTGGGAATGATGCATTCTTGGACGTAGTCAACAAATACGTCATGATGACCTTTTTCTGGTCCAGGAATCCTTCGATGCACCAGGGATACGATGGGTAAGATAGACGTGGTTCCTGCCTTTGTAGGGCTTGTATTCTACTGGAGAAGACAAATATAAACATGTAAAACTTAAAGTAAATAATCCCAGATAATGCTACACTATTGTTGTTGCTAGCTACTGTTGAGTTAGCCCTTACTCATCCGGGGACCCCATGCACAATGGGACAAAATGCTGCCTGGTGCTGGTCATGATCAGTTGTGAATCATGATGATCCATAGGGTTTTCACTGTCTGACTTCTGCAAGTTTATCACAAGACTTTCTTCTTAGTTCCTCTTCGGTTGAAAGGTCTGCTGAAATCGGTGAAGCATCATAGCAACATAAAATGACAGATAAGTGGTAGCTGCACTTGAGGGACATTGGCTGGAAATCAAACCTAGGAGATGCAAATTCTTTCTGAACTGTCATTACCTCATCCTTTGTGCTTTAAGGAAAATAAAATGTGAAAGAGATTGGTTAGAAGGGAGGGGAGGAGAGAGGAACGATTGAAGCGAAATCAGAGAAAGGGCCTCTATGAGTTCATCCCAAATGATGAGAAGGTGCAACTGGGGATGAGTATGCCAAGAAGAGAGACCAGTTAGTTGGTGCACAGGCCATGAGTGAGGGGTGAGGGCGGCACAGAAAGCAAGGCACTGTGCTGTAAAGAGAC
>NW_022111324.1:92021819-92028482 GCF_000313985.2 Echinops telfairi
AGAACTGTCAATCCAGGTGGGGGAAGAGAACGTTTGGAGGTGAAATCAATAGAACTATTTTGAACTCGTGGAGCATGAGATCCCAATTCCCAGAGGGCTGCATGTGGGTGCTGGGGATCAGTATTTCTTAAGCCAACTCCTCAGATGGCGGAAAGGAAGGACAGAGGGGTCTACAGCCCTTAATTTGGAACTCCAATGCTCACAACCTGTATTTTCCAAGGAGGACAAGAGTCCTTCTCTATGAGATCAAGGAGGTCTCTATAACATGTGAGAAAGGAGACCAGCCACGTTTGATGAATGTGATGTAACCTAGCCTGCTTGTTTTGTTCTATCCAGCTCACTGACAATCACATCCAAGTCTGTGAGGATTGATTTGTTCTTTGTTACCATAATGAGGCCGATTTTGCTATCTGTATTTAAGGAAGGACTACGTCTTGCCTCTCTTTTGGGTGATAAAATGGGATTGCAAAGGATCAGCAATTTCTTTCAAGAAGAATTATTTTGAAGAGGAGAGACCAGAATGAATGGTGCAGCCTTTGACCAAAGAGGGGCCCAGTAGACAGGAATACAGGGCCTTGGCATGTAACTCTAAACATCTAGTCACTTTCCCTCCTTAGTATGATTTGGGAGCTATATTTTCATCAGGAAAACTGGCCTGAGCCAAGATGGCAGATGGAAAACACTGTTTGACCCACCACTTTTTCTCACCTTTGTCTGTTCAATATGTAGCAATTAGGGTATTGTAAATTCAAGTTCAATATAAGACTCTGAGAGATATTCTAGGGCAAAGCATGTATTATGATATTTACACTTATGGGAATTGACTGATACCTTATTGTAAAGTTATACAATATGTTATGGGGCTTGTATCCTGGACTTAGGTCCCTGGTTTGGGCTCAACTACCGACTTAAGGGTTGACAGTTCAAATCTACCCACTGGTGCTGCAGAATAGAGTGCTGACAATCTACATTCAAAATCCAAGTAAACTTGTGAGGCAGGTCTAGTTGCTATGATTTGGAATTAACTCTACAGCAACAGACTTTATTCTGGACTAACACACAAAGAAGTCAATCTTCTAATATAATAATAAAAGCATTGTGCTATGAGGTTGTCTTTACATTACCCAGAAGTGGATTCAGGGACATTCCCCAAGAGCTCATTGGGTAAAACCTCAGAATTCCACCCACCATCACTAATTTTGTAACCAGTCAGAACAGCTCTCATTGGCATGCTGCTTTATTGTCATTTTCTCATTTGATTTCCCCACGACTCCTATCATTATTGTCCATTTATAGACACAGATGTGAAGCTAAAAGAGCACCTTAAGTCAATTGCCCAGAATCCCAAGGCAAGGGGAGAGTTGAGGATTAGCCCAGAGTTGGCCCGCAAGGGCAGTGAGCCAAGGTATTTCCGAGCACCTGGGCTAGTTGTGTGATTCTGTGTTTGTTTAGCTCAGCCTAAGGGTGTTTGAAATTCTCCGAGCTGGCTCCTGGGAACCAGCTCTGTTTCACAGAGGGCTGTGTCACAACATGACTAAAGGATGAGAAGGTTGAGACCGAAAGCCATTACTTCACCAATGTAAGTCAAGGTCATTTGTCACCTCAGGAAACATGCAGGGCTGTGACCCTCAGGAGGAGAGGAATATTACTTGTGAGCCAAGCCTGTGGTGGGGCTGGCACTTTTCTCATGTGGCAAGGATAAGGGGAATTTCTGAAATTAGGATGTGCAAGGCAAGCAGCCCAGGGGACCAGGACCCTGGAGATCTATCCATACCTGAGTCAGCTCCTCTTTGGGGAAGGGAATCTAAATACTCTGTAGGGGTAATACCCACATGGGATGAGGGTGTCAATTATCAGGAAGTGTTGACAGGAGCTGGCTAGCTACCACCACCGGCTGTGGTCTCCTGAACATGGTGTGGAGACTGACCAGAAGAGGACCAGCAACTTTGACCTATGGCGTCACCCCGAGAAAAATCAGGCCACCTTGAGCTACCAGAGTTCTTCCACAGAGACAACGTCTCTTCTTAGCTGATCATGGTCTTTTCGTTTTTTGTGAGGAAATATAGATCTTCCCACCTGGGCTGCAGTTCATCAAAGAGCTCTGCCTTAGGGAATAAAGTGTCGGGTGTAGTAAACCATGCTGGAGTTAGCGTCCTGGGCATGCTGCTATGGGCCAGTCATGCCCTCTGTTGATGAGCTCACAGAAGTGCCTCATCTCCCTCTAAACAAGAACCACCACTACCCAACTCCCTCCAATTCCCACCCCCCCCCAAACAATAACTCACAAACCCATGGTTATCAGCTCAGTGCATAGCCTACTGTACCACTAGGGCTCCTAGACCATCTCCCACTGGTAGACTATAATCTCTATTATAGCTTTCTTTTGGTTATATCTATGCTCAGCTAAGGTATCCTTGTCTGAGAGGCCCTCCCTGATATAAATAGGCATTCACTCTGCCAACCATTAGCATATGGTCACCCAAAATGAGGGAACCCCCCAATTGAGATGGACTGAGACAATAGACAATGGATTCAAATCTACCAATGATCACACAGATGGTACAGGAGTGGACAACATTTTGTTTTATTAAATATAAGGTCAGCATGAGTTCAAACTAATTCAATGGTCACTAACAACAATTGCAAAACATCCCAATGACATTACCTTGCTTAATTTTCTCTATGGCACATACGTCTGCTAGGACATATCTGATTTATTCATTTGCTTGGATGTTTATAATGCCTCATCTCATTGGAAGGTAAGTGCCATGAAAGATGAGACCAAAGTACCCTCAACACCTGGCTTAGAGCTGGGATCATACTCTGGTCGAATGAACTTGGAGGAGTAGCTGAGGTGGGATGATGCTGAGCAAGGGTAGGGCTGCCCAGGGCTTGAGGGTGCCATGGCTATCAAGGGCAACTAGATAATCCCTGAAGGATTTCTGCCTCCATGCCTCCTGCCTCTTCTGGGCCTGAGCAGTAGGCTCATTACATTCTGATGAATGAGTGAGTTGTCCAGATGAGCAAGCAGAGTCTGACCAGGAGGTCAGGTGTCACTGGGGCCTCAGAAAGTGCATGCACCTCTACAGAGGGAAGGAGTCTAGGAATGTATCTTTTTACTGATGTAAATTCGCCTCAATAGATTACACCTGCCTCTCAACCCAGAAACCCCAGAAATGTGGGAAAGGCGCAGCCTGTTACGGTGGTGGAGGGGTTGGTAATTGGAGATGAATGCCCTGCCCCTGATGAGAAGGGAGTTGCACTTGGGGCCATGCCTTTGCCCAAAGACCTGGGGCAGGCCACTTGGCTACAGTGCATTGCTTGTTCTGACAAGTGCTCACTCTGAGTGCAACAGCTGTTCTTTAGTCCAAATTCTTCCTCTGAATTTAAAGTGTACAAAGCACCTTTCACATAGGAGGGGGAAAAGGGCTCTGGAAGAGGAGGGTGTATCTCATTTGGATACCCTAGTCCTTAGTTCCTGCCCAGAAAGTCTCTGCAATTTGCTCTTTTTGTGCCCACAGGACATCATGTCTTTCAGCTTTTAGCCTGGTGTATGCCTGCAGCTTCATTCTTCCAGGAAGGGCAACATCATACTCACCTGGGACCCCTATTCCTGACAGTTATCCTGCTAAAAGAAAGGGTAATTTGGCTGCAACCAGAGATCCAACTTCATTTTGAATACTCTTTGGCCACAAAGAGTACCACTCCAGAGAAGTGTAGCCTTCAGGCCCATATCTGACGACTCACAAAGGCTAGATATGGCTCTGTGTGTGTGTGTGTGTGTGTGTGTGTGTGTGTGTGCGCGCGCGCGCGCTCCACCTGCTCCAGACCATGTGACCTCACCCTTCCACACTCCTCTAAGACCTCTCACTTGCTCAAGTGGTAGTGGTGAGAAAGGTTCATGTGTGTGGTGTTTACGTGTTTTAATATGGTACAAAGTACATATTAAAGTACATGTTTTTGAAACATGTACTTTTTGAAAGTTCGATTAATAAACATGACTTCACTTTCATTAAAAACCTATTTTAGTACCTATTTTTTGCCACCTGAAAGAAATCTGAAGAGGATTTTAGTTTTTATGGAAAAAAAAAAAGGTGAAACTAGTGGTCAGCATTTGTGTTTGCAGAGGTTAATTCCAAGCTCCTTCCCATGGAACTGCAATGTATGCACACGATTTCTACTTCATATAGACTGTGTGCTTAGCATATCGCTCCCGTTTTTATTTTTAAATTCAAACAATTTTATTAGTACTTAATCCAGACATCATATCATTTCATAGTTCAATCATAGCAAGTAGTGTTGTACAATCACTATTACAATCAGTTTCAAATATTTTCCCTTCTTGCACTGCTTGATATCAGCTTCCCCTTACACCCACCCACTTCCCCTGGCCTACCCCCCAGGAACCCTTATTCCAGTTATTATCTCTATAGTATTCCTGGTTTTATTATATGCTAGTGTTACTTCAGATTTTATGTATTATTTGGTGTGTATTATTTTGTTTGTTTGTTTTTGTGGTTTGAGAATGGTGACCAAGTAGGCAGGTCACGCTGGGAGCTACATGGAAATCAGTGAGTGGGGAGATTTGGGGGCTGAGTAGGGGTTCTGAGGCTGTTGGTTAATTCCTGTGATAGTTCAGGGCAATTTGCTGAACCAGGACCTGATTCCCACCCCATCTCCTACACCTATGGTGGAGCCCTGAGGACCCAGGCCTGCTGAGAAACTGGTCTGGCCCCAGCTGGTGCACTGCTGTGGATCACTGTGCTCCAGCCAGCCACAACGCAGCAAACACCAGCCACCCAACAGAGGCTTGTGCAGCTGTGGTTTGATTCTCCAAATGGCACATGGGCCTTCCGCTGCCCATTGATGGATCCCTCCTCCAAGACTGGTACTTTTCTTCCTACCTTTTCCATGCCCTGCCTGGCATTCCTAGCCCTCTAACAGATGCAGTTAGGCCCTATTTCCCTCCTGCCTGTCTGAAGTACCTCTAGCCAGGAGCAGTGGTCCCCCACCCCATCCCATCCCCACCCCCGGAGCTGCCTACTCCCACTTCTGGGCCAGCACTTTCCTTCAGACTGTGGCCTGCACAGATGCAAATGGCCCATATGGAGGCCTGAGGTTTGCTGGAGTAAAACGCAGGCGGACCCCAAATCCTGATGGTTCAGAGGGCCCTCCAAACAACCGCTTCCTGACAGGTTATGGTGAGAGGGAAACTCCAGTGGGACAAAGGGGAAATGCAACCACTCAGGGAAGTTGGCTACAGGCAGCCTGCAGAAGCAATAATACCAACTCCCCAAAGAGAGAGCCCAGGGCTCCCTAGCTCCCAGGAAAATGTCACCAAGTTCCTCTAAAATGAAACATAAACAGAAAGCTGCCTCAACAACCTCAACAACATGAATCAGTGACCCAATAGAGAGGTCTTCAGGGCCGGCCCCAATCCTGACTATGTGGACCCCCGTCCCCCACCCCACCCTGCCCCAGAAGAATGCACTTCAGAGGACAGTACTGAAGCTACAGCTGAGAGGGGTGAATCTGATCAGGGACAACAGGAGCAAATGAAGAGGGAAGAAGACAAGAGTGGAACACATTCTGACCTGCTCAGCCCCTAGGATGATATTCCTGCTCAGAGCAGCCAATGCACATAGAGGACCATAGGACTGGCCTCATCATGAGACATGATGCCCCTCACTGACTCAGTGGTAGGGAGGACAACCCTGGAGACACAGTGTTGGAATTGTACCCAATTTGACCCCACCACACTGGGGTGAAAGATTAAGGGCGGGCAATAGAGCAGCAAGGGTTGCAAAGCAATGAAGTCCCCAGGGAGTACAAAAAATATACTTTGGGGCCAGGGCATGGTACCCCATGATATTCAACCAGAAAACACTCCTAAAGGTCAACAAACAGACCTGGAACTATTTATAGGTTTTTCTTCTTTTGTTATTGTTTTGTTTTGCTTGTCTTACTTTTGTGTTTATTGTCTCTGCATGTCTATCTAGATAAGGTAGGTGGGATAAACAATCTGGATGAGATAACAATGGACTGAGGGTTCTGGGGGGCTATGGGAGAGGGGGAGCCAGGGGAAAGGAAGGAGAGTGTCAAAAAACCCAGGGACAAGGGAACAGTAATTGATTTAAAATTGATGTTGAGGAGGGCGTAGGATGCCTGGTGGGGCTTGATCAAGGGCAATGTAGCCAAAAGGAATTACTGTAACCAAATGAATGCCAAATCTGATAGTGGGACAAGAGGAAAGGAAAAGGAAATAGAGGAAAGAACTAGGAAGTAAATGTCATTTTGAGGCCTAAATACAGGCATATACATATATATACAAATATATTTGTATATAACAATAGGAAAATAGATCTATGTACATATATTTATATGTTAAGTATTAAGGTAGCAGATGGACATTGGGTTTCTCCTCAAGTACTCCCTCAATGCAAGAACACTTTGTTCTAATAACCTGGCATTCTATAATGCTCACCTTCCCAACACGATTGCTGAAGACAAAAGGGGTGCATAAGCAAATGTGGTGAAGAAAGCTGATGGTGGTTGGCTATAAAAAAATATAGCATCTGGGGTTTTAATGGCTTGAAGATAAACAATCGGCCATCTAGTTGAGAAGCAACAAAGTCCACATGGAAGAAGCACACCAGCCTGTGT
>NW_022111324.1:92029143-92030747 GCF_000313985.2 Echinops telfairi
AACAAATGTACAAATGTGCTTGACACAATGGATGTATGGATTGTGATAAGAGTTGTATGAGCCCCCAATAAAATGTTTAAAAAAAAGAAAGTAGAGAATATTAAAAACTAGAGCAAATTTAAAATGGGTCAAAAAGGAGATCCAATGATGAAATATTACATTTTAACCTAACTACATCTGCCATAAATGACTTTACAATGTTCTCTGATAACAAGGCTATTCATATCTCTGGATTTACCAGAAGCTTAATCCATGTGGGGACCCTGCAACTGGATTTTGGGTTCCCACTATCATCCATAGTTGCCTACAACCGAATATTCAGAATTTAAGGTCTAATACAATTCCCTCCTCCAGATTTAGATTTTATATTTACAATCCTTGGATTACATAGGCTGGTGTCCTTGTTCTCTGTGGATTTAGTTGATGCCTTACTTAGAGGGCTCCTTGTTTAAGGACAAGTTTTAAAAAAAAATCATTTTATTGGGAGCTCTTATAACAATCCATACATCAATTGTGTCAAGCACCGTTGTACATATGTTGCCACCATCATTTTCTAAACATTTACTTTCTATTTGAGCCCTTGGTATCAGTTCCTTTTTCTCTCCCTCCCAGCAATTTTTTTAATGGGAAAAAATTTCGTCTCCAATTCCAAGGAGCAGAAGGTCATACATGGTTTGTATTTTGTTGCTAACTTACAGGCTAGTGGTTTGAACTCACTCAGCAGTGCCTTTGAAGAAAGGTTTTGTGATCTGCTTTTGTAAAGATTACAGCCAAGAAAACCCTATAGTTCTTCTCTGGGGTCACCATGGCCAGGATTAGCTTTGTGCCAATAGATTTTGGTTTTGATTTTGACAAGAGGCATGAGGGCTCTTTACATGTGTATTGTTCATTATTATTCTCCATACCCCAGTGAATTCCAAAATAACTCAAACCAAGCTTACTGACATCAACTTGATTCCAACTAAAATCAACCCTGTGGGACAGGGTAGAACTGCCTTGTTGGTTTTCATGATTGAAAATCTTTATGGGAGTTGAAAGTCTCATCTTTCTCCTGTGGTGGGGCTGGTGATTTAGAAATACCAACCATGTGGTTAGCAGCCCAATGTGTAACCTACTATAACACCAGGGATCCTTCCCTATGGATTTAATACCATCATTATCTTGAAATTTGTTCCAATTCAAAGTCCCTGGCAGGTAGGCTCCATGACTGTTCGTTCTCCTTGGTATAGCACTTGCCCTGTATTGAGGTGACACTTAGTTGTACACCAACACCATGTAAACTACATTTATTCTGTAGGATTCTGCTCACAGGAAACAATGGGCTTCAAATCCCTGTGTCTTGGCTATCTAGTTAGGAGGCAATCTAGATCTCAATACTTTTGTAAGTCTCTAGTTGCTCAAAAGGGAGTCTCTAGAGTTGCTTTCTTTTTACCTCCTTGAGAGCTTGAAATTTCTCAGGATTATCAAAGTCTCCAAAATTTCCTTAAACTCTTTCTCTAAAAGCATTTTTTGCTTGGCTTTGTGCATGGGGTGTGCTTCTTCTAGAGAGAGAAGTTTCTGTTTTGGTTCTTGAGTTTGGTGGTAGTTGGGGGGGGGGATAGTCA
>NW_022111324.1:92031319-92032443 GCF_000313985.2 Echinops telfairi
CACCACCACCAGTAAACCAAACTTACTGCTATTGAGTTGATTCCAACTCAATAGGTCTTAATTTCTGGTTCCTTCTTTATGACTTTAGCAGATTTCTTCCCCTGCTGTTCCCACCAGGAGTGGAGTAAGAGCGATTCCTACCTACTCAGGTAAATCTGTCCACATGTCACTACAGGGCCACTCTATCTCTTCCTTGTGTTCTTGGACCACTTTATGTGGCCTTCTCTCATTTGAATGGAATCGGTCCTCTGGCCCTGTTATGACCTTGTTTTTTCATGTGACTATTAACATGGCAGTAGCCTCTGCTCTCTGCTTGTCTCCTTGCCCTATTCATCTTCCACCACGCTACTGAACACATTCTCACTAAGTATTCTGGTCCAGTTCTCTTCTCATGCTTCATGCTGTCTCTACCCCTTTTCCACTTGCATGTTGGACAGTGTCACATGTTCTTACAGATATCTCAAGTTCAAGATGGCTACGGATGAACTTACTGCCTATCTTTCCTCTTCTGCTTATCTTTCAGCAGATCTAATCTCAGTTGGGGGGTGCTACAATCCAACAACTTGCCCAAAACAGAAAATCTGGACATTATCCTTGCCTCCTCCTGGTCTTCACATGCTTTCACTGAGTTTAACTGCTAATTTCCTTGCGTCCCCCAATTGTACCTTACAAATCCAGATAGACCAGAGGATGTACACTGGTATAGATAAGAGCTGGAAACACAGGGAAGTCAGGATAGATAAACCACTCAGGACTAATAATGAGAGTAGTGATACCAGGAGGATAAGGGGAATGTGGGGGGAGAAAATGGGGAACCAATCACAATGATCTACATATAACCCCTCCCTGGGGGATGGACAACAGAAAAGTGGGTGAAGAGAGACATTCGTCAGTGAGACATGAAAAAAATAATAATTTATAAATTATCAAGTGTGAGGGAGGGAGGGAGGGTGGGGGAGGGAGGGGGGAAATAAGAAGCTGATACCAAGGGCTCAAGTAGAAAGAAAATGTTTTGAAAATGATGATGGAAACAAATGTACAAATGTGCTTGACACAATGGATGTATGGATTGTGATAAGAGTTGTATGAGCCCCCAATAAAATGTTTAAAAAAAAGAAAGTAGA
>NW_022111324.1:92036628-92042937 GCF_000313985.2 Echinops telfairi
ACAAATGTATAGATGTGCTTTACACAATTGATCTATGTATTGTGATGAATTGTATGAGCCCCAATAAATTGATTAAAAAATAAATAAATTAAAAAAAGAGTTGTATGAGCCCCTAATAAAACGATTTTTAAAAAAGAGTAAACTCAGCCATGCATTTCTCTGCTTAAATGCTTTTATCACCCTTACTTAGTTATGGGCCATACCCATACTCTTAGCAGGGGGTTTGAAGCTGCTTCCATGACCTGGGCCACAGGTTTATATCTATGGCCTAATTTCCCAATAGTGTCTATGATATAGCAATACCAAACAATGTGAATTTCTTCAGCATTCCTGATGCCTCCTGGCTTGAAAGATATGTCTGTCTGTTTATCATATTGTGGTAGCTTCCAGGTTGCTAAGCTAGAAGCTATGCTGTTGGCATTTCAAATACAAGCAGGGTCATCAGTAGCATGGCTAAGGAGAGCTTTCAGACCAGACAGACTAGGAAGAAAGGCTTGTACATACACTTCTGACCATTAACCAATGAAAACCTCATGGGTCACAACAAAGCACTCTCTGGATGTTCTGGAAGATGATCACACTACGTTGGATGTCACTCAGCATGCATGATGGTCATCACAGTAGACCACATCAGACCAAAGATCATGAACATGGAGCAGAACCAGGGACCGTTTTGTTCTGCTCAGGGACACACCATGAGTTGGAGCTGACTACCAGGTGCAAACGACAGAGGTCTTGGCTTAAGATGGAGTTTAGGCTACAGCATAGACGTTAGTAAAGAAGCAAAAGAACAAAAAACATTTCATTATGCTTTAGCTGGAAGTATTTACATAGCAAATTAGTTTTCCCAATCACTAGTTAATATACAGTTTTCTGTGACATTGGTTTTAATCTCTGCAATGTACCAGCATGCTTCCCAGTCCCCCCCTGGATTCCTTGTTGCCGTTTATTCCATTTCCCGGTCTTCTCATCTTTGGCGCAACGCAAATACCGCTCTGCTGCTCTCATATGGTGGATTACTCCGTGGGATACATGCTCATGCTTGTTTTGCATTTGTCTGTTAGTAGAATGAGAGGTGGCCTTCAGGAGTGTCTTCAGAGCCACGTTAGCTTTTCCCTGGCAACAGTCTCCAGGGTTCCTCTAGTTTATTTCTTGCCTTTAAGTCTGGTATTTCAACTTAATTTTTTGGTTTTGAATTTTGCATTTTTTAACCTGTTCAACTAGAACCTTTATTTCTTCATTTATTTGTGTCAGAATGATTAGTAGTAGCTGAGTACCGTTTAGTTCTGATCGCAGGTTAGAGGGGCTTGTGGTTCCTGTGGGACAATGATCTTTAGGACAGATTGCTTCCTTGCTTCCAAATTTTCTTCATTTTCCTGTCTTCCAGTAAGGACGAGATCAAGAGTTGATTCTTAGATGACTGCTTGAAAGCTCTTAATATCCCAGATGACAGTCACCAGACTAAGATGGAGAGCATTATCTTATGAACTGCTTTACCAGTTTACTTAGATGCCACCTAAGACTCTGGTCCTTAGCTTTCCAGTCCAGTGGTTCAGTCCTGGTGCTTACTAGTTTCTTTAACTGTTCACCCGTAAGAACACGTGTAGTATTTGAAATACGTATGTAGAAATATCCACCACCATACCTATATATATATGTATGAGGAGGCTTCAAAAAGTGTGTACAAAAATAGATTATGTTTTAATTCCATATTCCTATAAACTTTTTGAAGTGCCTCATACGTGGGTATATTCCCATAAGACCTCCTCACTGATTACACAAAAATATTTTCTATGCATCTACTAAAAATATATTGTCAGTTATTACTGCTGGTATCTGTCATAGCATTGACTGTCTTTGTCTTTTATTCTCACATAGCTCTGAGTGCCTTCCTTTGTCTTACTCATGTTGGGCTAACTTCTCCCACACTGTATTGCCTTTCCATGAACCAGAATGAACTCTTGTCTGTTATTTAGTTTGTGCTTTTCCCTCCATGGTACCAATCAAAGTATGTTTCTTTTTGTGAGTAAACCTATTTTTGACTTTTTATACTCATAGTCTCATATAATATTTGTACTTCTGTGTTTGATTTATTTCACTGAGCACAATGTCTTCCAGATTCATCCGTGTTGTGCGATGTGTTGTGATCCGTGTTGGGGATTCATCATTATTCTTTGCCATGGTGTTTGTAGATTACATTGCGTATGCATGCCACGATTTATCCATCCAATGAGGTATAGATTTGGTTTGTGATTCTCTAATGATCAGAAAAATCTTTTCATGTATATCTCAGCCTCCAGAAGATCTTCTTCGGTGAAGAGTCTGTTCATGTCCTTTGTTGGGTTCCCTTGTGGCCCAGTGCAGGTGTCAAGAAAGGCAATCATACTCCGGAGCACTGCCCACCCGCATGCTCCTCTGAAGACATTCTTGGGCGCGAGTGAGGGTGGTACTGGGGGACCAGCAGGTCTTCCTCTGACGGTGCTCTGGTTGTGAGGGCTGCAACCGTCACATACTTGAAACCACATCCTTGTTAGCTGCTTTATAGCCAATAAATGATAAGAGCAGCCAGGGGACTCTATGCCAACCAGTGTCTAAGCAGAACACGGGAAGCACCTGTAAGAAAAGGGCCTTGTGCCTAGCTCTGATGCTGGCTTAGGCAGTACCCCTGGTTGGGAGAGGGAGGGCAATTCTGAGTAATACTTAATTGGCCTTTATTGACCCTGGGAACAGTTTACACAATTCCTATTATTAGCTACCAGGTCATTGTTTACCATTCCAGAGTCTTCAGTCTCCCACTCTTACCCTGACCCCTGGAAGATCCTTATTAACTGGTCATACAATATGCCACATTTGGTGCCAAAATGCCTCTACAGACCCTTAATTATGTTTTGCATATATCAAAGGTCGTTTTCACCATCCTCTGTTGACTGTTCTCACCTGGATTGCTTCGGCTGGGGAATTTTCTCCCCAACTTGGCTTTATCTCTGGGATGGGCCTTGTTTCTTCTACCCACCTGTGATATTCCTTTACTCATTCTCCTCAGCCCCAATGTTAGTGAACACATATTACACTAGTCAAGGAATATAAATGTCACTGAGGCAGTCCTCATACTTGAAAGCTCGTAGACAGCAGCCATAGGATAAGGAGCTAATGGCTATAAAGAGACAAAGACACTCAGCATGGTTATACATACAGGTTCTACATATATGGTTACACATATCCAGCCTCTTTCATAAAGAAAGTGCAGTCTGCTCTCGGTAGATATGACATACTTTTTTGGATTCAGTGGTAGATTTCATGTTTTTTGTGGGAGAACTGAGCTTGATTTCTGGCCAATGCATTTAAAAAAATCATTTTGTTGGCAGCTCACACAACTCTTATTACAATCCATACATCCATACATTGTGTCAATAACATTTGTACATTTGTTGCCATCATCATTC
The DNA here is from genome assembly GCF_000313985.2 of Echinops telfairi. NCBI lineage: Eukaryota > Metazoa > Chordata > Mammalia > Afrosoricida > Tenrecidae > Echinops > Echinops telfairi. The sequence continues at coordinate 92,040,072 of NW_022111324.1, forward strand.
TCAAAACATTTTCTTTCTACTTGAGCCCTTGGTATCAGCTCCTCATTTCCCCCCTCCCTCCCTGAGGTAGTGAGTTTATTGTGCCAACCTGGCCAATAAACACATGTGGGGTTAATTGAAGGGCAGAGGGATAAATGGCTTGGTGAGCCTCGCCTTTCTAGTTCTTGGGTCTCTTGCTTTGTGATGGTTGGACCAGGGTGCAGCTGCCTTAGCCAGTTCCCTGCTTCAGCTGGCAAGGCTCACTTCCTGCAAGACATCCCCAAGGACAAGCCTCATGGACCTTCCCCGATGCAGCCCTGGGTTCTGGAGCAGCCATGTGGAGACCCCTGCCAGCGCTGAGATGTTTACACGCTCACTGATTCAGCTTTCCTCCTGCAGTCGGTGTCATAGTGTGTATTTTGTGAGATGGAGGAGGACTTTGTGGATTGGTGTCGGACATATGGATTAATGTTGGACTTATGGATTTGGGGAACACTGGGTTGGGATGTGTTCTTGATGTGCACTTACCCTTTATATAAAACTCTCTTTCATACATGAGTTTCTGTGGATTTGTTTCTCTCAAGTACCCAAACTCACACACTCCCCACCCCCCTTCCTCACGAACCCTTGATGATTTATAAATTATTATTTTGTCATGTCTTATACTGTCCGACATCTCCTTTCACCCACTTTTCTGTTGTTCATTCCCCAGGGATGGGGTTATATGGAGATCCTTGTGATCAGTTCCCCCTTTCTACCCCACTTTCCCTCCACCCAACTGGTATTGCCACTCTCACCACTGGTCCTGAGGGGTTCATCTGTCCTGGATTCCCTGTGTTTCCAGTTTTTATCTGTACCAGTGTACGTCCTCTGGTTTAGCCAGATTTGTAAGGTAGACTTGGGATCATGATAGTGGGGTGGGGTGGAGTAGGAAGCGTTTAAGAACTAGAGGAGAGCTGAATGTGTCATCATTGCTACCCTGCACCCTGACTGACTCATCTCCTCCCTACGACCCTTCTGTAAGGGGATGTCCAGTTGCCTACAGATGGGCTTTGGGTCCCCATTCCACACTCCCCTTCATTCACAATGATAGGATTTTTGTCCTTTGATGCCTGATACCTGATCCCATCGCTGGCCAATGCATGTCATAGGCAGCCACCGCCCTCTGTCAGTGGGTCTCAGTGAAGCTTCCAGACTAAGTCAGACTAACAACAAAGGCCTGGAGATTGAAGGCCTGAAAAGTCAGCCAATGAAGACCATACAGATTTTAAAGCCTGCTCTACAACTGCTTAGGGGAATGGCATGGCATTTCACTCTGTTGCACGTGAGTTGGAGGAAGACTCAACAGCAGCTAATAACAATTTGGACCTTCAAATCAGTTCATTCTGGTTCTACCCATTGCTGAGAATTTACATTCCACCCCAGATATAATAAATTAGAATCAATAGTTTAACAAGATCCCCAGATTATTCTTATGAAACTGGAGTGAACTGGTATGAAGCCTTCCAACAATGATAAATATACTTAGATTCTTCATCGGATCTTTCAGGACAGATGCTACCTAAATGTAAAACTCTTGGTGCCATTAAAATAATTAAAAGTACCCAACCACAGTCTACGTATATGGATGTAGAAATAATATTAGTTTTTTTTTGCTGTTGAAATGACTCACTGAAAAATTTCTATATGCAGCCTCAGTATGCAGGTGAAATGTTCTTTTCAAACCTTCTTTTGGTAATCCAAGTGGTAGAAGGGTGAATGAGCTAGCCCGCTGTTAATAAAAATACTGGAAATATAACGTATTTTAAGATTAAGTTTGTTGAAAATTCAAAATGTAGTATTTCTCTCCCTTGCAGTTAAAATTCATTTTAAGCTTAATCAGTAGAGATTGTCTTTTTATTTCATGAAGGGGGTAAGCAAGGACAATAAGGTAGGTAGCCAGGCATGAAGATCCCCCATTTAGATATGCAGTGGAGCATGATGTTTCAGAAGGGAGGGTGGTCTGGTAGCTCCTGGAGAAATGTATGTATAGATCATTGCTGCCTGTGATCATTGAAAGCCTGGCTTTGTCATAGTTTGGGGTATATAACTTGCTTGATTTCTCCTGGATTTTTGAAGCAGTTTGGGATTAGTAAACCCCACTGTTTCCTTTTTTCTTCTGCTCACAGAATAACTCGAATCAATCTAGTCTCTGTTTTTGGCTGAAATAGTGACAGACAATCCTAGATTTTTGTTCTGGCAACACATGGAGCCCTGGTGGCCCAATGGGTTATGTGTTGGGCTGCTAAACATAAAGTCACCAGTTTGAATTCACCTAGCCACTCCTTAGGAGAAATATGAGGCACTTTTACTCCGGAAATATTTCATCTCTGAAATACAAAAGGGCAGTTTGTCCTATAAGGTTGCTGTGAGTTTGATGGGCCGTGGGTTTGATGGGTCGGATAGTCCAGTGCAATAAGAATACTGTACTGGTCTGCAGTTCACCAAAATGCCATTCAAACGACAAACATATGACAAAATGCTCAAGATAATTAGCTATCTTGGGGATTCAAATCAAAAGAAGGATGAGCTATCACTGTACACCAACAACAGCCCAATTAAACAAACAAAAACCAGAAAACAATACTGGAGAGAATGCAGAGAGATTAGAACTCTTATACACTGCTCATTGGTCTATAAATATGTGAGTTAGTTAATTGTGCCAACCTGGCCGATAATCACATGTGGGACTAATTGAAAGGTGGAAGGATAAATGGGTGGTGAGCCTCGCCTTTCTAGTTCTCGGGTCTCTTGCTTTGTGATGGTCACACCAGGGTGCAGCTGCCTTAGCAGTTCCCTGCTTCAGCTTGCAAGATTGACTCCCTATAAGACATCCCCAAGGAGAAGC
>NW_022111324.1:92043182-92045190 GCF_000313985.2 Echinops telfairi
CTCTTATACATGAGTTGCTGTAGATTTGTTTCTCTAAAGTACCTAGACTAATATAATATGTGCAACCATTGTGGAAAGTAATGAACTGACTGAAACAACTAGGAATATAAGCACCATAAATGCAGAAATACTTCTGTTGGGCATATACCTTAAAGAAATAAGAGACATAGCATGAACATATGCATTCTTGTGTTCATCACAATATGTTCACAATACCAGGAAGTTGGCAACAGCCCAAATGCTGACCAATAGAAGAATGGATAAAGCCACATTGGTACATACATACAATGGAATACTATGTGTCACTAAAAAACAATGATGAAACTGTGAAAAACTGCATGACACAGATATATCTGGAGAATATTTTGCTGATTGAAGTTAGTCAATCACAAAAGGACAAATATTGTCTGAAACCACCACTATTAGGATAAAAAACAAGACAAAAACTACCATACCAGTGGGAATAGACTTTGGAGGTTCCTGAGTGAGGTAGAGGGTGATAAGATGAAGCAATGGACTAGAAGGTTGAAAGCTATTGACTTGGGTGAGAGTGTGGGGATGGAGGCTCATAAGAGAAGAGAAATCAGATGAGGTCAGTCCATTAAAATATAGGAGCGGCTATTAATGAGTGATTTGAACTGCTGAATGCAGAGTTGATGCTCTGAAGTATAACTCCCACTCCCACCTTATTCACAAAAAAATATATTAAAAAAGAAACTAGTAGCCTGAAGGTGAATTGCAGAGTGAGGCCCTCTCCAAGTGCATCTGTCACAATATGTCCAGCGGGGTAAGCACACAATGGGGTATCAGTGCATGGTTTACAGAATCGCCTTGCCTCAGAACAAGGAGGTGCCCTATTACATACAAGGGGAGAAACAACGGTCAACTTTCAAGTCCTATCTGATAGGAGAACATAAGATTGAGATCTGCAGTGCCCCAGAGGCCAGTTCTAGCCACTGAGTTACTGATTTCTATTTTCTTCTCCTTAATGTGTGAACTTCTGTTTCTTCCCTGCCTTCAGATATGTGTCTGACATAGGCTTTGAGCGGCCTTTTGCATGACTCAGCCGGATTTGAAATTACATTTGAGGTTGGTCTTTTTAAAAAGCCTGGGGCTTGGAGGGGAAGACAGGTGCTTTGAGAGTTATTGATGAGCTCACCAGATATGGATGGAACTTTCCCAACGTGCCAAATTTAATACCGGGTCTTGAGGTTGAAGTCTTGCATGGTTGCTCAAGGAGCAGGTGGGTTCAAAGTTCAAAGTACAGTTGAGCAGGTAATGGGGCCACCTCAGGTGCCCCAGGCTGGGGTCTAGTCACCCTGGGTGATTGTGTGATTAGTGGAGGGAAGCACAGTGTTGCTGGGAGTGGGGCGGCTGCACCAAAGGTACATAGGTCCTTCTCCCCTGAGAGTGGTCAGGAGTCGGCCTGTTCCTTTAGGACTAATATTTGAAGAGAAGAACCATTGGGAGCTGATGCAAATCAATGCACTTTTCTCTGCAGCAATAATTAACCCATGGGAACCTAGCCAGAGCAGGTCGTTTAAAGAGTATGGCATGGAGATGTTGCAGAGAGATTAGCGTTTTTCAGCTCTCAAAGAGATTTGTGTTGCATTTCATAGAGTTTCTGTTCCAACTCATTATCATAAAAAAAACCTCATAAATTAAATCACCAGGCAAGGTAAATTGACCTTATTTAGGTCGAGGTATTGGTTTTGTCTGCTTTGAGGGTTGAGAGTGAGGAGACCTGGTCCCTCCCTTCTTGTCCTCAGGTGTTGCCCTCACTGATGTCCAGGACTTGGCCAGCCTAACAGCCTGGAAGTCTGTTCAAATTATTGAATCAGAGGCCTGGTCAGCACTATCTGCCTGAGCGGCACCAATTCAATGAGACTGCATGCGAAATTTGTGTCAAGTGCTTAATGACAGTAAGAGTGATAGAAAAATTACTTGAGCTATTGCTGTTAGTTGCCATCAAATTGGTGCCAATTAATTTCAGGTCACTCAGAGAACA
>NW_022111324.1:92046193-92056828 GCF_000313985.2 Echinops telfairi
GGATTAAGAGTGTAGGGGTGGAGTCTAATCTGTCAATCAGGATATAACTAATGATGCCTCTGTGTGGGTATGACCTTCTCCCCAGGATTCTGGGAACTCCTGTATTTTCCTTTCGGAGGTGGGAGACACACACTCTCTCTTTCCTCACTCCCTTGGAGACTCTCTACCGACAAGGCTCATTCCCTGTGAGACATACCTGTGGAGAAAACATACAGAGAAAGGCTGATGGAGGCAAACCTTTTTAGCCAGAGAAGTCACATAGAAACCCCTTCCAGTGCTGAGAAGCTTACAATGCCACTGGATCCACAAGACTTCCCATCCACTGGCCTGTGATCTTCCTGCACTCAGCATCATTGCATGTGTTGCGTGAGGCTGAAGAGGACTTTATAGATTGGTATTGGACATATGGCCCAATATTGGACATATGGACTTGATCTGGATGGGGCTGGGATGTTTTCTAAATATTCAATTGCTCTTGTATATGAAGTTCTTTCTGTTACACATATGATATGTCCATGAATTTGTTTCTCTAGTCTACCCAGACTAACATATATTTTGTCTGTCTTTAAGTTAAGTCATTTCAAATACCAATAGGGTAGCCTTGGAGGACAAGACATAGAGGAACCTTTAAACTAAGCTAGACTAGGACAAAAGGCCTGCAAGCTACTTCTGAAAATTCTATTATGAATCACAACAGAAGAATGTGTAATATAATGCTGGAAGTCACTCCAAATGCATAATGGACTCAAGCATACAAAGGATTGGGAAGACTGTGCAAGAACGGACACTATTTTGTTACATTGTACATGAGGTCATTATGAATTGGAGCCAACTTGATGGCAACTAACAGTAATAGCTCAAATAATTTTTCTATCACTCTGACTGCCCTTAAGCTCTTGACACAAAATTTACTGTCATCAAGTCAGCTCCAAGGTACTTCGTAGGACAGAGTAGAACTGCCATTGTGGGTTTCTGAGGCTGGAAATTGTTATAGGAGCAGAACACAGCATCTTTCTCTTGAGGAGCAGTCGATGGGTTTGCGTTGCTGGCTTTGCGGTTAGCCTTCCAGTGCTTAACCCACTGTGCCACCATGCTTCCTTTAAAGTACTTGAACACATCTTTAGTTGGTTCTCAACATCCCTGTGAGCATCTGATTCACATCTTATGCACATCTCATTGATGGACAGTCTGGGCATTGAGCAGGGGTGTCATAGAATTATCCTGAGGGTTTAGCTGAATTTATTTTCTCTGATGTAAGGAAGGCAAGAGGAGCAGCACAGAACCTCAGTGCTGAAGAGTCGGACTCTATGGACTGAGGTCAGGGCTTACAGTGAGCTAGGGAAGGAACTGGTACTGAATGTAGAGCCTCCCAGGTGGCAAGAAGCACATTTTAAGTCTTACTCCAGGTTGTCTCCTGGCAAGGGGAGAGCATCTTGGATGGGACTGTGTTTGAAATGAGTCTTACAAAGTATATACCACTCCCTTGGCATTCAAGAGGTAGATAGGTGATGCTTGTGTGACTCCCAAGATTAAAGACTACTTCTAGAATGGAGGAGACCCTGGGTAGCACAAATAGCTATCAGGAGGTTGTAGGTTATGGGCTATAAAAGGATGCCTCAGGAGAAAGGTTTGGAGATCTATATCTACAAAGTTAGTCATTGAAAACTCTCTGGACTACAATTCTCTTTTGACCCACGTGGGTGGCCATGAACTAATTCCCTGGTTTTCTGGAGTATATAGCTCTCTCAAACAATGCCCCCAAATAAAATTGGTCAATAGATGGCACCATTTTCGACTGTATGGTCTTATAGGATAAAAGTTATTTATGAAGCAGTTTCCTGACTTTATAGATAAATTTTCCTTTGTCTTTCAGTCACTAGCAGATCATTTTCCATCAGGAACCATGTCATGAGTGCAGTTATGTATGTAAAAATGAGGGTGGTTTAAAAAATCCGTGTAGAGTGAGGGAGACTGTGACCAGTAGTATGTGGGCTAAACCACTGGGCGTATGACTTCAATCTTTTGCTTGATTCAAAATCCGATCCACAGATGGATCTGTTAGGATAGGTGAGAATATGCTGCAGCAGTAAGCAAATCCCAACTCAATGCGACTTAAAGAAAACACAAACTAACTAAACTCACTGCCATTGAGAAGATTCTGACTCATAGTGACCCTATATAGAGATTCTTTCCCCTAAGGCTGTGAATCTTTATGAGAGGAGATAGACTTGTCTTTCTCACATGGCATGGATTTGAACTACCCACCTTGTGTTTAGCAGTTCACCACTTGCCTGACAGTGCCACCAGGACTCCATGGCATAAAATAACAAGGACTTACTCCTTGCACATTTAGTGCAGGTTAGCAAGGGACTCTTGCAGGGATCCAAGAGGTTGAGGATTCCATCTAGTCCAGAGGTAGGAAACACTTTTTTTTTTTCTGTCAAGGACATTTGGATATTTGTAGCATTATTTGTGGGTCATACAAAATTATCAACTTAAATATTAGCCTGCTATATTTGGCCAAGCCTGTGGTGTATTTGGGTAAGCTTGTGCTATATTTGGCTGTCTTTGGTAAAGCCTGTGGGAATGGAACCTTTGGGATCTTCATTTGCTGATGGGCATGACTCCAGGTAAGGAGAAACAGCTGCAAAAATCTGCTAGTGACTGGAACTTCCAAAGTATGAATCTTGGAAAATTGGAAGTCATAAACAATGAATAGAACACTTAAAGATCAAAATTGGTGTACTGAAATGGACTGATTTGGCCATTTTGATTCAGAAAATCATATGGTTTACTATGCAGGGAATAACACAATCAAGAGGAATGGCGTGGTATTCATTGTCCAAAAAAGACATTAAAAAACATTCATGAAGTACAAAGCTATCTGTGATAGGATTATATTAATCCACCTTCAAGGAAATCCAATAAATACATCTACTACACAAATTTATGCACCAATCACAAAAAGTAACGAAAAAATTGAAGAATTCTACCAATGACATCAGTTGGAAATTAGTCAAACATGTAATCAAGATCTACTAATAATTATTTGTGACTGGAATGAAAAAGTCGAAAACAAAGCAGAAGAAGAGTAGTTGGACCATATGTGCTTGGTGAGAGAAAAGAAGCTGAAAATGGCATGATTGAATTTTGCAGCACCAACGACTTACTCATAGCAAATACCCTTTTCAACAACACCCAAAGTGATTATATACATGGACTTCTCCAGATGGAACACACAGAAATCAAATTGACTACATCTGTGGGAAGCGATTATGGAGAAGCTTCATATCCACAACTGAAACCAGGCCAAGGGCTGACTGTGGAACAGACCATTAATTACTCATATGTAAGTTCAGGTTAAAGCTGAAGAAAATGAAGACAAATCTATGAGATCCAAAAGACGATCTTGAACCTATCCCACCTGAATTTCTAGACCAAGAACAGATTTGATTCATTGAACACTAATGTCAGAAGACCTATTGAACTGTGGGAAGACAGCAAGAGCATCATTCATGAAAAAGCAAAAGGTCGTTACAAGGACAGGAAAGAAAGAAAAGATCAAAGTAGATGTTAGAAGAGATTGTGAAACTTTCTCTTAATTTTAGAGTGTTGTTGTTGTTGTTAGGTGCTGCGATAGTTTATTGTCCCAACCTAGCTGATAAACATACATGGGGTTAATTGAAGGGCGGAGGGATAAATGGCTCAGTGAGCCTTGCCTTTCTAGTTCTTGGGTCTTTTGCTTTGTGATAGTCAGACCAGGGTGCAGCTGCCTTAGCCAGTTCCCTACTTTAGCTGGCAAGGCTGACTTCCTGCAAGACATCCCTGAGGAGAAGCCACATGGACCTATCCCATGCAGCCCTGGTTGTTGGAGCAGCCCTGTGAAGACCCCTGCCAGCGCTGAGATGCTTATATGTTCACTGACTTGGCTTTCCTCCTGCAGTCAGCATCATTGCACCTGTTTAGTGAGATAGAGGAGGATTTTGTGGATTGGTGTTGGACATATGGGTTAATGTTGGATTTGTGGGCTTGGGCAGCACTGGATTGGGATGTTTTCTTGATGTGCACTTAACCTTTATATAAAACCCTCTCTTATACATGGGTTTCTGTGGATTTGTTTCTCTAATGTACCCAGACTAACACAGGTACCATCAAGTAAAGTCCTACCCATAGAGACCCTTTGCACAACAGAAAGAAAACTTGCCAATTCTGCGCCTTCCTCACTATTGTCCCCATGCCTGAGCCCATTGATGCAGCCACTGTGTCAATTCCTCTCACTGAGGGCCTTCCCCTCCTTCACTGCCCCTCCACTTCTCCAAGCATGATGTCTTTCTCCAGGAACTGATCTCTCCTGACAATATGTCTAGAGTAAGTAAGAGAAAGTCTTGCTATCCTTGGCTCTGACCTGACTTCTTCCAATACAGACTGGTGTGTACTTTTAGCACTTGATGGCACTTTCAATATTCTCTTGCACCACAATTCAAATGCATCATTACTTCTTCGATCTTCCTTATTCATTGTTCAATTTTCACATGCATATGAGGCAATGGAGACTATCATGGTGTGGTACCGAAGTTACATAATCTGTTGTCAATTTAAGACTTAAGAGTGAAGAGGTGGAGTTCAGCCTGAAGACCAGAAAGAACTTTACTTGTGTTTCATTGACTCGTCCAAGACATTCAACTTTGTGGACCAGAACAAACAATGGGTAACCTTGAGAAGAATGGGGATTCCCAAACACTTCATTATGCTCATGAGGAACTTGTACATGATCAACAGATAGTTGTGCAGATGGAAGAAGGGAATATTGCATGGTTTGAAATCAGGAAAGGTGTGTGTCAGTACTGAATGTTTTCACCATACTTTCTCAATCTCTATGCTAATCAAATAATCAGAGTAGCTGGCTTATATGAAGAAAGTGTAGCATCAGAATTAGGGGAAGGCTTATTAATAATCTGCAATATGTAGATGACACAACCTTGCTTGCTGAAAGTGAGGAGGATTTGAAGCACTTGCTGATGAAGATCAAGGATTGCAACCTTCAGTATGGATCACAATTCAATATAAAGTATACCAGAATCCTCACAATTGGACCAATAGGTAACATCAAGATAAATGGAGAAAAGGTTGAATTTGTCAAGGATTTTGTCTTACTTGGATCCACAATCAACACTCATGGAAGCAGCAGTCAAGAGATCAAAGAGATCATTGGGTAAATCTGCTCCAAAGGACCTCCTTAGAGTATTGAAAAGCAAGGATGTTACTTTAGGACTTAGGTGCACCTGACACAAGCCGTGGTACTTTCAATGGCCTCAGATGCATGTGAAAGTTGTGCATTGAATAAGGAAGAGTGAACAAGAATTGATGCATTTGAATTGTGGGGCTGGAAACGAATATTGAAAGTCCCATGGACTACAGAAAGGACAAATTGATCTTAGAGGCCAGGATGGATAGATTTTGTTTTACATACTTTGGAACATGTCAGGAGATACCAGTCCCTTGAGAAGGACACCACATTTGCTAAAGTTAGGGAGGGGTGGTGGTCAGTGAAAGAGAGGATGACTTTCAAGGAGATGGGTTGACACCATGGTTGCAATAGGGTTAGGTATAGGAACAATTGTGAGGATGGTACAGGACTGGGCAGTAGTTCGTTCTGTTGTACATAAGGTTTGGGTTGTAACTGATGTGATGGCACCCAGTGACAACAATAACAGTAACAACACATATTTGGCCAAATATTTAATTAACTCACCCCTACAGTCGTGGAAGCCCACAGGGGCAGTTCTACCCTGTCCTATGGGGTCACTATGAGTCAGAATTGACTTGATGACAGTGAATTTTTAAAAAATACGATGGTTGTAACTGCGTCTCTTTGGGGAGGCATGCGGCATTAGCTGGCATTGATGATCCTGGGGGCCTTATACAGACCTTGGCCAGACATTCTTTACCCTTGATCTAGATACATCACAAAGGCAGGAAAAGGGGAAGGTGATAAGTCGTGAGACACTTCCACCTGGAAGTTATGTATCACTTCTGCTCATATTTCATTGGCCCAAACAAGTCCGATGGTCATATCCAATGCCAAAAGGTGTGGGAAAGTAAAATCCTAGCTGTGTCCAACAGAAACATAGAAGAGAGAAGAGAAATAATTGATTATTAACAGCTTTATCGCATTTTATTGATATACAATGAATGTGTGTATTTAAAGTGCACAGTTTGGTAAGTCTGATACATGCATACACCTGTGAAACTATCACCCCAATCAAGATAAGGAACATATCCCCAATGCCTACAGCTTCCTGGCCATTTCTATCATCCTTCTCCTGAACCTCCCTACCACGCAACCCACAGGGAACTTTTTTTGCTGTGTAGTTTGCCTTTTTTAGAATCTTCTATACATGGAAATACATAGTATGTTCTCTTTTTGTCCGACTTCTTTCACTCGGTATAATTACTTTGAGATTCATCCACATAAAAGAGAAATACCTGTGACCAGCCCTAACATTTACCACAACAGATTGTGGGGTTAATATTCCTGTTTCTAATAATGAAGTTAACTTTATTATTTTGAATAAGAAATATTTATCAGGCACCTACAATATTCCTTAATGTTCCTTACAACAGTGGGCTCAAATATAGCAACCGTGAGGATGGCGCGGAGCAGGCAATGTTTTGTTCTGTTGCACATGGGGTCGCTGTGAGTCAGAACTGACTTCAGGAGAACAGCAACAGCATCAAGAAATCTCAGCTGTGTCTAGAAAGAGAAAAAAATCCAGCACTTTATCAAAGGATGCATTGCTCTGGGCAAATCTGCAACACAGACCTCTTTCACGTGTTGAAGAGCAAGCATGTCGCTTTGAAGACTCAGGTATATCTGACCCAAACCATGGTAATTTCCATCGCTTGATGTGCATCTGAAAGTTGGACAATGACGAAGAAAGACCAAAGAAGAAGTAATGTTTTTGAATTATGGTGTTGCCTGATGATTTCAAAATACCGTGGACTGCGAACGAGAAAACCAACAAATCGACTTTGGAAGAACTACAACCACAATGCTCCTTAGAAGTGAGGATCAGGAGAGACCAGTCCCTGGAGAAAGACATCATGTTTGTTAAAGTAGAGGGTCATCAGAAGAGAGGAAGACGCTCCATGCGATAGACTGATGTAGTCTGTGGCTGCAACCATGGGATCAAATACAGAAGCGATTGTGATGGTGGCGCAAGACTGGGCAGTGTTTCATTCCGCTGTACATAGGCTGGCTCAGAATTAGATCCATTGTGATGGCACCTAGCAACAATAATAGCCAGCTGCCCGAAATGCTGTCCGTATGGAAGGGTCTGGTGGGAACCAGAGCATGGTGTCTGCTCCTTGAAGGTAGCTGAGTATCAGAGAAGGCAAAATTCATACAATAGAGTGGGCATATACTGGGAATGTTACTCCATTCTTTTTATTTCTGAAGGAAGCGTTAAAGGCAATCCGGCAAAGATTTTTGCTCTGTGTTTAAGTGCAGGCTTGTGTGGAGAAAGCTCATAACACAATACATCAGCCATCTTCTCTGTGGTGTGAATACAGACATTCTCTGCCAATCTTTCAGTAGTCTGAAGAAAAAAACTGGGTAAAAAAGAAATTTTCCTTTCTCTAGCCTCTGTCCTTTGTTTTGCCCTGTGCTGGAGGATTTTGCCTGGCTCTTCTGAGGTTTAGCCTGTCTTTCCAAAATCTGCATGCATTAAAGTGGAGGAGTGGCTAGAGCTGCTTCTACGTCTCCCTGAGGTCCTTAAAGAGTGCTCTGCATGCAGTAGAAACCCACTCTGCAATTTGTAGCTGTTGCTATAGCATTGAAGAATGATGGCAAAGCACAATTAAGAAGGAGGCTTCAGCAAACCTGGTCCCATTATTCCCCACGAGTGGTGACTCAGTCTGGTCCATTAGAAGCTCAGCATCTCTGCCATTTCCTCTCCACCAAATATGATGGAGGCTTCCTGGTCTCCCACAGCAGATGTTACTCAGTTTGGTGAGAGATGTAGTAGGAATCCAAAGCATCATTGTAAGGTTAAAGAATTTCATGTCATATGCTATGGACATTTGCTGCGAGTCTACCTGTGTCACATCTTACGTGACATGCCTTCACATTGTGCATTCTATGGACTCCCAGTGACAAACCCATGAAATAGGAATCCTGTCTCCTTTGAGGAAATGAAAAACAAAACAGGCTAAGAGTCATGAGGATCACATACAACCAGGGAGGGGCAAACAAGGATTTATTTATGTAACTCACCTAGTATAGTCCTAAAATATAGCAGGTATTTGAAAAGGGGGATTGGCTTCCTTTCTCCTTTGCAATTATAGACAGTGTCTCTTGCGTCCTGTGTTGCTTTCTGAGGCACTGAGAGTGTGGCCCCATTTGAGCCTCTTATATAGGGCGAGTTGCCAGATTGATCAAAGCAAACTACAAGATAACAAGTTAAATTTGAATTGAAATTCAGATGAAACATGGATAATTATTTTTTTTAGGATAAGTATGTCCCATACAATATTTGGAACATTACCCCAAACTCAAAACCAAACCCACTGTCAACAAATCCATTCCCATTTATGGTGACCATCATGCAGTACTCCAAGGGTTCTGAGTCTGTAATCTTCCTGGAAGCAGACGGCCTTATATTTCTCTTGAACAGAAGCTGGTAGGTTTGAGTCATCTAGCAATTGAGGACTTCACCACTGTACCACCAGGCCTTCTATTTTGGAATATAAATTAAAATTACCTGTTGTTTACCTGAAATTCCAATCTAAACTGGGTGTCCTTTATTTAATCTGGCAGGCTTAGTTCAAGGTGAAGTGTACAGTTGAACTAATACTGAGAGGCTGACAACAGCTCATACTGTTCCTCTCCAAGGAATGCCATCCCGGTCCTAAGAGACAGGCAGGGGCACAGCCTCCTCCAAGACTGTTTCCAAGAAGCATGTCTTGACCCACCTGTGATGCACACACAGATTTATGTTGCCAATTATTCGGCTTTCTTCATCGTGCAAATTAAGACACGGGAAACGTGACTCTCAAGGATTGCATTCAGCCCACACTGTGTAAAACGGTGGTGAGAACTCAGGGATTAAAGGAGGGAGAATTTTTCACCTAACCACGTGGCACTCATGATGATTCAGCCTCTGGAGCCATGGTCTTCATGCACATGGCACAGACCCAGAAGCTTAATGAGTTCTCTGATTGATTGATTGCTTGATCACTGAAACACTCAGCGCTCCTGGCAAAGCAGTTTTCACTTTATTGAACACATTATCTTTATGCATTAAAGTCTCTTGTGCGTAGACTAGGGGATGCTCTAGATAATTTTCAGTTCACTTAGTGATGTCTTGGGCCCATTGGACATGAGTAGGATCTAGGAAAATCCTCTATGTTGGCATGTGGAAAGGCCGGGAATGAAAAACCGAACCAAACCAGAAACCCTGAGCTAGGCACAGTACCAGGCATAGTACTAGAGGATGCCAGGTTCATTTTCTAATCTAAATCATGAGTCGGCAAACTATTGCAGGCAGACCAAATCTGGCCTTCCGTTTGCTTTTGTTAATAAAGTTTTATCATTTATATATTGTCTGTGGCTGTGAAAAAAGGGTCACTGCAGAAGAGGAAGACCCTCACTGAGAGGGGCTGATACAGTGGCTGCAGTAATGGGCTCGAACATAAGAACAATTGTGAGGGTGATGGGAGACCGGGCCGCGTTTCATTCTGTTGTACCCAACGTCGCCATGAGTTGGAAACACCTCAATAGCACACCACACACTAACCGCCTCACACGGCTGCTTTTGGTCTATGGTGTCGGAGTAGAATAGTCATAACAGAAATCACTGATCTGCCTAACTAAAATATTGGCTATTGGGCTTTTCACAGAAAAAAAAACCCATTTGTGTCTCTTTATCTAAACCATTCCAATAACTGAGGGAGATTGCATTACTCACCCAAGCTAACCAACCCAACCTTTAGCTATATTATGTCAAAATTCATCATTATTTGATTTAATACCTACAGGATCGAGTCCAGATACCACCCTGGACTAACCCCCTTTCCTGTCTTCTCTCTCATGTGTCTCTCTCTTGGTCACACGCCAGCACCTTTGAACTTCTTGCTGCTGTCCTTATATGCCATCCGACTGGAGGAATTCTGCTCTTGGCAGAGAAGGTTCCCTTCCCATGAGAAGTAGTTTCCTTCTTCACAAGTACTCAAGATTAATCTACATGATCTCCTTGATGGCGTGGTCTCTGACCTTGCTAGGCAGAGTTAATAATGATAGGTATTTATTGAGCATTTTCTCTGAGCCACATTAGGCTAATTTTGTTACATATTATACTTTATGACAATACTAAGAGGTAAGTGCCACTTACTTAGGTCACTTTCAAGGCAACATTAGGTAGGTCACGTTCTTTTTTTAAAAATAGTTTAAAAGTTGTTTTTTTTAAAATCATTTTATTGGGGACTCGTACAACTCTTTTTTTTCCTTTTTAAAATCATTTTATTGGGAGATTGTACAACTCTTATTACAATCCATCCATGCATCCATCCATTGTGTCAAGCACACTTGTACATTTGTTGCCATCATCATTCTCAAAACATTTTCTTTCTACTTGA
>NW_022111324.1:92061031-92062318 GCF_000313985.2 Echinops telfairi
TTGGTATCAGCTCCTCTTTTTCCCCTCCTTCCCCCCTCCCACCCTTGTGACCCCTTGAGAAATTATAAATTATTATTATTTTCATATCTTCTACTGACTGCTGTCTCCCTTCCTCCCCATGGTTTCTGTTGTTCATCCCTCTGGAGGGTGTGTGTGTGGTTATGCATAGATCATTATGATCAGATCCCCCTTTCTCCCCACCTCTCCCCTCCCCTCCTGGTATTGCTACTACTCCCAATCCTATTCCTGGATTCTGTGTGTAGGGAGCTCTCATCTCTTATCTGTGCCTGTGCACATGCTCCGCAGTGAAAGACAGGACTGGGTTCATGATAGTGGGGGGTGAGGAAGCCTCAAGGAACCAGAGGAATATTTTGTGTTTCATCGGTGCTATACAGTGCCCTGGTTGACTCATTCCTTCTTTGTGACCCTTCTGTGAGAGGAGGTCCCATTATCTACAGAAGGGTTTGGGTCTCTGCACCAACCCCACTCATTCTCAACAAGATGTTGTTGGTGTTGTTTGTTTTTCATTTTCTGATGCCAGTTACCCAATCCCATCGACACCTGATGATCACACAGGCTGGTGTGCTTCCTCCATGTGGGCTTTGTTGCTTCCTGCTAGATGGCTGCTTGTTTAATTTCAAGTCTTTAAGACCCCAGATGCTATATCTTTTGATAGCTGGCCACCGTCTACTTTCTTCACCACATTTGCTTATACACCCATTCAGCGATTGTATCAGGAGGGTAAGCATCACAGAGTGCCAGGTTGTTAGAACAAAGTGCTCTTACATTGAGGGAGAGTATATTAAAATATATTTTATTTCATTGCAAAAACAAAACTTTTCTCAATGAAGATTTGACACCATGAATGAGAAATTATCATTGGGTCATTCCCTTATTTTCGGGTTTAAAACTTTAGAAAATGACTGCAACAGACACACATTTATATGAAATCTGTTACCACCCATCATCTTGTCAATGAATTGATGACTCCATCCATCCATCCTTCCAGCCATCTATTATCTTTTCCATTACTTCACCTATCATTCATTCTTTCCATCCATTTATTAAGGTTATGCTGTTCCAGGTTACACTTTGGGCGGCTACCCACAAGGTCGGCAGTTTGAAACCATGTTCTGTGCAGGAGAAAACGAGGCTTTCTATTACTGTAAAGAGTTATTGCAGTGTAAACTCACAGGGACAATTCTACCCTGTCCTTTGAGTTGCTAAGAGAATTGACTCCAGAGCAATGCGGTGGTTTTGTTTGTTTGTTTGTTTGTTTTGGTGTTG
>NW_022111324.1:92065690-92069237 GCF_000313985.2 Echinops telfairi
GTGGAGAGCAAATGTTTTGAGAATGATGAGGGCAATGAATATACAAATGTGCTTTACACAATTGATGTATGTATGGATTGTGATTTGTATGAGCCCCTCATAAAATGATTAAAAAAAAAAAGAAAGTGGATGAAACAGTTTGTAAGAGCCCCTAGTATGAAATTCCTGCCATGTTTCCTGGTATTCAGAGAGCATGGAGACAGCTGTAAGTGACAGGGGCTGGGGACCAGTTCCAGCTGACCCATAATCTCTCTGGCATTTCTCTCTGGGTTTCCCCTTGATTTATATTTGGAGTTTATGTCCCTCCCCGGGCCCCAACTGTTCCTACAACCAGTGAGCACAGAAGTTGTGAATTATGGATGGGGCTACAAATGTTTTTAACTCTTCCATGGAACGACAATTTCTGCACAGGGACTTGCAGGGGGTGGGGCGAGGGACAGTGGAGCAGCTCCTCCGAAACGGTTCAAGTCAGGATGATGTTAACTTGAGTTCTCCAGGCCAAGGGCTCCACTCAGGAAATTTAAATGTGATATGTAAACAAAATAGTGTGCTTTTCTTCATAGGAACTAAGAGGTTTTCAGCATTTATAGGACTCGTATGCCGAATAAGCATTATTCAAAATGTAATCAAAACGCAATTTTACTTTTTGGCTTGTACAACCCATTTAAGATGGATTCAGTGGAATTCATACCTCTTGGCCTTGGATGAGAAACTTGGAAGGCTACAATATTTCTGTTTCTCTTCGGAAGCACCGAGTGTGATGGTCATAACCCATTTGTCAAGTTGCATGTTGCTGTAATGCTAGAAGTTATGCCACTGGCATTTCAAGTACCAGCAGGGTCACCTATGGTAGACAAGTTTCAGTGGAGCTCCTAGACTAAGACAGATTCAGAAGAAAGACCTGGTGATCTATTTCTATAAATCAACCACTGAAAATTCTATAAATAACAGCAGAATACTAACTGATATAGTTCTGAAAGATAATTTCCTTATGTTGGGAGACACCCAAAATGCACAGTGGCTGTAATAATGGACTCAGTGCAGACATCATTGGACAATGTTTTGTTCTATTGTACATGGGTCACAATGAGTTGGAACCAACTTGATAACTAACAACAGAACAGCATGTGTCAGAGGAAACCAGCCTCCAACAACCGAAGAGCCAGTAGGTGCAATTGTTCTGCGATAATATATAAAGATTATTGTAAAGTCATGGAGGATAGGAAAGATAGGAGAGAGAGTAATATAAAGGAGTCAGACTCATTGGCATGTTCACCTCAGTTCCTCTTGATGGACCATGTGGAACTGGGAGAAGAGAGTGAGCCTTTACGTACTTGGAATATGTATAGGTAGCCACAAGACATGCCTATTCAGTAGTTACATACATCACAAGGTGGGTGGTAACTACATCAAGGTCCCTGAGCGCATAGGTGAGGAAACCTAATACCTGCATTGGGGGAAGGGATGAGGGGGGTTGGGTGACACTGCGGGAAGAGATCGCAAAAGTATGTCTGCTTCTATAGGGAAATGAAATCAATCATGTGCTCACTTTAAGGCAGCATAGCTGGTAGGTAGAGTCTGTGGGAATGATATTAAAACAGGATAATGTACTTGGAGTCTTATAGCAAAAGAACTATGTTTTCTCACAGTTCTGGAAGCCAGAAGTCTGAAATCACTTTCACTGTGCTAAAATCAAGATGCTGGCAGGACCTTATGCTCCCTGGAGGCTCTAGAAGACAATCTCTGTTCTTTGCACCTCCTTTTTCCTTTGCGCAATCTCTGTCCTTGAGCCTCTGTTCTTTGTCTCCTAGTTTTTGGTGGTGGTCTGCACTCCCTGGCTCATGGCTGCATCTCTTGAGTGTGTCTGAAATCTTGCTCTGTACCTTTCTGTTATAGGGATACATCCAATTACTTTAGGTCCCATCTGGGTAACCCAGGGACATCTCATCTAAAACTTTCAATTTAATTACCTTTATGAAGATTTTTTTCCCCAAAAGGAGGTCATATTCATAGGGCTCCGAGGTTAGAACTTGGGTCCATTATCACTCAACCACAACTTCATTCAGATCCTCTGCACCCTGGCTGGTAAAGAGACCCCAGGCTTTTGTAACGTCAGCTAAAGGGATTCACTTAAAAAAAATTATTTTTCGAAATGAAATTGTATGTCTACATTTCATACTACAGACTCCACGTCCACTCAGTTTTACTTTAGAGGGTTCACATGTTAAACTTGCCCAGTGGCTTCATAGAAACCCTACCATGTTTGAGGTGGGGAGACAGACATACCCCCACTTTTTTTGTCTCTCAAAAAGCACAGGTTTGTCTAAAGAAACCTGCTATGGATTGCATGTGTTCCACCAAATATGTGTTGTCGATCCTAACTTGTGGATATAATCCCCATTTGGGAATAAAGCTTTCTTTGTTATGTAAATGGGGCATATCATTGTAGGACGTATCTTAATTCAATCACTCTTGTGATCTGAAAGGAGCAAATTTATGTTAAAAAGCATGCCCAAGTGTAGTAACGATGAAACATACAACTTTCCTCTAGTTCCTAAATGCTTCCCCCTCTACTATCATGATCCCAATTCTACCTTACAAATCTGGCTGGACCAGAGGATGTACACTGGTACAGATAGGAACTGGAAACACAGGGAATCCAGGACAGATGATCCCTTCAGGACCAGTGCTGAGAGTGGTGATACCAGAAGGGTGGAACGAGGGTGGGGTGGAAAGGGGGAACCGATTTCAAGGATCTGCATATAACCTCCTTCCTGGGGGAGGGACAACAGAAAAGTGGGTGAAGGGAGACGTCGGACAGTGTAGGGCATGACAAAATAATAATTTATAAATTATCAAGGGTTCATGAGGGAGGGGGACCGGGGAGGGAGGGAAAAAAAGGAGGTGCTGATACCGGGGGCTCAAGTAGAAAGCAAATGTTTTGAGAATGATGATGGCAACAATTGTACAAATGTGCTTGACACAATGGATAGATGGATGGATTGTGATAAGAGTTGTATGAGCCCCCAATAAACTGATTAAAACAGAAGAAGCGTGGCCAAGGCAGAAGGTAGATGCCCAAGAACCTGGCTGAAATACACAAAAATCTTCCCTCAGAGCAGATAGAGTGCCTTCCCTTATCCTGGTGCCCTGAATTAGCTCTCTAGCCTCATAAAGTTTGCAAAAAGAGTTTTCTGTTGGTTAAAGTCACCAATTTATATTATGTTATAGCAGCATTAGATAACTAGGACAGTAGTGCCCTCAAAAAATCCTGCCTTTGACCACTGAATTTCCTCTGAACATCAATCAGGGATGTGAGTAGTTTTGCCCTTAGACAGTGTGCTTTGGGAAGGGCATTATCTGACCAATTCAGGGATAGGCAGTCACCCTTGGAGTCTTGATGGCTGTCACTGGAGGGGGTTGCATAGTCATGAGTCATGCCTTGACTGCTTTCGGGAGGCTCCTGAACAATCTTTAAGCTTCTCTGTGTACCACAATGTATGTATTCCAATCAGGGCCCTATTTCCTCTCCAGTAATCCTACCTAT
>NW_022111324.1:92069375-92072982 GCF_000313985.2 Echinops telfairi
CTATAGCTATGATATAGTCATCTTCCACCAACCATGTATCTGTGATAGGTTTCTTTGAACTTCCCTGTCCTTTTCAAAGTTCTGTATGTCAGCAAACCCTTGGACACCACTATGACCTCATGCTAATGGTTCCCTCATCTAGATAATATGTCTTAGTTTTGCCCTTATCCAATTTACAACCTAATGACATTGCTCTTAATTTAAAAAATTCCTATATTCAAATTCCTGCTCTTTCATAAACTATTTTTCAAATGAGGGAGAACACTCAAGAGTTGTAGACAAGATTCTTTACTATACTTCCTGTGAACCAACTCCCCCATGCCCCCACCCTTTGGAAATTCCTAAATGAGAATATCTTGGTGCCCAAAGTGTCACTTTTAACATCCTGTTACCTTGTGATGGAAGCATTAGTAGTTGATGCTGCCTAGGAATATGACCTTTAAGTTTGTGCAAACTGGCCAGCATGAGGTTGCCCACAGAAGGCTATGTGGGGGACCAAAACACAGCCCAAGCTCTGTGGACTAGCCTACTATCACCCCCTTGGCTGCCTTTATTTGTGACAACATGAGTCTGCAGCTCCACCAGAATGTGGAGGTGTGGTTGTGATTGAGTTCTCATTGATTGTGACTTGGTCCTTCTCTGACATGCCGACCTTATTTTGTTCTGATATACTGAAATACATGACTGTGGGAGATGCCATCACACAGAGCCTGTTGTGTGACTGTCGAACACCAGTGACAAATGATACAGGCCACTTCAATCTTTGTATTCTCAATTTTGCAACTGGTATACTGATAAATAAGATTTTCTATTATGTGGGCTAGCTGATTGTCATGTGATACAAGTTGTATGTTTTTGAGAACAAAGAGGAACTTGACAAGCTTGTTTGGAAAGGAAATGCACTTCTCACCTCTCAGAATGAGGTCAAATTTTCAGGGGAAAACATGGAACAAATTTGTTCAGAAGGTTCTCAAATATTCTGGTAATAAATCCTCTTTCTTCCTTCTTCCTTAGCAGCAGAGACAAGTGATGTTCTTACCTGCTAGAGCAGGGAAGCAAAAGAAACAAGAACAGCACAAGATCTGGGCTAAATTCCTAAAGACTTGGGCATGCTGGTTAACATATTTGTTCATGGGGTTGCCCATGAAAATTGCAGCTTATAGAAGAAGAAAAAGTCAATCATCAGTAAAGATATTGTTTAAGATGAAAAACTGTCAAAGATCTGTCAGTCTTGATTTTTCCTTCTTCGTTGGCACGTGCTTATTTTTCTTCCTTTGTTCCTGCTACCACTTCAAAACACTTCTCCACGAATTGATAGAAAATACCAAGTCTTCTCATGTTCACTCCAAGTTTTCTTACTCTTGATCCCCAGAGACCACTATGTCCTTGTCTTGTCTGAGGGTATGTTCTGATAGTCTCTCTGCTTTAGCTAGTTCTGGGGAAACTGAGAAAGATTTGGAATAGGTGTGGGAGTCAGGCTTCGTCTTGCATGACCAGACTGAACCTAGCAGTCGCTCAGATGTTCTGGTCCAGACTAGGATTGGATTTCAGGAAGAGAAGTGGCTGTGACCTTACTGTCCTTTTGATAGACCATTGGTTTTCTCAAGGAGGCCTACTAAATAACATACAACCAAAATATGAGGGACTTCAAAAAGTTTATGGGATAATGAAATGAAAATAAAAAAAAAAGTGTAGACTGTTTTTCAATATAAGCTCCATCAAGGTCAATTAAAACTTATCTTTATTTATTTAACAGTTTTATGGATATAAAGTTCACATACATAATACAGTGGTTGAGTTAGTTTGAGTATTTTAGAGAAACAAATCCACAGAAACTCATATGTATAAGACAGCGTTTTATATATAGGTTAAGTGCACATCAAGAAAACATCCCAACCCAGTGCTGCTCAAGCCCACAAGTCCAACATTAACCCGTATGTCCAACACCAATCCACAAAGTCCTCCTCCATCTCACAAAACACACAGTGATGTCAACTGCAGGAGGGAAGCGGAGTCAGTGAATGTGTAAGCATCTCAGCGCTGGCCGGGGTCTCCATATGGCTGCTCCAGCACCCAGGGCTGCATCAGGGTAGGTTCATGCGGCTTCTCCTCAGGGATGTCTTGCAGGAAGTGAGCCTGGCCAGCTAAAGCAGGGAACTGGCTAAGGCAGCTGCACTTTGGTCTAACCATCACAAAGCAAGAAACCTGAGAATTGGAAAGGTGAGACTCACCGAGCCATTTATCCCTCTGCCCTTCAATTAACCCCACATATGTTTATTGGCCAGGTTGGCACAATAAACTAACTACCTCAATCCACCCTTTGCCAACCTGGCACTTGTACATCATTCTTGAGCCTCACAATTGCAATTAAGTAACACCTACACCTTAATCCTATAATCCCCGTGAATATGTTCCCCCACATATGAAAGTTTGTAAGCCAACTACTTCATGTCTTTATCCACCAATTTTGAGTATCCAATTTATATACTTCCCATTTACATCAACCCAGTGCTCTGAGGAGACAATCATCTTCCGACATGAAGAATCTTCATTCCAGTTTGAACCTTGTGAAGTCTGCATCCATAAGCAAAGTCAGATCCGAACTGATGTATAAAGTCAGCAACAATATGCACCAGTTCACAGGCTCAGAAATCTCCATCTGGTCTGGTTCTGGTCAACTCAATGTGGGCTGCCTCACTCAGTCTCCACAGGGTGCCCATTGGTCGACTTGCCTTTAGACCATGGGCTCTCACCAATACTCAAGGAGCCTAGTCCCCTCATGCTAGGTCATGAACTTTAGACCGGTCAACCTGCTCTGGTCTTCTGCTTTTATTCCTGTAAACCAAGTCCACAGATGTCAATGGCTAAACTCAACCTGTCTCTTTATTGCTGCATTTCTCCCACTTCCACTCAACAAGTAGATTCAGGTGGTCACCCTGCAAGCATTTTAGCCTGCTCTCGGGCTCCCTTTAACATTCAGTCCTAGAAGGGAGTTTTCTTCATGGTTCCAGATTTTTTCCCCCAGCTTCTGATAAAAACTACTGGTTCCTGAGTACTCCAAAGCACTGGGTGGGGCATATCTTTTCAAAGCTTTATTTGCAGGTGTGTTCCAAACCCATCTAAAGATCAAATTTTAATGGTTGAAAGCAAGTGGGCTTATAAACTTTCTATTTACATACTTCTCATATTTTCCCCAGAAAACAACCAAGTAAACAGTGTGGCCTTATCTGACCTCTGGCTAGATAAAGAAAAGAAACTACCATGAGGGAGAGGTCAAACAAACATCTAGTCTCCATCTTATGATTTGTTTCTCCAGTACCCCAGTCTTGGTATAATGAGTTAGTCTGGGTATTTCAGAGAAACAAATCCACAGAAACTCATGTATAAGAGAGAGTTTTATATAAAGCTTAAGTGCACATCAAGAAAACATCCCAACCCAGTGTTGCCCAAGCCCACAAGTCCAATATTAACCCATATGTCCAACACCAATTCACAAAGTCCTCCTCCATCTCACAAAACACACACAATGATGCTGACTGCAGGAGGAAAGCTGAGTCAGTGAATGTGTAAGCATCTCAGTGCTGGCCGGGGTCTCCACACGGGTGCT
>NW_022111324.1:92073110-92075127 GCF_000313985.2 Echinops telfairi
CGAAAGGTGAGGCTCACAGAGCCATTTATCCCTCTGCCCTTCAATTAACCCCATATGTGTTTATTGGTCAGGTTGGCACAATAAAATAACTACCTCAATGGTTTAAGTATAGTAAAGAGAGTTGGCATTCATGATCACAATCAATTTTAGAATATTGTCTTCATTCTTGTATCTGTTTTTAAAAAAAAATAATTTTATTTGGGGCTGGTACAACTCTTATCACATCCATACATCTTGTATCTGTTATTGTTGAATCTTTACTTACCCACAACCTTCTCTGTCATAACCCTAAGAAACTATTATTTTAGTTGTTGTCTGTATAGATTTACCTATACTGTGTTTCATATTGAAAAATCATTTAAAAAATTCCAATAACAACAGAACAAGGAAAAGAAAAACCACAATCCAAAAATACAGCAGAAAATAGTAAAAACTAGAACAAGCGAAAAATGGGTTAAAAATTTTAAAAAGTGGTAAGATGTTAACTTTTAACTTAACTGTATCTGAAGCAATCCTCTACCAATGTACACGGTCTGAGGACAAGTCTATTCACGTCCTTGGTCAATGGACTAAGTGAATTCAGTGGAGACTTAGTCCATGTGGGGGATCTGTAAGTCGATTTTGGGCATTCACTGTCATCTTTAGCCCCCAGAAAATTGGGTGCTGAGAATTTAAGTCCTTCCCTCTGATTTTAGACTTTATTGGTAATAAACTTTTGATCACACTGGCTGGTGTGCTTCTTCTAGGTGTATTTAGCTAACAACTTTCTTAGACGGCTGCTTGTTTTAAGACAATCCTTTAAGACTCTAGACACTATTCTTTCTAATAGCTGAGCTCCATTTGGTTTCTTCACCACTTTGCTATAGCACAGGAGCCTTTGTGCCATAATGGTTACCTGTTGGGCAAGGTCAGCAGTTTGAAACCACCAGCCACTTCATGGGAGAAAGAGGGGGCTTTCTACTCCCATAAAAAATTACAGTCTGAGAAATTCATATGGGCACTTCTACCCTGTCCTTAGCTCACTGTGAGTTGGCATCATAGCAGACTTGAAGGCAGTGAGTTGCTATAGCACCCATATCTTTAGCAATCTGTTCATGAGGATATGTACGGAGGATAGACACACCTTAAGAAATAATTGTTCTTAGATTAGGGTTCATGATTAAGTCTGAGCTCAAAATCCATTCATATATGTATGGTTTATATATGTTGCTGGTCCACTTTAGAGACAGCATTATCAGTTTCTTGAAAAATAATCTAAATAATCTCCACGGGGCATTTGGTAATTCTAATAATAATAAAAGTTATTTAGTCAATAGTTAGAACTTAAATACCATTGAGAAAGGGAAAATATATCTATATAGGAAAGCTTTTTAGACTAAAAGACATGAGTTCTTGCCTTGTACAGATTACAAACGTGAGTGACTTAAACACTATTTATGAAAACAATGAGAGTTGACCCAAGACAAAAATTTCAATAACCCTCATTCACCAAGGCAAAACTCTGTCTGCTGGACTAATGTTATAAAAAGCAAAGAGAATATGAAAAATAGCAAACAAAATCCAAGGTATCATGCACCCTCAAAAGCAAGAGATTTGAGTCAACGCCCAATGACTTCCAAATCCACAAAGGTCAAGACATTTTTATAAGTGATGGCCTTAGCCATTTCACTCATCACTAAAGTACTGATCATTCTGGGAGCGTAATATGTCAATGCTGTCTTTTTTACATTATTAATTGGAAAAAATGAGTGCTTTAAAAATTTTTTAAAGATTAGGGAACAAAAAAAAAAAAAGTCAAAAGCAGCCAAATCAGGGCTGTAAGTTGTATACTTAATGATTTCTTATATAAACTTGAAAAATTGCTGTTGTTTGATGGCATAAATGAATAAATGAAGTGTCACATCACAATTGGATTTTAATCATGGCTGGACCCAGGGACTCAGACAATATTCTCAAGTATCTGCCTCTTTCTGGGCCTCTCAGTACTTTCATCACCTTGATGTAATTCTTTTTTTTT
>NW_022111324.1:92076452-92090634 GCF_000313985.2 Echinops telfairi
AGGCATCATCAGAACAAAAAAATCTTACCATAGTGAATGATGGGGGGAGTGCGGAGTGGAGACCCAAAGCCACTGGAGATCCCCTTGTAGATCTGTTTATCTTTTTGGGAGTCCATGGTTCATTCAAGATTCTTCACCAGCACCAACATTCAAATGCATTGATTCTTCTTAGGTCTTCCTTATTTAATGTCCAATGTTCACATACATATGAGGCAATTGAGAATGCCATAGCTTGGATCAGGTGCACCTTCATCCTGAAAGTAACCTCCCTGCTTTTCAATACTCTAAAGAGGTCTTGTGCAGCAGATTTGCCCAGTGCAATTCATCATTTGATCACTGTTGCTTTCATGAGCATTGATTGTAGAGCCAAGCAAGACCAAATCCTTGATAACTTCAAGGTTTTCTCCATTTATCATGATGTTAGCCATTGGTCCAGTTGTGAGGATTTTGGTCTGCTTTATATTAAGGTGTAATCCATACTGAAGGCTGTAATCCTTGATCTTCATCAGCAAGTGTTTCAAGTCCTCTTCACTTTCAGCAAGCAAGGTTGTGTCATCTGGTTATTACAGGTTTTAAGAAGCCTTCCTCCAATCCTAATGCCACATTCTTCTTCAAATAATCCATCATACAGATTGAATAAGTGTGGTGAGAGGATACAATCCTGATACACACTTATTCCCTTATTCATTTTGAACAACCGCCCCTTGATCCACGCACAAGTTCTGGCTGAGCACAATAAAGTGTTTGTCACCATTTGTGTTGTTGGAAAAAAGGTATCTGCTATGAACAAGTCTTTGGTCTTACAAAATTCTCTTGTGAGCTCCAACTTTGTTCTGTCACCAAGACCATAGTTTCCAACTACTATTCTTTCCTCTTTGCTTCCAACCTTTTCATTTCAGTCACCTACAATTACCAATGCACCTTGATTTCATGTTTGATCAAGTTACCACTGCAGATCTCGGGTAGAATTATTCAATTTCTTTATTACTGCTTTTTGGCTGGCACATACATTTAAATAATAATTGTATGGGTTGGATATCCTTGAAGGTAGATTGATATAATCCCATCACAGACAGCATTGTACTTCAAGATTGAGATTTTTAAAAGTTTTATTGGCATATAATTCCCATATTACACAATTGAATAGTTCAATTATACTAAGAATTGTAAAATTATCACCATAATCAATTTTAGAATATTTTCTTCTTGTATTTATTGCTATTAACTCCCCATTTCTCCCAAGCCTCCTCTGCTATAACTCTAAGAAACCATTAATCTAGTTACTGTCTGTATAGGCTTAGCTATCCTGGATTTCATATACAGAAAAACATACAAAAAAAAAAAAGGAAAAAAAGCCCTAACAACAATAACAAAGTGAAATGGGGAAAAACCTCAATGGAAAAGAAAGCAGAAAATATTAAGAACTGGAACAAATTTAAAATGTGTTAAAAGGGAGATCAAATGACAAGGTATCAAATTTTAACCTGTGTCTGCAATAATCCACTTTCCGATTCACTCTGCATAATTCCAAGGCTGTTCACATCCCTGGTCTATGGTCAGAGAGGATTCACTGAAAGTTTAATCCATGTTATTACCCCTTCACTTAAAAAAAAAAATTGAAACAACTTTTAAATGGGTCAAAAGGAAGATCAAATAATAAGATCTTACATTCTAACCTAACTACATTTTCCATAATCAACTTTACAATGCTCTCTGTCTGATAACAAGGCTATTTACATGGCTTGACTATGGTCAGAGGGAATTCACCGGAGGCTTAATCCATGTGCAGATCCTGCAAATGGGTTTTGGGCCTCCAATATCATCAATATCCTTCTGAAAACCAGGTGTTCAGAGTTTAAGTACTGATACTATTCCCTCCTTTGTATTTGTATTTTATTATTTATAATCCTTATATCACACAGGCTGGAGTGCTTCTTCTATGTGGACTTAGTTGACACCTCACTTAGATGGCTGCTTGTTTGAAGACAAGCCTTTAAGACCCCAGATGCTATTGTTTCTCATAGCTAGGCATTATCTAGTTTCTTTGCCACACTTTGCTATTGCATCTATATTTTCAGTGATCTCTTTATGAAGTTGGGCATTAAGTAGGGTCATGTCATAAGAACAAATTGGTCTTAGATTGGGATAGAATTAAGTGTGATCCCCAAATTCATTCACATATCTATTGTTGATATATGTTTCTGGTTCATTTTGGAGACATCATTGTCTTTTTATGTTAGAGAACGTTGATAGTGTAATTGTGTCATTAATAGTGCCATTGTGTCATTAATACTTGGTAGTGATAGTGTCATTAATTTAGTCAATGGTATAGAGTTTAAACACTATTGAGAAAAGGACATCATACACTTGTAGACTGGCTATGAACAGGAATTGTTTACTTGTGAAGATTAATCTCTTAAGGGACTGGACACGATTTCCAAAACCAATAGAGGTTGGCGATAGGACAAAATTTATAACAATATTTATTTACAGTGGCAGAACCATGCATACCAGAATAAAGCAAGGAAATAAATTTACTACTTATTAAAATAGTAAATATGTAGTAGTTCTGGGCCACCATCCAAACTAAAGTCCAAAGACCACCAGTTCTATACCCTTGGGATAGCAGTCACCTACTTCTTCTCATTCTAGGGAACTTGGGAGTTTCAGCCCTCAGTCAAAGGGCTACAAGTGAGTTTGAGGTAAAGCCCAGTTCATTGAGTGGGGTTGTCACACTGAGTCCTTCCGGTGTAGCCTCTGAAGGATGTGTGTGCCTCAAAAGAACAGTCTAAAGTCCCAGTACACACAACTTGGGTCACCAAGAGCTGGATAGAGGATAGAAACTAGGTGAAAATGTTTGATTAGAAATTTAGTAGTGTTAGTGCCTCCTCCTCCCGCTGCCAGTGAGAGGTTGCTTCTCCCTGTTTTCCTACCCAAAGAAATGTAATTGCCTTTCTGAGACCTACAAGTCCCCTCCCCCCATTTGACTTTGCCATGATGCTGAGAGCAGTTAGTCAATTACAAAAGGACAAGTATTGTGAGTCTACTACTATTAGGATAAATCCAAAGATGAAGGTTCCTGCTCTTAGGTCATGTGATCATCTAATCCTGTCTCCAAAGCAACGAGGTAGAGTACTTGCCTAGAGTTCAAGAATCCTATATCACCCCCTCGGTAGAAACATCTTAAAGACCTGCAACAGAGGAGACCTCACCTCCGCTGCGGTCAGTTTTTCAAGATGCGGGGAGACGGGGAAGACCCTTCAGGTGCTGTCATATAAAATCATACTAAGGTCATCCCAAACCAATAGACACTCCCCCAGAGGGATCCGCAAACCTTGCTCTAACAAGTATGCTGTCTTCAGAGGATCCCGAGGTCTGAAGAGTTCAGTCCAAGAGGTGGGCCATGAGCATTTTGTTGAAGTCACGGCACAACATAAGACATCACTGAAAAGCAAGCATTTTGGAATTAAAGGATTGGGTTTGAAAACTAGGCCTTGGCCTTAACAAGATGTGATGTTAAGATAGATCTTGAAATGTTCTTTTTGAAGATTAATGCAACACCATTCCTCTTGATTGTGTTATTCCTAGCATAGTAAACCATATCATTTTCTGATTCAAAATGGCTAATACCAGTCCATTTTATCTCACTAGGGTCTAGGTTATTGATGTTTATGCACTTCATTTTTGACAACTTGCAATTTACCTAGCTGCATACATAGTACATTTCAAGTTTTGATTACTAGTAGTTAGTTGCCACTGCTTTTTCTCATTCTGAGAGTGACATCAGCAAATGAAGATCCTGAAGACTTTATTCCAACAGCTTGACTCCATCCATGTCTCCATGGTCAATTCTACTTGAAGAAAGTAGGTCCTTCTCAGTCACATTTTGAGTGCCTTCAGGCCCCGAGGGACCCTGGCAAAATCTCTGCCAATGTCCTGCTTTCTTTCAGTGGGCCTTCAGCAACTGACAATGTCTTGATGCTGTAAATAAGATTTTCAGCAGCTACGTCCTTAAGCGGACAGGCTAGTTCTTCTTTGTAATCTGTTCTTAGTCTGGAAACTCTGCTGAAACCTGTTCCCTTTGGGTGAACTTGCTGGCATTTGAGATCCCAGTGATATAGCCTCCAGTGCTGCAGCAACACGTAAACCACCACAGTTTGAAAACCTGGCAGAAAAGTGGTGGCTGCCAACCATAGCCTTCTGTAAACCCAGTGCAGTGTTTAAGCTCTAATACAGGGTGTGTTAGTCTGGGTAGATTAGAGAAACAAAGCCAGAGACACTTATATGTGTATAAGAGAGAACTTTATATCACAGAACAATTGTACTTTAAGAAAACATCCCATCCAGTCCAGATCAAGTCCATAAGTCCAGTATTACCCCATATGTCAATACTAGTCCATAAATTCCCCTTTAGACTCATGCAGCCATGCAATGACACCAAATGCAGGAAGATCAGAGGCTGGTGGGTAGAAGGTCTTGTGGATCTGTGGTGGTGGAAGCATCTCAGTGCTGGTGTGGGTCTCCACGTGGGTCCTCCAGCTCTGGGTCTAACAACGTAGCTCCATGTGGCTTGTCAACAGGAATGTCTCACAGGAGTGAATGTATCTGGCCTCCAGTGAGCTATTTATCTCCCTTGTACCTCCAAATGAGGTCATCAAGCTGCGACCTCATTGACAGGCTAAATGTCACCCCTTCACTCTTACAGTCTCAATATGACACCAGATTATGTAAATACCACACAGGGGGTACTGGTCTGGGGGACGGACAACAGAAACGGGTGAGGGGAGACGTTGGACATGGCAAGATATGACAAAATAACAATTTATAAACTATCAAGGGCACATGAGGGAGGGGGGAGCAGGGAGGGAGGAGAAAATGAGGACCTAATGTCGGGGGTTTAAGTGGAGAGGAAATGTTTTGAGAATGATAAGGGCAGTGAATATACAAATGCGCTTCACACAATTGATGTGTGTATGGATTGTGATAAGAGTTGTATGAGCCCCTAATAAAATGTTTAAAAAAAAAAAAGAATTACATCAAGGTGATGAAAGTACTGAGAGGCCCAGAAAGAGGCAGATACTTGAGAATATTGTCTGAGTCCCTGGGTCCAGCCATGATTAAAATACAATTGTGATGTGACACTTCACTTATTCATTTTTTTTAAGCTACTGCTCACCAATAACCAACAAAACAAAACAAACAAACCCTCAAATGAATTCACTCTTATTAAATAAATTCTAACTCCAATTGACCTTAGAGGACAGAATAGAAGTGTCCCTTTGAGTTTCTGAGGCTATAAATCTTTATTGGAGCAGAAAGTGGCTGGTGGGTATGAACCATTGACCTGCGGTTAGCAGCTCAAAACATAACTATGTGACCAGGGCGCCTTTTGTCACCAAGAATCCTGACTAGTATGCTGTCTTCAGAGGATGCCCAGGTCTGGGAGATTTCAGTCCAAGCGGAGGGTAAGAAGCATGTTGTTGGATTAGTTGTAGAACATAAGACATCACTGAAAACCAAGGGCTTTGGAATAAGCGGATATGGATTGAAAACTTGGTCTTGCATGCATTTCTTCAATGCTTTTTGTGTCATTTCACAATTTGCACAACTCCATGGTTTTAACTAGGTGAAAACAAATGTCTATTGGATAAATATTTATTGACAACAACCAATAGAAAAACAGTTGCTGACTCTGATTCATGGTGAACTCATCTGTGTCCGAGTAGAACTGTGCTTCAATGATTGTGACCCAAAGCTGTGATGGGGTAGTGGTTATGCATTGGGCTGCTAACGGCAAAGTCAGAAGATTGAAACCATCCGCCGCTCTGTGGAAGAAAGTCTGGGCTTTCTACTCCCATAAAGAATTACAGCCTTGGAACTCATGAGGACAGTTTTATCCTGTCCAACTAGGCGTCAGCATCCTGCTCTATTGGGTTAATATGAGTCATCATCTACTTGATGACAGTCAGTTTGATTTGCATTTTCTGGTGACCCTTTAGAAGTAGACCCCCCCAGGCCTCTCTTCCCTGGTGCCTCTGGGTAGACTAGAATCTATCATCTACAACCCAGTGTATTAATACATAGCACCACCAGGAGCCCTTTACTGATTGTAAGAATGTTTAATATAAGAGTAGATGGACATCCTCTCTAAGGGGAATGATTCAAATCCTCTGCCTCTGCACGGAAAGGTGTTCAGTGGAGACTAGAAGGAAGCTGGCCTCCAGAAACTTTAAATGGCTTCTAGAGGTGGAGCAAGCGTCTCAAGAGCCAGGCTGAGGGGTTTGGGTTAGGAATTCCATAACTTTGGGGGCCATCAACTCTTACCAAGACCTTCTGCCCCGGAAGAGCAGACAAAGCATATATGAGCCTTTCCTGAGAGGCCAGCTCTCTAGGGCTTCTAATCAGAACTCTCTGGTGGAGGCCTTTTGAGATTTAAGAACACAGTCACTTGTCAAAACTTGGTGCGGGCTGGGAGAGTTTCCCTTCTTTGTGGTGTCTGTTGGCTTGCAGAATGAACAAATGATCTAATGGAGTTAATAGCACCCAGGGTGTGGTCTGCGCTGGGCAGGCATTTCCAAGGTGATAAAAGGCAGCATGTGACGGTGGCTGTGAAGGAGGAGGGTGTGAGAGGAGGCAGCAGAATGTCTGGGGTCAGAGACTGCTGCAAAAATAACTCAAATCTCTGAGGACAGTCAATCAGCTTCCAGACTGAGCACCAGCCTCCCTCCTTGTCTCAGCCCCTCCCACTCATTCACTAATGTAACATGGCCTGAGTGACATGACTTTGGGGCTGGCAGCTTACCGCAGAGAATGAACCAGTGATGCAAGAACAATAAGAACAAAGACTGCATTCCGACCAGGACTGGCATCCATGCTTTCTAGTCTCAGGGAATTAGAAACAACCCCTTTCAGCTGTTTAAAAGTGATGTTGCATGACGAAGGCAGTGATTGACAGACAGGGCCAAAACTTCCTTACCGGGTTCCAGGGACTTCACTGGACCAAGAAAAGAAGACTTGTCACCAAACTTCCTGTTGGATGTTTGGGAAAGCTATTATCAACTGAATCCGAGAGACTGCAGAGGGGTAGGAGTTGGAGGGGGCGGGGGGAGAGAGGCAGAAGAGTGTGGGGTACTGGAGAGAAGCTGCCTTTTGAAGAGTTGAGAGCCCCTGGGGTTGTCGGTTTTGGTGAGCCAGCTACCCCTTTGTAAAAATTCAAGTCATGGTGGGGCTGTAAATAGCCAGACTTGGTTTTCAGGGCTTTAGTGGAATTTTCCCCTTCTTCTAGTGCTGCTTCCATGCTTGCCTGAAACATCGCCTCCCATTGTCAAACTAACCAAACCGACTCACAGCCCTTTCCTCGCAGCCCTTTCCCGGGAGATGCTCTGCATCAGGACCTGCCTGGTTCCTGCTCGTTGGTTGACATTTTCCTTTCCTCTCCGTTTCAGTCCCATTGCTCCTACAGTGTTCATCCTCCCTGGGGCCCAGCTCAATAGTGACTCTCTTTTTGTGGCGTATTCCTCTCTCTCATACATGTGGATCTGATGAATGGCACTATTCCACCCTGGCAATTCCCCCTCAACCCCCCAAGGTCATCACTTGCTTTTCTAGCTCATTAATCATCTTTGTTGCTTTCCTCTGAGCTCCCTGGACAGAGGAACACAGCACAGCTGCTACTTTCACAGGCAGAGACAGAAGAAGGCTCTTCTCTCTGGTCACAAGTTACTCTCTTTCCTCCAAGACATTTTATGGGTGACTGTCGCTGGGACTACCCTAAAACGCTACCAGCTTCTGGAGAACTCTGTGTGAACTATGTCTGGCTGTCTCAGACTCCTTTTAAGCAAAGGCTTTTTGGTTTTCCCCTTAATATTATATTGTGCATTTGGTAAAGGTTTACACTGCAATTTAGAGTCCCATTCAACGTTAAAGAAGTTGTCTAGTGACACGGGTTATATTGTTTACAGTGCCTGAACGTTCTCATTATTTCCATTTTGGTAGTTCCACTTCCTTCTATCTAGTTTCGCTGTCTCCGTACATTCTCATCTTTGCTTTTGACTAAGTGTTGACTGTTTGGTCTCATGTAGGTGATTTTTAAAAAAAAAGTACAGTACTTACAAGTGTTTGCTATTTAGCTAACAGATGACCCCAGGGGTTGGTTTCAGTTCAGGATTTGAAAAGTATCTTAGGGCAATAGAGTTGGGGAGCCTTCCACAAGCAAAAGTTTTTAATGTTTTCAGAATCAGAATCAAACCAAACTAAACCAAACTTGTGGTTGTTGAGTTGATTCTGGCTCATGCTGACCCAAGGTAGTACAGAGTAGCACTGCTTCATAGAATGCTCATGAAGGAAGAGCCACACCTTTCTTCCACAGTACTCCTGGATGGGCCCAAGCTGCCAACCTTCAGTCAATAGTTGAGTGCAAACTGTTTGTGCCACCCAGGAACTTTTGGTGAGATATAAAGGAACCTTCATCTAGAACTTGGAAACTCTTGGTTACTTTTTTCTTTCTTGTTTTAATTATTGCTTCTAACAGAATTTGATTTACAAGACCAAAGAGACCTGCCTCTTAACACCCGCCTTAAAATTGTCTCTGTTTTTCTCTGCTCTGTGATTTTTATTTTATTTTATTTTGGGTTGAGTGAAAGGTTACAGAGCACATTCAATTCCCATCTAGTGATTTATAGATATTTTATTTTGTGACATCAGTTACAATCCCCTCCATGTAACAGCATTCTTTCCACTTTCGCCCTTTGATCTATCAGACCACAAGACTGGTCTTTTTTTTTTTTAACATTTTGAGTTTTGTTTGACATTCTTCTCCCACCTTGTCCAGGACCTTCTATGGTGATTTGAACCAGAGAGATAGCGATGCCTGTGACTTTGAGACTTACTTGCAGTACTTGACCCTGGGATCACAGCCAGTCATCTCAGAGGGAGGCTCAGTTGGCCTTGGCCAACATGCTCTTTCTTTTAGTTGTTCTGGTTTTCCTTGTACATTGTGGACTACACTCAAGGTCTAAACCAGGGATTTCAAGTAGTTTTCTCTACTACACACTCTCCCTTCTCTGTGCCCCTGCCTATGCCCATTCTCACAAGTATTTCTCAAATAAACATGCCCTTTATCCCTTCAATGTCCAAAGAAACTAATAAATTGTACTGAGGTTTCTGTCTGTGAACAGCTTCCAGAAAACTCAAGGCATGTCGTAGCCTGTGTGTGGTATCTGGCTTTCGGTCTAATCCTTCTCTTTCCTTATTTTACTTAATTTCCCTCTTTCTGTCTGATTATTTGACACAATTAATGCCCAGCTTTACGTTTACTCCATGGGAAATTTTTGCTGATCAGTATAAGGTTAAGCTCCTAAAACTTGGTGCTAGATGCTCAGGCATATACAAGTCTTCCCTTGAGTCAAGCTGCTCAGGTCAAAGGGTGAATATGTGGGTGTAACTAGGAGTCAACCTGGGGAGCTGCTGGGTTTCCAGCCATATGGTTTCCTGTCTCAAATTAATGCTATTCAACAGTCTTGGTGGCATGTTTGGGGTTTTGATGGTGGAAGGAGAAACATTTTTTTTTTCCATTTAGGAAATAACTCCTCATTTCAGTCTATAATTAATTTTTCTTGTTCATTTATTTTCAATCAGATATTATTGTGTAGAAGCCACTGTAAACTGCTTTAATAACTCTTTTGTTATATTTTTATGTTTCCCCCCACTAACGTTCAGAAAAATATTTCATCCCTTTGAAAAGTCCAGACAAGAAGTTAGAGAGGATTAACAAGGACCAGGTTGTAAAATGGAGATGAACTATCCATCATGGAGGAGGGGCTGTTGACAGATTTAGAAGTCCTGCTGTAAAGAAGCAGACACTATGGTCTCCATTTTGTGGCGTCAGGGTCTTATATCAGGGAAATACTTTTTAATACAGACTAGAACAGCTGAGAATGCACTCTTCTCTAGGGCAGGGGAGAGAATTAGAACAAGATATTTACAGGGTCAAGAGAAGAACACGAGGGAGCATTGACTTTTTGAACAGGCAGCTGGAAACAGACCTGGAAAGAATGACTCAAAATTGAGACTAGGTCTTGAGCAATGTGGCAGTAGGTAGCCTCAAAATTATTTCCTTCTTTCCCCAGTAAGATATAGAGTCTACATCTCTCCCCCTCACAGATGTGAAGTATGGTGGAAGCGACAATGTGTGATGTCTAAAGCTGAGTCGTAAAAGGTGATGCAGCGTCTGCCTCGACGGTTAGGGAGCTTGCACTGTGCTCTTTGTACTACTGCTCGGAAGTCTGACTATCCTAAGGTTGCCATGCCGCGAGGAAGTGAAGCCACATGGAGAGGCCACACGTGGAGCTCTGGTCAGTAGTCCTAGGCTTTCAGGAATCCCAGTTCGGGTGCTAGGTATTTGAGTGAATAAGCATTCAGAGGGTCTTCAACCTCAGCTGTTGGGACATCGCTAGCCTTTGAGTTCTTCCTGCTAAGAAGCCAGACATTGTAGATGAGAGAGAAGCCATCCTCTTTCTGCTCTGTCCAAATTCCTGACCCACAGAATCCACAGGCTCAATGAAATGATTGTGCTAAGCCAATAAGTTTTGGGATAATTTGTTATGCATAATAGCAACTGGAAGAGTAGCTTGTAAATGGTGGAACATTAAAGCAGATTATGGAGTCAGTGAGAGGGTTGGGTCGGGGCAGATAGTTAGACACAGTGTCAAAATATTTCTCTGAGGTGCTGAGGTTTGAGCAGAGGTAAGTGATGTGAGGATACAGGCATGCCAACACCTGTAGGAAAACACACCCTGGTCATAAGCAACAGAGATTACAAAGACCCTGAGTTGAGATTGAGATTATTCAAAGCCTAGAAAGATGGCCTGTGTACCTTTATCTAAGAAGATGAGGTGGGGAATAGGTAAGAGATGTTGGAGAGGGGGGTGACATGTAGGGCTTTTTGGAAAAACTTTAAAATTGTTATTTGGGTGAAAGTTTACAGAATAATTAGTTTTACAGTCAATAATTCATGCACACCTTATTCCATGGCATTGATTGCAATCCCCACAAGGTAATACCACTCTTACCATTTCTCCCCTATATTTTCTGTTTTCATTCACTTATTTTTCCTGCTCCTTTTTGCCTTAAGAGCTTTTTGCTTGGCTAAATGCTGCATTTTAATATCAAATGGTTGATTGTTCAAATGAGTTCTCAACTTCTAATTGCTTGGCTGAAAGTTGGTCTATAGCGTAAATTCAGTTTTAGGTTGAAGGATATCTAAAGGCCATAGTCTCAGAATTTCCACTATCAGACCAATACATTTGTTTGTGTTTGACCTAATTTTGAGTTATGTTTTATATTTTTACTCCCACTATATCCGAGGTATCCTACTGTAATGGCCATCAGAGCAGTTGGTGTGGTAGCATCATGTAGTTCTAGACTCAGGGTCGTGGAGGCTGAGGGTCATGATCTCCATTAGTCTTTTGTTTCCATGGCACTTTCATTTGCTTTATTCTTTTTTGTTCTGGATAGGGAGAGATAAAACTTGCATCTTAGTCAACTCCAGTTTCTATTTCTATTTATAGTTTGCTTTGGGCAATATTGGCATTTTCGTAATGCTAAATCTTCTAAGCTATTAGCATGATACATTCTTTTATAAAAGTTTTTAAAATAGAAATATAATGTTTAATTTTCATAAGATAAAGTTGTAACATTTTAAATAGCCTGTTAATAAGATTTGGTTGACATCTACTTAACACATAACACTAGTGTTATTTTTTTCTTGAAAATATTCAAATGTACTTCCATAGTTTCTTTTACAAAATAGACTAAATGATATGTTATGTGTAACAAGGTTTGTGAATAATAACACTTTAACACATTGTTTTTCAATGCTTGAAAGAATAAGTCAATTACCATATATACTTGAGCATAAACCGACCCAAGTATTAACCGAGGCACCTAATTTTACCATTAAAAATGGTAAACTGCATTAAAAATGTGCTGAAAAACTTGGCTTATACATGAGTATGTACAGTATGTTAATTTAACCTGTTTCTTGAAGAGGGAAAAAGGGATCAAATCAGTAAAACAATTGGTACTAGAATCTTAGTTATGGCTCCACACAAAACAGACATCATTTTTCATGAGAAAGCAGGAACTATACAACATAAAAGGTGCTCACATGAAGTCATTTTCAAATAAAAAACAGATTAAGTATGAGACTGTTCCATTGCTACCAATTATCTCTGCCTCAGAAGATAAATAAGAATAGCATACAGTCCATGAGTCTAATGTGAATTCCATGTCACATATTCTCCTATGTTAAAAAATTAAGGTTAATTGTTAAGAGGGAAGTAAGTGAAGAGTATTGCTAAATGACAAAACTGTGGCAGACATCAATAAGGACTCTTTCATGAAACAAGTTGTTATGGATTGCTCACTGTGCCACGTTAAAACCCACTACTACCCGGTTAGGCAGTCCTAAATAAACAAGAGAAACTGTTTTCTGTCTTCATTCAAATCAACTCCTGCCCCCTGAAATTCAGGTTAAAAGGGTTTTTTGGTCACTACATTTTAACAGATTAATACAAACTATAAAGCAACCTTCCTTTTTCCTTATAATATAGTTTAAGTAAAAATTCTACCTGTAAATTGTGAACTAGGTGTGGGGATGGTTTACATTTTAGATGATCAACTCTGTATTCTACACGTAAAATCACTCACCAACGCCCACTCCTGATTTCTCTTCTCCCTCTTATGGACTTCCATTCTCTCTTTTACCCACATCAATACCTGTCAATAGTCTTGTCCATTGTGTCATCATCGCTCTCTTGCTCTCCCTTCCTTGGGAACTGCCAAAGTTTGTTCCTCTTGATATGCAAGACTTTGTCTTGGCTTTTATCCTTATAATAGTTGTCTCATACAATACCTAGCCCTTTTTGGTTGTCTAACTTCACTCGGCATACTATTCTCCAGGTCTAGCCATGTCAGGAGGTGTTTGCAGTTTCATCATCATTTTTCAGTGATGCATAATATTCTGTTGTGCATGTATACCAATGTTTATTAATCCATTCTTCTTCTGGTGGGCCTTTAGGCTTCGTCCATCATCTTGATATTATGAACAGTGCTGTGAGTTTGTGTATCTCTCTTACGACTGTAGGGTATAAACCCGTCAGAGGTATTACTGGATCCTATGGGGTTTCATTCACAGTGTTTAGGCAGCACCATTTTGTTTTCCACAGTGGTTGTACATATTTACAGACCCACCAGCAGTGTATGAAAGTTGCAATCCTTTCATATTCTTTCCTGCATTTATTTTCTGTTTTTCTTTCAAATTGTGCTATCATTGTTGGGGTACAGTGACAACTCACTCTTGTTTAGATTTGCATCTTCCAGATGATTATTGATCATGAGCATTTTTCATATGTTTGTTAACCATTTATATGTCATTTTTGGTGAACTCTGCGTTCATGTCCTTTGCCCATGTTCCAATTGGATTATTAATTTTTTTTCTTATTGAAGCATTGCAGTTTTGTACAGATTTTAAAGATCAGTGCCATTTGCCATTGTGTCATTGTCAAAGATTTTATTCCCAGACTATGGGTTCTTTTTATATTTTTGATGAAGTATTTTGATGCACATAAGTGTCTTACTTTTAGTAGGTCCCAGTCATTTATTTTATTTCCCACTCTGTGCTGCTTTCATTATATTGATGATATGCCTATGTTCTACAATAGGGTCCTTAAATTTACCTCTACTTTCTCATTAATGATCTCTATAGCTCAGGGATATATGTTTAGGTCTTTGATCCATCTTGAGTTCATATGGGTCCTGTTTAATTCTTCTGCTGATGCAGATTCAATTTTGTCACCACCATTAATTGAGAAGGCTGTTCCCTATTTGATGTTTTTGGCCCTTGGTCAAAGATCAGTTATCTGTAGATAGTTAGCTTTACTTCTATGTTCTCTATTTTGTTTCATTAGTCAATAAACCGATTACTGTACAAATTCCAGGCTGTTTTGACTACTGTGGCTAAAGGCAGTGAGAGGCCTCCTACTTTGTTCTTTTAAGGACTTCTTTGCTTATCCTCGGTTTCTTCCTTTTCTATGCAAAGTTAGTAATTCATTTTTCAATTTCTTTAAAAAATGAAGTTGGGTCTTGATTGAAATTGCATTGTATTTACAGATTGCTTTTGGCA
>NW_022111324.1:92092149-92093624 GCF_000313985.2 Echinops telfairi
AACTGTTATTGCAATCCATACACACATCAATTGTGTAAAGCGCATTTGTACATCATTCTCAAAACATTTTCTCTCCACTTAAACCCCCGACATTTGGTCCACATAGTGTTGGATTCTATTGACCAGGATTTTGTTGAGAAGTGGCACCCATACTTCCCGCCCACCATTTTCCCAGCACTGTGGCTTCTAGCAGCCTCCTTCCCTCCCAGCCTGTGCTTTGTTCTTGCAGGCCCGCAGCACGTGCCACCTCAGCCAGAGCCTCGGATAGTTGCTGACCGGCTTCCTGCAGGCCCACCCTGCGAGTGCCCAGCCCCCAGGCCGTAGATAGGCGCGGCCTGGGTCGCTTCCAGCTTATGGATCATCGCTGCCCTAGCCTCTCCCAGCCGGCGCATTGAGTGGGACAGTGGAGAGTACATCCCTACTCCAGAGGGCATCCTTCCCCAAATCTAACTTAGCTCCGGAACTCAGGGGACCAGAGACGCGGTTCTGGGAGCTCCCCAGCTCATGCCTGCCCCACATCACCTTAGATTCCAATGGGGCCAACACCTGCCCATTGGGCCCTTAAGCCCTATCACTGTACCGGGAGCTACCCACCAGTCAAACTGAGTTCCCCACAGCTGTCTCCACTAGTGTTCAAAACCTCTCATCGCTGTTGACCACGGAGTCACCTCAGCACCTGCCAACACAGCAGCCCGACCCACCTCCATAGTAGGCCACAGGCAGCCCTGGAATACATCATTGCCAGTCATACAGAGAAAGAAGCAGGGCCTCTTAGTCTCCCAGAAATATGGCACCCAGC
This sequence comes from Echinops telfairi, assembly GCF_000313985.2. Classification (NCBI taxonomy): domain Eukaryota; kingdom Metazoa; phylum Chordata; class Mammalia; order Afrosoricida; family Tenrecidae; genus Echinops; species Echinops telfairi. The sequence continues at coordinate 92,092,949 of NW_022111324.1, forward strand.
TCTTTGAAATCATCATGTAAACACAGCATATTGCATCATTCTTAACAAAAAAAGAAAGACAAACCACAACAGAGATAATAACGTTCATAGAAGAATCTGACGTGGATCTACCACAAAAAGAAATTTTCAGATGGCTGCTTGGAGTAATACAGGAGATGAGGGAAGCCACACAGACTAAAGATGCCAGGATAGAGGAAATGAAGTCAAACACATAGAGATTATGCAGACGTCCTTGTCATATCACCATGCCATAAAGCTGGATGGAGATCAATAAGAGGATGGCCAGAAAAACAAGGGCAAACAATCGGAGGATGAATAATAATCTTCTGTAACAAGAGTGGGTGCTATCCTAGATTAGAGAGGCGATCAGAAAGTTTCTAGAAGCTAATCAGAATGAGAATACGACGTATGAAAACTTAAGGGATACGGCAAAAGCAGTCATCAGAGGTACCTCGATATCAATAAGGGCATATATGAAAAAGGAAGAGAGACTTATGATGGATATGCTCTCACAAAACCTCCAACAACTATAACAGGGTCAACAGAGAAATGTGGGTAAGGGGAGACGTTGGGCAGTGTAAGATATGACAAAGTAATAATTTATAAATTATCAAGGGTTCATGAGGGGGCGGGGAGTAGGGAGGGATGGGGCAAGGATCCCACAGGAATAGGGAAC
>NW_022111324.1:92093784-92095158 GCF_000313985.2 Echinops telfairi
TGGCCAATAGAATACAAAATAATATAAAATGCATCATCCACCAGGATCAGGTAGGATGCATCCCAGGGATGCAGTTTAACATTGGAAAATCCATCAATATTATATACCACATTGATAATAAAAAGTATAAGAATCATATGATAGTATCTATAGATGCAGAAAAAGCATTTGACAACATCCAACAATCATTCCTAATTAAGATGCTCAAGAGGATAGGAATAGAAGGTCAATTCCTCAAGTTAATACAAGCTATCTACCAAAAGCTGACAGCTAACATAATAGTCAATGGATAAAAGATGAAATCAATACCACTGGAAAAGGGGACCAGACAAGGATGTCCTTGTTCCCACTTCTATTCAATATCATACTGGAGATTCTAGCTAACAACATAAACAACGGAAGGACATCAAAGGACATCCACCTGGGAGAAGAGGAGGTGAAATTAACATTATTTGCAGATGACATGATTCTGTATGTTGAAAATCCCCAAAGCTCCACAACCAGAGTACTGACAGCAATAGAGGAATATGGAAGAGAGGCAGGATACAAAATCAACAAACAGAAGTTTGCTGTATACATCAGACAAGACCATGTAAGAGGAAATCAAGAAGACAGTACCTTTCACAATAGCCAAGAACAAACTGAAATATCTAGGGATTTATTTAACCAAGGAAACAAAAGACCTATACAAGGAAGGCTACAAGACCAAAAGGGACCTCCACAAATGGAGGAATATCTCATGCTCATGGATCGGAAGATTCAATATAGTGAAGATGTCTGTCTTACCCACTTTATAAGTTTAAAGCTATCCTGTTTCAAATACCATCAACCTTCTTCAAATAATTAAAAAAAAAACTAACCACCGATTTCATATAGAGAGGGAAGAAGCCCAGAATTAGCAGAGAACTCAAGAAGAAGGACAAAGTCGGAGGACTCGCCTTACCTGACTTTAACACCTACTATACAGCCACAGCGGTCAAAACAGTGTGGTACTGTCATTACAACAGAAACTCAGACCAATGGAAAAGAACAGAAAACCCAGATATAGTGCTCCCGATAATTAGCCATCAGAGAAATGCAAATCAAAACAACCATGAGATACCATCTAATACCTTTGAGGCTATCCCAAATCAGAAAATCAGAGAGCAACAAATGTTGGTGGGTATGTGGCGAGATAAGAGCTCTCCTACATTGCTGGTGGTCTTGTAGATACGTACAGCCATTATGGAAAGCGATCTGATGATACTTAAAAAAAAAGGAAATTGATCTACCTTATGACCCAGCTATCCCTCTGCTAGGCATATATCCAGAAGAGGTAAGAAATAAACCAGTCATATGCACTCCAATGTTTATTGTGGCTCAATTCCCAATCAC
>NW_022111324.1:92110403-92112372 GCF_000313985.2 Echinops telfairi
AGCTGAAAGAACTCAAGTTGCAATATTGAAAGATTCTATGGGAAAATAGTGAATGATGTGAGAAGCATCAAAAAAAATTAGAAAGAATACACAGTAACTGCACAAAATACAACTTGTTGACATTCAACCATTTCAAGAGGTAGCAAATGAGCAAGAATCAATGGTCCTGAAAGATATCCAACCTGCACTGAAAGCATTAGCCAGAAACAAGACTCTAGGAATTGAAGGAATACCAGTTGAAATGATTCAACATGCTGATAAAGCACTGGAAGCTCTCACTCATTTATGCCAGGAGCTTCTTGGCCAACTGACTGGAAGAAATTCACATTTGTATCCATTCCAAAGAAAGGTGACCCCACAGAAAGCTCAAATCATAGAACATTGTCGTTGAAATCACATGCAAGTAAAATTTTGCTGAAGATAATCTAATGAGAGTTGAAGGAGTACATTGATTGGGAGCTGCCAGACGTTGAGGGTGGATTCAGAAGAGGATGTAGAACAAGGGATATCTTTGTTAATGTTAGATGGATCTTGGATAAAAGCAGAGAATATTAGAAGAAAGAAAGATATTTACTGGTGTTTCGTTGATTATGCCAAGGCATTGGACTGTGTGGATCATAACAAACTATGAGTACCATTGGAAAGAATGGGATTACCAGGAAGCTTCATTGTGGTAATGCAGAACCTGTACAAGGACCAGGAGGTGGTTGTGCAAACAGAACAAGGGAATATTGCATATGGCTTAAAATCAGGAAAGGTGTTTGTCAGGGTTGTATCCTTTCACCATACTTATTCATCCTATATGATGAAACAATAATCAGAGAAGCTGGATTATATAAAGAAGAATGTGGAATCAGGTTTGGAGGAAAGCTTTATTAACAAGCTGAAGGATGGAGATGACACAAACTTGCTTGCTCAAATTGAGGAAGATGTGAAGAACTTGCTCATGAACATCAAGCCTACAATGTGGATTACAAATTTATGTAAAGAAAACCAAAATCTTCACAGCTTCACCAATGGATAACATCATGATAAATGGAGAAAAGATTGAAGTTGTCAAAAATGTTGTCTTCCTTGGTGTGTTACTCCGAGTAGACTAGAGAAACAAATCCATGGACACTCATATGTTTATAAGAAAGAGAGTTCTATACAAGAGCAATTTTATATCTAGAAAACATCCCAGCCCAGTCCAGATCAAGTCTGTAAGTATGATATTACCCCATATGTTGATACAAGTCCATAAATTCCTCTTTAGACTCACGCTGTCATGCAATGACACCAAATGCAGGAAGATCACAGGCCAGTAGGTGGATAGTCTTGTCACAAACTATGGGGTCCTCAATTACGGCCCGCGGGCCACATGCAGCCCACTGAGGATATTTATCCAGGCTGCCAGGTGTTTTTGCCCCGTTTTGTTTTTCACTTCAAAATAAGATATGCGCAGTGTGCATAGGAATTTGTTCATAGTTTTTAGTTCATAGTTCATAGTCTGGCCCTCCAACGGGTCTGAGGGACAATGAACTGGCCCCCTGTTTAAAAAGTTGTCAGCTCCAAGGCTCCCGCTGTCATCAGCCTGTTTCCATGTGGTTTGTCAACAGGAATGTCTTGGAGTGAGTGTGTGAGTGTCCTGCCTCCAGTGAGCTATCTATCTCCTTAGCGTCTCTAAATGAGGTCATCAAACTGCAACCTGATTGACAGGCTAGACTCCACCCCTCCACAGGTTGACACCAGATTATGTAACTAGCACACTTGGATTCACAATCAATCCACATGAAGTAAAAATCATAAGAGATCAAATGACACATTCAGTTCGGTAAATCTGCTGCAAAAGACCTCTTTAAAGTGTTGAAAAGCAAGGATTTTACTTTGAGGACTAAGACGCACCTGGCCCAAGCCATGATATTTTCAATTGCCTCCTATGTAGGTGAAAATTGGATACTGAACAAGGAAGACAGAAGAAAAATCAATA
>NW_022111324.1:92113655-92116249 GCF_000313985.2 Echinops telfairi
GTAGCCGGGCACCATCAGCTTTCTTCACCATATTTGCTTATGCACCTACTGTGTCTTCAGCAATAGTGTTGGAAAGGTATCATATGGGGTCGCTGGTATTTTGAATGCCAGCAGGGTCACACAAAGTGAACCAAAAAGTTCAACAGAGCTTCCAGACTAAGAAAAGACTCGATCCCCTCTTTGGAGGAAAGAGTCACTTAAAAACTGAAGGGCTCAGGCATAGGAACAATTGTAAGGATGGCACAGGACAGTGCTTTGTGTTTCATTTTGTCACGCATATCGTAGCTATGGGTTGGAACCTACTTGATAGCACCTAGCAACAACAACAACGCTGATATGACACCAGCTGCTATATCTGGAGCATTGCCTGAGGCAGATGCCTTATAAGATATTACTGCATGTTCCTAGTAAATACCTTCCCCATTCATTATTGCGTCTAGACTTAAATCACAGTGACTCCCCAAAGGTGAAGTTCACGTGGTGACCCAGGAAGAACTGCACTATATTCCTAATATTTACAGACAAAAATCTGGAGAATATGTGTGGGAATGGCTATTAAGGACGTGGGATAAACTCCCATGACCCCAATTCTGCCTTGCAGACCTGGTTAGACCAGAGGATGCACAGCAGTACAGATGGGAATTTGAAACGCAGGGAATCTAGGACAGGTGAACCCCTCAGGACTAGGGGTAACAGTGGCGATACCAGGAGGGAAGGGTGGGGCAGAAGGGGGGAATTGATCACAGGGATATGCATATAGCCTCCTCTTTGGGGGACAGGCAGCAGAGGGGTGGGTGAAGAGAGACGCCAGGCAGTGTAATATAAGATATAATAATAATTCATAAATTATTAAGGGTTCATGGGGGAGGGGGGAGTGGGAAGGGAGGGGGAAGGGAGAAAAAGGAAGATGAGCCGATTCCGGGAACCCAGAGGAAAATGAATTTTGGGAATGATGAGGGCAACAGATGTATAGGTGTGCTTTACACAATTGATGTGCTTTACACAATTGATCTCTGTATTGTGATGAATTGTATGAGCCCCAATAAAATGATTAAAATAAAAAGGATGTGGGATAATAGTACAAGGAAAATAAGGTTGTATTAGTTTGAGTTTATTGATATGGGTCAACTAAGCACAGAGTTTTCATTCAATGATTCAGTGAGGAGCTAATAGTTTATTTGGTTGTTTTGCTGAATCATGGGCTGCAAGATGGCTTACACTAAGACAAGTTGAAGTGCCAGACTTAATTTGGTAAACTATAGAGGAAGGTATTTGAAAGCTTAGGGAAATTGGCATGTGAGAGTGGATAAACCCATAGACCCACAAAAGACATGCTCCGAGCACACAGCCCTTACATAAACAGTAAGAAACAATGGGTGAAGGGAGCTGGAGCATTCTGAAGATTTCTGTGATGACTATTTTATGTTAACCAGGCGTGGCAGTGTGAACTGCCGTAAGTGAATTAACACATTTGCCTGCAATAGAATTGGTTGGACCCTGTGAGGGAAAGGGTGAAGGGGTAGCACTCAATTGCCAGAGACAAGGTAGCCATGCTTACCAGATGGACAGCAGAGTGAGTAAACTAATCAGAATAGCATGACATGTAGACCTATGGCATTGGCTACCTAAGCAGTGTGTCCCTAGGAGTAAAATAAATGGGAAGCCTACTTAATATTTACTTGACCTACACAAGCAGAAAAATTCTAGATCAAGTGCATATGACAGTTTTTGCTCTTCCATGCTTTACATTATTTGAGGCTTGGTTTATGAGGTCTAACATGGTATAAACTGGAACATGTTCCAGGAGCACTGGAGAAGAAAGTATATCGTAGTATTCTGTATATGTTTATAAGGTCCCGTTGGTTATTTGTGTTGTTTCCATCTTTTGTACCTTTGTTTCTTTTTAGTTGTTCTGTTCTTTTTAATGGTTATGTCCCCTTGTTGGATTCACACTTTTTAAAAATTATATTATGCTCTTTCTTGCTTCTTATGTTGGGGTTTGCCATTAAAGTCAGTTTAACAATAATGAATATTTCCACTACTTTTTTTTTTTGCTTGTCATTTGTTGGATATGTATTTTTTCATCCTTTGGATTTTAGTTGATTTTTGCCTCTGTGCCTAAGGCATGTCTGTTGTAGGTAGCATATTGATGTTTCATGTTAAAAAAAAATTTTTTTTAAATCCATTCTGCTATTCGCTTTCTTTTGACTGGTGCATTTGATCAATTTACTTTAACGGGTATGAATTTACTGTTGTTATTTTTCTGTGTGGTTGTTTTTCTGAGTAGTGTTGGGATTTCCTTGTTTTATACATTTTTCTGTGTTGAGTTCATTTTGTTTATGAATTTTATTATCATTTCTTCTGTTGTTCCTGTTATAATGGCTACTGAATGAATTTATCTTCTTTTTCATTTTGGTGAGAAAATTTATTGATTTTCTTTGTGGTAACCTTATACTGTATTATAACAATTTATTATTATAACCTTCCTTGTGTAAAACAGTTAGTTGTATCTTGATATCATCTTAACTTCTCCATTTGGAAGTTCTGTAACTACACCATTTATTCCCTCTTTTTGCTTTGTAGTTGTCATCCTT
>NW_022111324.1:92118447-92122710 GCF_000313985.2 Echinops telfairi
GGCATGTTGTCTTCACACCTTGGAGCACTGGGTTGAAGTTTGTTCCCTCTTTTCATTGAGCTTCTTGAATGTATTTCTTTTCACTTGTCATAAGATCAGGGAAATGTTCTAAAACTTTTGGGACAATTTTTTCTGTTTTTTTTTTTTTTGGTATCTTCCCATTTAGAAATTCCAATCACATGTATGTTATTCCTTTTGATGTCTGCAAAATTAATTTATTTTAGAACCATTAGCCCAAGGCTGATCCCAATAAGGGAAGTTGGAGATGTACCAAATGTCCAGCTTTTAAAAAATGCTATACCTGCTTATTTTTGAGTGCAAAAATTATACTCCTAATACTTTCCTTAAATCTATTTCTGAGTTCTTCTTGCTCTATCTTATACTATTATTTTATAGGTTTTGGAATAAGTTGTAGTCTTTTTTTTTTGACATTAAAAATGTTGTTTGACATGTGAGTCATCTTTTCTATTTTTCTTAATTCACTTATGATATTTGAGTTTGATAATTTTCTGTTGAAATAATTTCATATGTGATTGGATTTCCTGAAGCTCTAGAATATGTAGGTTATTTGGCTTCTCTAGATTTTCTTCTGTGAAGTCTTATTGATTACCTAGTGGATTATGTATTGGACTGCAAATTGCAAGGTCAACAGTTTGAAACCATCAGTAACAGGAGAAAGATGAGGCTTTCTACTACAATTAAGATTTACAGTCTCAGAAATCCATAGCAGTACTCTGTTCCCAAATCTGTCATAATTGAGACATTGGCAGTGAGTTAAAATTTTTTTTAGAGCTTCTTTTATTGTTTTCATGCTGTGTTCCAGAATAAGATGCCTTGCTTTTCTGAGATCTTCAGCCTCTGTTCACTGATTGCTCTTATATATGGCCCTTCATTTTATCTCATTTGTCTTTTTATCATTGCCTAATTTGGAATCTACTTTTCACAGTTTAGTCTCAGTGTGGGACTTTATATAGGAGGAAGTTTTGTTGGTTCATTTTTGGGGTTTATGGGATTGCTTCAAACAGCCTTAGCCTCTTTATATCTTACGACAATCCCCTTGCATTCACCCACTATTTGAGTGGGCAAAAGCCTCCTGGTGTCAATTTCTGTTCTCAAATTGTCTTTCCATTGAGTACCTACTGGGTCAGGCAAGGTTCTGCTTCAGGTTCTTTACACTTGCTACTCTCTAGCCTTTACTCAAACATAACCTTCTTATTGAACATTTCCCTGGTCACCTGCAGGGGCAGTGAATTATTTAGCATGACTCTTCCAGCCAACGTTTCTAACTCTCAGCACCAAATGACCTTTCCATGCTTGAGTCTGGTAAGAAAGTGGGGGGAGATAGGATTCACCTGTGAGTAATTATAAACAAAATTTCTGGAGTGGCATCCTGCTGAGCCCTCTGAGAAGCAGGAGGAGAGATTTCATTACTAGCAAGAGTCAGGAGTGGAGCATGTCCTCTGGACCTGAGATCTCTGTGCAGTGAATCTCCTGGGCCCAGACAACAACTCTACCATCAGAGGAGCAGCAGCAGAACCAGGAGTCAGAGCATGGAACAGAGTGATGGAGCTCCCAATCCATGGAGCAAGTTAAGATGAGTGCTTTTGTGCAGGAAGCTGGCTTGCAGAGTAGGGTAAATCTGGGCACTTAAATTAAGGTGTTGGGTTTGCTAACCCATGGAGCTTGAGCTGAATGCTTTTGGGTTGAGGCTGAATGCCCTTTGGGCATTTGTTGGCAGACTTGAAACTTTGTTAGATGTCATGATAAACAAATGTACTCTGAGCATTTCTCTCTGGCATTACAACTTGTTACCTTCCTCATTAAACCCTTTAATTATGAATTTTGTCTGTGAGTTTCTGTGTAGCCATCTTAATGGATATTAGAAGCTAGAGAGGTAAACTATTGAATATTAATTAAGACTGGTCACCACTCTATCTAAAATTGCAATCCTTCCAACCTAGCTATGTCCCTTTCCGGTTTCATTTTTTTCATGACATTTATCATCATGGTTAATTTTTAATTTCAATGAGAATGTAAATTCCATAGAGGCAAGTATTTTTGGCCAATAATTTAAACTTTGTTGAGTGAGTGAATATGTATGAATGAAATGATTTCATTTCCATTACAAAACAAAAAATTTAGTTTCACTATGGAGAATGGCATTGTAGAGAGAGACAGAAATGGAAAGAGGAGACCAATTAGAAGGTCGATGTAGTAATTTAAGTAAGTGGCCATGGCAGAAGTGGATGTAGTCAAATTTGTAATTTGTCTTGAAGAAAGAACAGGCTGGCTTGTTAATTATCAACCTAGTTTGGCAGATCCTATTCAATTGTTAGTACTATATGACACGTGGGCATGACAATGATTTTACTGCATTTTCATCAAGCTAATCACAACTTTTGGTCACCATAAATTCTCATTATAATAAATTAAATAATATGCTGGGTATAGCTAAGGAAATCCAAGGGTACCCAAGGGAAAAGAGATCTGGAGATGAGGATAGGGAAGATATTCCAGTCAAAATTTGCTGCATAATTAATCACCCCAGGATTTAGTGATTTAACAAGAATTTATTATTTTTTTCATGATTCTGAGGTTTGACTGGGAAGTTCCTCTGCTGATTTTACCTGGACTTCCTGTTGCGACTATGTTCAGGTGAAGGGTCAGTGGGCTGGAAGTTCTAAGATAGCATCTCTCATTTGTCTGGCACCTGGTGCTGACTGTCAAATTGGGGGCCATTATTCTACCTTCACAGGGCCTCTTCCGGTGCTAGGGCACCATTCCTAGAACGCAGAGCAGAAGCCACAAGGGCGAGCCCTGGAAGTCACTTCTATTCTGCCGTATTTTGTTAGTGCAAGTCACAAGGCTAGCCAAGATTAAAAGGGTAGGGAAACAGACTTTTCAACTGTAGTGTAGGCTATTAGCAGAGTGTCCTGGAAAAGCCAGGTTACAATTCAACAACAGGATTTACCCTCTATGGTTACAATTCAACAGCAGGATTTACCCTCTATGCTTAGGGATATTTACCCTCTGCCCTTCATTGAACACTTCCTATATGGAAAAAGGGTGCATTGTTGTCTCTTTTTTTCTGGGGTGGAGATGAATGAGCATTTAATACCTATCTAATTCTGCTCAGGTCACCTGGTCTGGTTTTCCAGCTTTATCCAGACACAGATACCAATTGGAATCTTTTATCTTCTACTGATCACAGACATTGGTAGTGTCCATAGTAGTTCACATGCATGTTCAGAGCATATTCTTATGCATTGAATATTGAGAATATTGCCCTATTCCTGAAGTGGAGATAGGGGATAGTGCTTACATTGTAGAGATGAGGAAATTGAGATTGTTACTTGACTTTTGCCATTAGTCTTGGGACTCAAGCCAAAGTCTGTCTTGATCTGGAGTCTTCTTGAAAACTAGATAAGGGAATGTGGCCATTAGGGAGGAGTCTGGGAACATATGAGCAGCCGAAGGCCTGTGTTTCTCTCTCATATCTACTCATCACTACCTGGAAACCAGCAATCTGATGTAACCACAGCATTGCTTATTGGTGGCTGCATTCAGTTTGTGTGTGGGACTGCAAGTGCTGGGCTGGGGAATCCCAGACAATATCCTTTTGAGGTGATGCAGCAACAGGTGCCCCAAACCAACTCCAAGTACAATAGCATCTTTCTGAACAACGTGAAGGGACAGTAGACGCTCTCCTATAAATTGCCTTCACAAAGACTCTTTGTGGCTCATTTACTGATGACTCATTTATAATCTGGTTTCAACATTGTGAGTCAAAATGCACCACTTTCATTAAAAATAACATTCACTGGAGCTTAACGGCTTTATTTTTTTCTTTTTATTACTGTACTGTGTAGTTTCTGGGTGAGAAACTGTCAAATAGCAAGAGAGGTGACTAGAGAGGCTTGATTATGTATGCATCCACTGGGTTGGCCAGAAGTCCCAACTCTCAGGACTTGGTTTGAACAACAGTACTGAATACCTGCTATTGTCCTGTAGACTTCTGAACCTCGAGTGTGTGTGTGAGAGTGTGTATGCGTGTATGCAAGCATGTATGGGAATTGGATGTAGGATGCAGAATTACATGAGTGCTACCTAAAGAATGAGGTCTCTGCCCTTGAGGAGTTTTAGTCCAAATAGAAAGTGTAGTTTAAGATCCAAAAGTATCAGAAGCACCTGGGGAGCTTGTCTAAATGCAGGTTCTGGGCTTCATCCCAGTCTCTGTGGTTGTCTTTGATAAACTCCTCAGGA
>NW_022111324.1:92123354-92136126 GCF_000313985.2 Echinops telfairi
TCTTACACTGTCCAATGTCCCCCTTCACCCACTTTTCTGTTGTCTGACTCCCAGGGAGGAGGATATAAGTAGATCATTGTGATCGGTTTCCCCTTGCTCCCCCACCTTCTCCTTCCCCTCCTGGTATCACTACTCTCTTTATTGGTCCTGAGGGGTTTACCTGTACTGGATTTCCTGTGTTTCCAGCTCTTATCTGTACCAGTACACATCCTCTGGTCTAGCCAGATTTGTAAGGTAGAATTGGGATCATGATAGTGGGGGGGAGGAAAGATTAAAGAACTAGAGGAAGGTTGTATGTGTCATCAGTGCTATACTGCACCCTGACTGACTTGTCTCCTCCCCGTGACCTTTCTGTAAAGGGATGTCCAGTTGCCCGCAGATGGTCTTTGGATCTCTACTCTGCACTCCCCTTCATTCACAATGATATGATATTTTGTTCTTTGATGCCTGATACCTGATTCTATTGACATCTCATGATCACACAGTCTGGTGTGCTTCTTCCATGTGGGCTTTGTTGCTTCTCAGCTAGATGTCTGCTTGTTTACCTTCAAGCCTTTAAGATCCCAGGTGCTATATCTTTTGACAGCCAGGCACCATCAGCTTTCTTCACCACATTTGCTTATGCACTCACTTTGTCTTCAGTGATCATGTTGGGAAGGTGAGCATCATGGAATGCCAGTTTAATGGAACAAAGTGTTCTTGCATTGAGGGAGTACTTGAGTGGAGGCCCAATGTCCAACTGCGACCTTAATACTAAATCTATAAATATATGCATGTAGATCTATTTTTCCATCGCCATATATAAATATATTTACATATGTACATGCCTGAATTTAGACCTCTATAAATGTCCATTGCTTCCTAGTTCTTTCCTCTATTTAATTTTACTTTCCTCTTGTCCCACTACTATGTCCAGCCTTCATTTGAGTTTCAGTAATTTTTCTTGGTTACATTGCCCTTGATCAAGCCCTATCAGGCCTCCTATAGCCTCCTCACCATCGATTTTGGATCACTTGTTGTTCCCTTATCCCTGGGTTTATTAACACCCACTTCCCTTCCCCCACTTCCCCTTCTCCCATGTGCCCCAGAACTGTCAGTCCCATTTGTTAGACAGGGTTCTCTAGAGAAACAAAACCAGAACGCTAATAATTATATATATATTTATACAGATAGATAGATAACATAAGAAATAAACAGTTAATTAAATTATAAGGCAGTACAAATGGCTCAGTGCCACTCACTCCTGTGAGACAGTTGTGAGACACTGGCAGTCCTTCAAGCCTTGAGAGCGGCCAGGTAGTCCTCTGTAGAGCAATTCAGGGTATCCAGGCACAGGCAGCAAGCAGCAAGGCAGGTCACCAACAGCCAGTCAGATGACAGGGTCCGACAGTCCCCAGCTCAAGAGATATAAATTCCAATGGTGTGGTGAAGCAGGTCTTGAAGGAACCTCCAATTACAGTGACACAGTCCACAGGTTAGGTGTCCTACAGGTAGTGTAGCTTGCAAATTGAGGCACAGAACAAGCAAGGCAGCCGCACACTGGTCCGATGATCAAAGAGCAAGAGACAAACAAGGTGAGACTCACCGAGCTGTTTGTCTCTCATTCTTCAATTAATCCCACATGTGTTTATTGGCCAGGTTGGCACAATAAACTAACTACCTCACCATTGTTTTCTCCTCCAGATTGTTTATCCCGCCTCTCTTATCTAGATACACCTGCAGAGATAATAATATTCACAAAAAATAAGACATAGCAAAACAAAGCAACAAAAGAAAAGAAAACAAAACAACAACAACAAAAAAGAAAAGAAAAGAAAAGCCTGTAAATAGTTCAAGGTCTGTTTGTTGACCTTTGGGAGTGTTTTCTGGTTGAGTCTAATGAGGTGCCATGTTCTGGCCCCAAAGTCTATTTTTGGTATTCCTTGGGGACTTCATTGCTCTGTTCCCCTTGCTGTTCTGTTCCACGCCCTTAGTGTTTTGCCTCAGTGCGGTGGGGTCAGATAGGGCGCAATTCGTGCACTATGTCTCCAGTGTTGTTCCTGGTAGTGCTATGGGTCAGGGAGGGACATCATGTCTCCTAGTGGGGCCAGGCCTATGGTCCCCTCTGTGATTTGGCTGCTCTGAGCAGGGATATCATCCTCAGGGCTTGGTGGGCCAGCATGTGTTCCACTCTCTCTTCTTCTCCCTTGCTGAAGAACATAAAATATAGACAGCCACAGCAAAGGTGGAAAGTTTAGTGGAAATGACATTTTATAAAGATACAGTTCAGTCTGACTTGAATGACATTTTAAAAGACCTCATGAAGGCCTCAGCTACTTTATGGACACTTTTATTTTATTCCAGACATTTGCAACTTTCCTTATTAATTTTGGGGGTGTTGTTTTAAAGTGCTGTTTCATGAAGCCCTTTCTCTCTAAGCCTAGAGCCAAGTTAGACCTGACCCATTTGAGTTACTATACACATAATTCCTCTGATGGGTCTTTAGATACATGATAGAGCTCCAGGGATAGAGAACAAGAGGCCTGTATACGGGTTTCAGTGCTACTCAGTAGCATTGCTTACCCTCTTCCTGTCTAGTGACCCATTTTCAGTAAGAAACTTACTCCAGCTGAATTTGTTATTGAGTTCCTTGTTATTGGTTTTGGAAGAGTGCTCTGTTAAGAAAAGGGAGGGAACATAGTATTGGATGAGAACACAGACTCTGGGGCCAGTGTACTGGGAGTCAAGTGCAGGCTCTGTCACCTGTGTGGTTGTATGACTTTAAATAAGCAACTTAACCTTTCTGTGCTTAGGTTTCCTCATCTATAAAATGGACATAATGATAATAGTGCCCAATTCTGAGAGTTTTATGGGGATTAATTTAGTTTATCTTTTTAATGTACCAAGCACTAAGCACACAGTCAGTACTTTGTGGATTTATTAAATTTGTGTCCTTTACTTTACAGAGAAGCAAACAGAGCCAGGGAGGAGAAACAAGCAGCAGAGTCAGCTCTTGACTGGAAATATGCTGGGTCCTGGCGTCTCCTAGTCCCTCCTCCTTGTGGAGACACTTGAAAACAATTGGCATGAGGTGTGAAGTCTGCTCCCATCCATTTGCAACAAAGACCTTTGTGTGGGAGCTCAGGATTTCAGATGGCCTCTGCCCAGTGGCCAAACTTTTGGTTAATATTTGCAAATGTGTCTGAAATGATTCTCCTACCTCCTCCTCATCTGCTCTCCCTCTAAGCATCCCAGAGTCTGTGAGTTACATTGGCCAGAAATCAGGGAGTAAAACTCTACTTTTTATTTTCCGATATCCCTGCCCCAGGCTCCATCAGCTCTACCCACTCTACTGCTCTAGAACCTATCCCTGCTCCCTACATAAACTTTTGGGCCCTCTAAACTTGTTCCCTCCATATCCAACTTAACGCAGGTCTGGTGTTCCTTTAAACATTTTTATTTGATTATGTATTTACCATAGTCCTTGGCATAGTGATCAACTGCTCCAAAGCAAGGCTGACAAGGTCCTCAGTACCTAGTGTTGCTTATTTTGCTGAAGCAATAACATGAAACATTCCAGCTTTAGTAATACTGGATTGCTTTTGTTCCTCAAACACTCCAGGCTCTCTGTTGCTCCTGTTGTTATTAGTTGCTGCTGAGTTGATCTTGACGCATAGTGACTGCATGAATGACAGAATAAAGTGTTGCCTGCTTCAATGCCATTCTCATGGTCGCTGACATTCTTGAGTCCATTATTGTGACCACTGTCTATTTCGAGTGTCTTTCAACCTCGGGGGCTCATCCCCTAGCACAATATTGGACAATATTCGGCTGTGATCCTCAGGATTTCCTTGACTGTTTTCAGAAGTAAAGCATCTAGCCTTTCTCCTTAGTCTGTCTTAATTTGAAAGCTCTACTGATACCTGTCCACTGCTGGCATTTGAAATATTGATGGCATTAGTTTCAGCCTCAGCAATATAAAGCTATTGACACCAAATGACAAGCTGACAGATGGGCAGTGGCTTTAGATTCTGGGCCTTCATGATGCTGTTCTCTATTTGAATATCCTATACCATTGTTTTCTCATTCCCGCCCCAGGTCTTTTTAGGGGCTGTTGTTAGGTTGGTTCCACCTGAAAGTGACTTTATGTACAATAGAATGAAACATTGATGGACTCTGTATCATTTTCAAGAGTGTTGTTATGGTTGAACCCATTGTTTTAGCCACTGTGTCAAGCCATACCTTTGAGGATCTGCCTCTACTTTACCAAGCATGATAGGTTTTTTGAGAGACTGTTCCCTCCAGATAACATGTTCAAAGTATATAAGACCTAGTCTTGCCATCCTCTCTTCTAAGGAGTCTCTGGCTCTACTCCCTCCAAGACAGATTAGCTTGTTCTTATGTCAGTCCATGGTGCTTACAGTGTCCTTTTCCAACACCATTATTCAACTGAACCCATGTCCCTGCCCCAGTTTTCCTTTTCAATTGTCCATATAAGAACATTGAAAACAACATGACTTGCTTCAGGTGCACCTGAGTCTTCAAAGTAGCATCTTTGTTCTTTAACACTTGGAAGTGTCTTTTGCAGCAGATTTACCTGAGCAGTAATTTGTTTGATTTGTTGACTGTTGCCTCCATGAGTGTTGATTATGGCTCCAATTAAAATGAAATCCTGAACAACTTCTATTGGCCCAGTTGTAAGGATTTTTCTTTTCTCTATGCTGAGGTGTGTTTCATCCTGAAAGCTGTGGTCTTTGATATTCATTAGTAAGTATTTCAAGTCCTCTTCGCTTTCAAGAAGCAAGGCTGTGCCATCTGCATAATACAGTGTGTTCACGAGCCTTCCTCCAATCCTGTGTTCTTCATATTACCCAGCTTGTCTGATGATTTGCTCAGCATACAGATTGGATAAATATGGTGATAGACCAAAGCTCCGACTGACACTCACCTTTCCCGATTCCAAACTACCCAGTGTTCCCTTGTTATGTTTGGCATGTCTCTTGGTGTCTGTTCAGGCTCCACATGAGCACAATGAAATATTCTGGGACTCTCATTCTTTGCAGTTTTCTAATACACACAGTTTGGTGCATGTGCATAGACATCCATAAACACCACTAAGTAGCTTTCTGGTATTCTCTACTTTCAGCTAAGATCCAGCTAATGCCAGTAATAATATTCCATATTCTACATCCTCATCTGAATCTAGCTTACATTTCTGACAAATTCTGGTTGATACACTTCTACAACCTGTTTTTCATGATCCTTAGCTAAAATTGACTTGCATTTGGTGTTAATGATATTGTTTAATAATTTCCACATTTTTGGGGTCATCTTTTTGGAACTGGGCAAAATATGGATCTCTTCCAGTTAGTTGGCTATGTAGCTGTCTTCCAAGTTTCTTGGCATAGATTAGTGAGTGTGTCCAGGGCTTCATCAGCTCATTGGATCATTTCAATTGGTCTTTTATTCAATTCTTGGGCCTGTATTTGTCACTAATGCCTTCAGTGACACTTGGAATTGTTCCTTCAGTATCATTGGTTCTTGATTATATGCTACCTCTTGAAATGTTACCGCTTTACCTGTCTCTAGATATACCTATCCTGGATTTCATATACAGAAAAACATACCAAAACAAATAATAATAACACCAATAACAACAGCAAAACGAAAAAGAGAAAAACCTCAATAGAAAATAAAGCAGAGGAGAGAGACAAGAAGGCTGCCAGAGAACAAGAATGGGAAGATCTCCTCAGCAATTCCCAGAGAAGATACACCAGGAGGGATATCCTGAACTTCCTGGTAGTGAGACTCATGACATAAAGCTATGGCGACCAATTTTCTTGAAGTGGGAGAGTGGAAATGCCTACTGCCAGACTTCCCCTTTACTACTTACCAGTGGCACAAGCCACTTCTGGAAACCATGCTCCTCCTGACACAGCCAATTTTTCTCGGCACCTGAGGCAACCTGACCAACCAAACCTCTTACTTGCTGGCCTTTGGGTGATAGACCTGAGTAGGCAGCTTGGTGCAGACATAATCAGGACCCAGGCTTAACTTTTTGCCTTTTTAATCCTTTGTATTTTTCTCTCTCACTCTTTCCTTTCCAGATTTGGTCTCCAATGCCTTCTCCAACCCCACTAGCCCCACGTCCCCTATGCAGTACATAGATTCACGAAATAGCACAAACTGTAGGTTTTCCACCCAAAATGCACTTTGAGCTTATACTTTATATGCTTTTCTTTGGTTTTATGCTTTTGTTCTATTATAATACTCTCATGATATTTTTGGAGTTCTCTCTCACTCCCTCTCTCAGTGCCCTCCTACAGTTCAGCCCGACCCTTCTGAGAATAGCCATGTCCTAAACCTCCACCCCCATATGCCACACCAAAACAGTTAGTTCTTTAGATCCTGACACACCCAATCAAAGAAGGGCCATTTCCCTATTTTCTCTCTTCTATTCCTGCTGAGTAACTGACACACCCACATTCACATTTCTATCACAACATAAATTAGCAGACACACCTATGTCTTTTGTCTTTTTTGTCCCTTGTCTCCTATAATTCCACCCATTATCTCTTTCTGCTATTTCTCTTTTTCCTTGTAAAATAAATTTCAGTAGTACTTGCTAATTCTGAATGCCCTTCTTAAAAGACATTTATACAAATTTGTTGGCCTATCCAGACAGCTGCTTATATTATTATTATAACTTATATATTATTCTTTTTCTCCTTCCCCTCACCTTTACCACTTACCTATCTCTCTCCCTTTTTAATCCATTTCACCACTGCATATTTTGCTACTCCTATTAGATGTCTATCACATAACTAAACTGAGCCATGTATCTCTACAAGACCCTGCAGCTCACATACCATTAATAGCCGTATCACAATGCTGAGGAAATAGCAGTGAACCACAGTAAACAAACAAACAAAAATAAATATAGAAAGAAAAACAAATACCCCCCCAATCAACAAACTTAATGAGTATTCTGAAGAATAGGCCATGAAATGAAAAGATACAGAATTCAGAAGAATCATGTACAAGTCCTATCAAGAGATGTAGAAACACTCCAGAGAAACATGGAAGAAATTAAAAAACTAAAATCCTTACAACAAAAGGAATCATAGAAGACAGACAATTGAATAACAGAATTAGGCAACAAAGTAAAAGACCTAAGAATAGAATAAGGGGGAAAGCAAATCAATGACCCTGAAGACAATTACGCTAACTACAATCGAGAGGAACATCATCACCACCAACAACAAAAACCAAAAGAATCAGAAGCTTGAGAATGATGTGGGGCACTGTGGAGAGAAACCATCTACGTCGACTCTGGATCCTAGAGCAAGAAGAAACAACAACAAATCTACAGAGAAAATAGGAGAAAGCATAGAAGACAATTTCCCAGATATCACAAAGGAGGAGAAAATAACTATTCAAGAATCCAAGAGAACTCCAAATAGGATAGATCTCCAAAGAAAAACATCATAATAGATCATAGTCAAGCTATCCAATTTCAAGCAAAAAGGGAATCTGAGGGCAGCTAGAGAAAAAAAGAGCAGTGGCCTACAAAGGAAAACTGGTCAGGATAAACTGACCTTTCAGCAGAAACTATGAAAGCAAGAAGACAATGGAGTGATGAACATAAAATTCTGAAAGAAACAACTGCCAACCAAGAATCCCATATACAGCATAATTACCTCTCAAATAGGAGGAAGAAATAAACACATTTTAGGTAAGGAAAAATGAAAGGAACCTGTAAAAACAAGACCAAAATTACAAAAATATATTAACTGGTTCATTATAGACAAAGAATCATCAACAACAGCCACAAACCTAAGAGCATCATATAGAACAACACCACTCAGAAACCAAAACAATGAAAGCACCACTTACAAAACCCAGAAAGAGGAAGACAAAAGACACCAATAAACACACACACACACACACACACACACACACACACACACGGAAAAAGAAGTCAAACACAAACACGGCAAAATGACAGCAACAAACCTTTATAATTCAACAATGACATGGAATTCCAATGGATTAAATGCACCAATTAAGACAGAGGGTTGCATACTGGTTTAGGAAACAATATATCTATATGCTCCCTACAGGAGACACATCTTAAAGACAAAAACAGACTGAAAAAAAAAGGATAGTGAAAAGTCTACCTGGATAATGGCAACCAAAAAAGGCAGGGGTAGCAATATCAATCTCTGATAACATAAACATTAAGGTGAATAACATACGGAGAGGCAAGATGGAGACTATATAATGATTAAAGGAACAATACATCTAGAGGATATAACTGTAATAAATATTAAGGACTCTCAAAAAAACCCCCAACAAATTCTCATAGTGAATACAGAAATAAACAGCTCAATAATAATAGTAGGGTACTTCAACACACCTCTTTCAAGGATGCCCCTTATCATCACTCTTATTCAACATGGTGCTGGAGGTTTTAGCCAGAACCAGTAGACGGCAAAAAGAAATGAAGAGGATTCATTGGGCAAAGAAAAGTGAAGCTCTTGTTATTTGCAGGTAATATGATTTTATATGTGGAGAATCCCAAAGTCTCCACAAACAGACTGTTGGAAACAATTGAGAGATTTAGTAAAATAACAGGACATAAGATTAACAAACAGATATTAGATTCCTAGATACCAGTGAAGAGAGCATTGAAAAAGCCATCAAGAAAACAATCCCATTTACAAGAGCCACACAAGGGAGGAAACACCTAGGCCTAAACTGAACCAAAGAAACAAAGGGCCTGCACAAGGAAAACTGCAGATCGTTATTATAAGAAACCAAAAGAGACAACAAATGGAAGACCATTCCGTGTTCATGACTAGGAAGACTTAATGTGAACAAGCCAAGATTACCTAAAACAATCTACAAATACAATGCAATCACAACCCAATTCCCAACATTATTCTCTAAAGAAATGGGAAAACTAACCACTAACTTCATATGGAGAAAGAGGAAGCCAGGATAAGCAAAGAATTTCTCAAAAATAAGAA
Source organism: Echinops telfairi (assembly GCF_000313985.2). Classification (NCBI taxonomy): domain Eukaryota; kingdom Metazoa; phylum Chordata; class Mammalia; order Afrosoricida; family Tenrecidae; genus Echinops; species Echinops telfairi. The sequence continues at coordinate 92,132,366 of NW_022111324.1, forward strand.
CAAAGTAGGAGGGTTGCAATACCCAACCGCCCTCAAACGCTATTACACAGTCACAGTAGTCAAAATAGTCTGGTACTGTATAAAAGAAATCACATGCCAGAGAAAAAAATAAAAATAAGGATAAAAACAAAGAAATTTAACAAATATCTTCTAAGAAATCTGAGAGTATATTATATTTATAAGACAAGCATTGAAAGGAGAATAATCAGGACAGTAAACAATTCTTATAAATTAAAAATATAATGTCTGAAATATAAAATTTAATAGAAGGGAAATATAAAGCAAACAAGCCAAAAGCAAACTCAACTGTAGCAGTAGCAAATGTCAAAGACACAGCAAGTAAATAATGCAGAAAATAAGAAAAACCAGAACAAAGTTCTGTATTATACTTATATTATTCATTTCATATTATATTTTTCCTATCTCCCCCACCATGCCTCTAAGAAACTATTAATCCTGTTATTATTTCTATAGATAGACCTATCCTGAATTTCAGATACAGAAAAGCAAACAGAAACAAATAAACAATAACACCACCAACAATAATAACAAAACAAAACGACACAAAACAAAGCAGAGAAAAACCTTAATTTTAGAAGAAAGAGGGACTGGATCCAGAGTTCCTGGGCAATGCTGGTGCCCCTGCTTGTGGGGCTTGTGCTACTAGTGATGGGCAGCCACCTTGCAGGTGCTTCACAAGGCCACAGCTGAACTCTTTGGGGCACCAGCCTTTCCTTGGGAGAAAGACGGGGTTTTCTATTCTTGCAAAGAACTATAGTCTCAGAAACTCCACAGGGAGCAGTTACACCCTGTCCTGAAGGGTCCCTGTGAGTCAGCTTCAACCCGATGACAGTGAGTTTGAGTTTGAGAAGCATCTTGTAGGCATGTCTGTTGATTTGGGGGTGACCATAGAAAAATGTTACATGGTAGGGAGATTGTCTTTGCCCATTCCTCCCACACTTGAACAAGTGACCACAGCCGCCTCAGTTTGTAAGATGTACAAACAATGGGGTTCTGGAATACTAGGAAGGCATATCACCTTGTTGCTGGGGAGACCTAATTAGATTACATGAGCTGAGAACGGAAGTCTGTCTTTGTCTTGGTGTTAATCCTTATGATAGTGGTCTCATACAATATTTGTACTTTTGTGATTGACTAACTTTGCTCAGCATAATGATTTCCAGGTCCATCTATAGCATAAAGTACTTAATGGTTTCATTACTGTTTTTCAGGGATGCACGGCATTCCATCGTTTTATGTACCAGAATGTCTTTATCTATTGTTCTACTGATGGGCATTTGGGCTGTTTCTAGATTTCTTGCTATTGCAAACTGTGCTGCAGGAACATGTGAGAGCATATGTCTCCTCGTGTTCTGTCTCTGGCTTTCTTGGGGTATACACTCAGCAGAAGTGTTGCTGGGTTCTATAGAATTTCCATTCCCAGTTTTTCTAGGTCTCACATATTTGTGTTCATATTGTTTTATATACTTACAAGCCCACCAGTTCCAATAGCTGCACCCTCTCCAGTTGCACCCTCTCCAGTTTTTGTTTTTGAATTGGTCTATCAGTGTGGGTATAAAGCAATATCTCATTGTTTTGATTTGTAGCTCTTGGATGGGAAGTAATCATGAGTATTTTTTAATGAGCTTGTTAGCTATTTGAGTGTCATTTTTTGTAAACTGTCTGTTCATGTGATCTACCCACTTTTTAATTGGATTATTATTATTATTATTATTATTATTTTCCTACTGAGGTATTGAAGATTTCTATTGATTTTAATAATTAGTTCCTTGTCAGTTGGGTCATTGCTGAAGATTTTCCCCAGTCCATGGCTCTCTTTTTATTCTTTTATTTTTAGTAGGTCCCAGTCATCTTTTTGTTTTCTACTCGGTGTGCATTCTTGTTATATTTGGTTGTGTGTCTATGCCCTAAAACACGACCCTTAAATTTGTCCCAAATTTATCATTGATGATCCTGATATCTCTGGGGTTTAAATTAGGTCTCTAATTCATCTTGAGTTTGTTTTGGTGTGTGGGAGTGTGGGCCCCATTTCATTCTTCTATAGATGGGTATCCACTTTGCCAGCACCATTTGTTGAAGAGGCTGTCCCATTCCCATTTAATGTTGTTGGTCTCCTGTTGAAAATCAAGAGAAGCCCTGTTAGTGGAGTGGTTACATACTGGGCTGCAATCCCAAAGCTCAGAAGTTCCAAACCACCAGCTTTCCCTTGAGAGAAAGATGGCCTTTCTCCTTCCATAAACATTTACAGTCTCAGAAACTCACCGGGAACAGTTCTAGCCTGTCCAATAGGGTCAGTATGAGGTTGCATTGATAAAATGGCATTGAGTTTTTTGTTTGGTGGAAAATCCATTACCTGTGTGTGGATGCATTTCTTTTTGGGGTTTCTATTGTATCCCATTGCTCCATGTATCTATAATGGTGCCACTGACGTTCAATTATGACTATATGGCTAGGTAATAGGTTTTGAGAGTGGGTAGTGCACTCTCTAATTTAAGGAATTATTTGCTTATCCTAGGTTCTTTCCCTCTCCGTATAAAGTTAGTAATTTGTTTTTTCCATTTCTTTAAAGAAATGGAAATTGAGATTTGGATTGGAATTGCATTATATTTATAGATTGCCTTAGGTAGTATCAATATTTTAAAATTTATTAATTCCTTTTATTCACGGACATGGAATATTATTCCATTTGTGTAGTTCTCCGGTTTCTTATAATAGTGTTGTGTACTTTTTAAAAAGAGGTCTTTCCCCCCACCTCAGGTGAGGCTTATTCCTACGTCTTTCATCTTTGAAGTGGTGACTGTAAGTGGAATTGTTTCCTTGATGTCGTTTTCAGAACTCTTTTCACTGGTATACAGGAATCCAACTGATTTCTGCTTGTTAATCTCATATGCTCCTCCTTTACCAGATCCCTCGGTTGTTTCCAGCAGTCTTTTTGCGAAGTCATTGGTGTTTTCTAGGCATAAAGTCATATCATCTACAAATAGAGAGTCTCACTTCTCCTCTGTCCAAGTGTGCCTGTCCCTTTGATTCCTTTTCGTTGTCTCATGGTTCTGGCTCAGACATCCAGCATGACGGAGAATAAGTGTGGTGATAGGGCCGATCCTGGTTTGGTTCCTATTATCAGGGAAAAGGCTTTAAGTGTTTCCCCATTGAGCATAATGTTGGCTGTTGGATTTTCACATATGACCTTTATTAAGCTGAGGAATTTCCCTTCTATTCCTAATTTTGGGTATTTTTATTAAAAAGGATGTTGGATATTGTTAAGTGCCCCTTTTCGGCCGGCCCGAATCCCAACTGTGTGGATGCCTGCTCCTCCCCCCAGAAGAATTTATTTCAGAGGACAGCACTGAAGAGCACCGGGAGAGGGACATGTCTGATCAGAGCACAGGGGAGCAAATGAAGGGGGAGGAAGAGAGAGTGGAGCACATCCTGGCGACCAAGCCTTGAGGACGATATTTCCACTCAGAGCAGCCAATCCACAGAGCAGCCAATCCAAATGTCCGGCCCCACCATGAGACACGACATCCCTCACTGACCCATAGCCCTACAGGGGACAACACTGGAGACACAGTGTGGGAATTCTGCCCAGTCTGATCCCACCACACCGAGGCAAAACACTAAGGGTGTGGAACAGAGCAACAAGGGGAACAGAACAATGAAGTCCCTGGGTAACACCAAAAATAGACTGTGGGGCCAGGGCTTGGTACCCCATCAGACTCAACCGGAAAACACTCCTAAAG
>NW_022111324.1:92137584-92146223 GCF_000313985.2 Echinops telfairi
TGTTTGAGCCCCTAAAAGAATGATTAAAAAATGCTCCTTTTCCGCATCTATTGATATGATCATGTGGTTATTATTCTTTGTCTTGTTTATGTGATGGAGCACATGGATTGTTTTTCTAATGTCGAGCCATCCTTGCAAGCCTGGTATGAATCCCACTCAATCATGGTGAATTATTTTTTTGATATATTGCTGAATTATAATGGCCAGGATTTTGTTGAAAATTTTTGCATCTATGTTCATGAGGGATATTGGTCTGTAATTTTTAATCTTGGCCTGGTTTTGGTATGTTGTTTTATCTTCCTTTTTTTCTTTCTAGGATTTCTTAATATCATCCCTTATTTGATCTATTACCCAGTCACTTTTAAGTATATGATATTTCAGTCCTCATGTTGGTTAGACTTAAGGAAATACTCCACCCAAATGAACTGTGTCCCCTTTATAGCCCCATCTTCATGGGGCTCCCGGTAGCACCCTCTCCAGGCACTTTGGTGCTGCCTCCATCTTCTCAGGCTTCGAGTCTTCTCTCCACATGCTCCCTCCCTGGCGTTGCCATCTCCACACAAGTAAAATCCCTACTTCCCAATGGGCTCCATCCCTTCTCCCACTGGCTCTTCTTCAGTGCACACGTGTACTTCTGTAGTAGCAACAGTGCCTGAGCTCGGCCAATTTCAGAGAGGATGAGACTCCACATCAGCCCAAGGCGGAGGTCAGACACACCTTCACTCTCAAATCTTCTCACTAATTCTGGCGCAGTCTCCCCCTCACTCTCTGCCCCCACCACACACTTGCTACTCTGCCACCTTTGATCTCCCGTCACAAGGTCACACAGAACTCACAAGTGGTACTTACAGTTGTACGGTTTATTAGGGAAGGAACTTGGGAACAGGATTAACTCAGCATTAGCTAGGAAGAAACAGGGTGCACATGGGCAGGGTCTTGAAGGCTCCCCCAAAATGTGGAACACGTCCGTCCTTTTTTAGAGTAGGATATCTCTCAGCTGGCTGTGTAGAACTCCTTACAACCCTCTTAGGCCAGGCCCTCACATCCCTTCAGGACAGGCACCTCTCTTCTCTACACAGGCCCCTCTCAGCCCCTCAGAGCAGACCCTTCTCTTCCCCTAGGACATGTCCCTTTCTGTCCCCTCAGGACAGGTTCTTCTCAGCCCCTAGGACAAGCTCTTCTGGGGCCCTTGCATCAGTAACAGCAGTGAGTAATCTAGGATGATCTCATGTTGAGATACTTCATTTATCGACATCTGCAAAACCCTCTTGTCCAAATAGAATCATATCACATGTATTGGGGATTAGAAATAGGTCTCTGGGTGGCACAAATGATTTTTTCTCCATTGCTAGGCAAAGGTTGTCAGTTCAAAGCCACTGGGGATCACTTCCATTCACATGGAAGCCAAGAAAACCCTATGAAGCCCAGTTCAACACTATAACATTCTCTCTCAAGGAGTCAGAATTGACTCCATGGGAAACAGTTGGGTGTGAGGAGAGGGGCCTTTGGGGGCACCACATCAACCCGCTACTGGGACTCAGTCAGTGACATCCTCTGAAATTTTTTGGCCAGATTTCTGCTCCATTTCAGAAACCAAATGAGAGAACTTTGCAGGCAAAGGCCCAAGAGTTTGGCACTGTTGGCAAACAGAAAACACTGTTGGCAAACAAGTCTGCTCATATATGGCGGGAAGTGGCTTTGCAACATCTAACTCCAGATCCAAATAGACTTGCCCTATATATTTTTGCATATAATTGAACCATATAAATAGCTCAAACAAGCATGTAACATGCATACATCCAAACCAAAAAGCCAAACTCACTGCAGTGGAGTAAATTCTGACTCTGCTAACTACAAGATCAACAATTCAAATCCAGGAGCCAGTAGGTGAAAGAAAGATGAGGATTTCTGATTCCACAAAGATTTACAACCTCAGAAACCCAGAAGATGGTTCTACTCTGAGCTATAGTGTCCCTCTGAGGTATGCATGTGTGTTGTTATTAGATGTTGTCTAGTCAGTTCCCTCTCATAGCGACCCTACACACAATAGGCTGTTTCTCTTGATAGTGCCTCACATCATTCTCAGGCTTTCTTCAAACTTCTTTGCGTTTATGTTGTTTTTTCATTTGATGTAGTCAGAGCAAATGTCTTTGAGTTCACTTATCAATTTTTCTTTTCTTCAATTCTATTATTCATTCTTTTGAATTCTATATCTGGTAGTTCCAGGGCCTCTTTTTCAGAGTGATCCACTGGGTTTTGTTGATTTTTGGTTGTTTGAGTTTGTCTTTCCTGATTTGTGTGTGTGTGCGCGCGCGCGTGAGCGCATGCTGTGGCTGACTGCTGGTTCCACAGCATTATGGTACAGCTATTAGTGATATGTGGCCTACTGGGCTGTGTAGGGGTAGTTGGTTCTGTTAAGTTATGGAAGAGAAATCTAATAGGAGCTGGAAAACATGTGGTAGGACAGTGGAGAAAAACAGTAAATGAGGAAGGTGGGAGAAGACGAGCGAGACTAAAATAAAGCCAGTAGTAGTAATAATAAGGCGCAATTGGGATAGACCAAAATCTTTGTAAAAATTTTGGGAAAATATATTTTAAGAGGGGCAATAAGACTTAGTAGCTATTGTGGAAGAATATTTCCCTAGGAAAAGGAGAGAGAGAGCAGAAAGGGATGGGGGTGAGGTAGGATAAAAATGAAAGTAAATAATCAAACCAGAAGAAGAGGATTTATGTGTGTGAATATTTAGAAGAAGTAGAATTAAAAGAAAAAGAGGAAAAGAAAGAAAAGAGAGAAGGAAGCAAAGAGAGAGAAGGGGAAGAAATCAGAAGAAGGAAGAAAACCATCCTCATACCGTGCACCAAAAGGAAATCAAGATGGATTAGAGACCTCGATATGAATGAAAAAATAGAGAAAAACTTATGGGCCCTAGGACAAGCCATAACTACACTACCAAGCATAATGACAAACACTCATACAGCAGAAAACAAAATAGAGGACTTGAAATTTCTAAGAATATGACACTCATGTACACCAAAAGATGAACCCACAGCTTGGGAAAAATATTTGGCAATGACATATCTAATTTCAAAAACCTATAGAAAGCTAAATCAGCTTAATAAAGAGAATACAAATAACCCAATCAATAACAGGCACAAAACATGAACAGACAATTTACTAAAGATTGCATCCAGGTGGCAAATAATCATAAAAAATGCTTGTGTTTATTAGACATAAGAGAAATACAAATTGAAACAATGAGATACCACTTCACACCAACAATCAGCAAAAACAACAGCAACAAAACAGAAAAGAACAAATGCTGGGGAGGATGTGAAGAGATTAGAACACTTATACATTGCTGGTGAGATTGCAGAATTGTGTACAACCACTATGGAAAACAGTATGGTGTTTTCTTAAACAAATGCAAGTACAAATGCCTTAGGATCCAGCAATCTCTCTACTTGATATATACCCTAAAGAAATAAAGAAAAAACAAACAAACACACAAACAGACATATGCAAACCAATGTGTTGCAGCAATTTCTACAATACAAAAGGTAGAAACAATAAAACACTGTATTTGTAGAGAAATGGATAAACATTGATACATACACACAATGGAATAAGATGCTTCCTTAAAAAAACCATGATGAGTCTGTCAAGCATCTCAGGATATGGATAAAATTGGAGCACAGTGTCCTCAGTAAAATTAGTCAACCTCATGCAGATAAATAGTTCATGACATTATTATCATAAAGGTAGGAAGAAAATTAAAAATGATTTTCACACCAAAAATAAAGAAAAAGACATTAAAGACTATGAGGAAGCCACGATTGAGAGGGAGGGGGAGAGAGATGGGATAGGAAGGTTAAGAGGGTGGGTAGGTGGGATAAGGAAAAGAAAGAAATAAGAAAAATGAACTTCTTCTATGGGGGATTTCATAGGATACTAAACATTTTGATGAGATTGCTGTCCAAATACATATTTTTTGCACATGATATATTGCACAAATGATCATCTGGTTTTGCAAATTGCTGAAGAACTGTCTGGTCTTGACCCTCACGGCTGGTGGCAAAGCTTGGCACAGAGCATAGGTTCATCTGTAATTTCATTAATAATTGTACTGTTTTTATTTTCCTAGGAGTTCAGACCCTCCAGAGAAGATTAAATCATGTGGAGCCAAACAAACAGCTTATATCCATCAAACTTTTATTAAAAAAGAATATACTAAAGGGGAAAAATCTAACCTTGATCTGCTGTATAAATGAAATTGCATTTCTTGTCACTTGTCTGGATTGTATCCATGTCTTAGCCGTACTTTGTATGTGGATTTATAAAAACAGTACTCTTATTTGAGATATGCATATCCCATGGATAAGCAGACGGACTTTGGGGAACTCCTTAACTCTAGCCTCAGTTCAAGTAGGGTTTGTTCTGATATATGGCCTTGCTTGATACTTGCCTTCTTGAAATGATCACTGAAGATAAGGTGCTAAGCAATTGTGGTGAAGAAAGCAGATGGTGCCCGACTATCAATCCGTGTAGTGTCTGGGGTCTTAAAGGCTTGTATGCAAACAAGCGGCCATCTAGCAAGGAATCAACTAAGTCCACAAGAAAGAAGCACACCAGACTGCTTAACTCTGATGGGTCGATTGAGAAAGGTATCAAAGCTAAAATTGTAAACACCCAGTTGTGAAAGGTTATGAAGTACAGTGGAAACCCAAAACTCACCTGCAAAATAGTTTGTCAGGTTGCATAATATTCCATTTTGTATATGTACCAATGTTCGTTTATCCATTTCTCTACAGATACAGGTTTTTTATTGTTTCTACCTTTTTGTATTATAGAAATTGCTGCAACACATGGGTATGCATATGTCTGTTTGTATGTTTTTTCCCTTTATTTCTTTAAGGTATATATCAATTAGAGAGAATGCAGGATCCTAAGGTATTTGTACTTGCATTTGTTTAAGAAAACACCATACTGTTTTCCATAGTGGTTGTACACAATTCTGCAATCTCACCAGCAATGTATAAGTGTTCCAATCTCTTCACATCCTCTCCAGCATTTATTATTATTATTAAATTTTATTTTGTTAAGATTGTCAGGGTGAGGTGGTATCTTATTGTTTCAATTTGTATTTCTCTTATATCTAATGAACACAAACTTTTTTATGATTATTTGCCACCTGGATGCAATCTTTGGTAAATTGTCTATTTATGTCTTGTGCCTATTAATATTGTGGTATGTATATTCTTCTAATTTAGCTGTTTTGGTTTTCTATAGGTTTTTGAAATTAGCCCTTTAGCAGATATACCATTGGAGTCTATTTATCGAGTGTCATTGGTGAAAACTACAGGTCCTAGCAAATACCATTCAGCAATTTGTAGTAACAGGGGATGAGAAATGAAGCCAATATAAGTGATTTGCTCTTACTTCAGAGGAAGTGACAAGCACTGCCAACATGACCAGAAACATACATGCTAGGAGCCTTAGGACGAGTCAGTAGGTCTCTAATGGAAGCTGTCCCAACAGGAACCTCTGGGGACAAACTGCTCAGGGCAGAAACATTGTCCTTGTGGTCAGACACACCGAAAAGGAATCCATACATTCTTTCCATTATCTGTTGAAATATAAGCAAAATCCTTCCCTGGGACAAAAAAGATCCTGATATTTAATTGCCATCACCATTTTTCTACCACACTTTCATAGGTCTCAAAGATATATGAAGAGAGGAAGAAAATGCCTTTCAGCACAAGTGCTATATGAGTCTTTGACAAAGAAACAAAGTTAAATAAAATAAAATTATAATAATAAATAATAAAAGGGGGCAGAGACTGCCTTCTCCCCCCTTTAATTTCTTGTAGTTGCACCTTTAGCATGTAGTGAGCGCATTAAAAAATTTGCCCTTGTGGCTTCTAAAGGACTCCAGTAACATGATGTATTTTCCAGTCGTTGCAAAGTAAAGAAAACATGTTACCAGTGCAGGCTGGTCCATTATTTATTATTATGAAATGCCCATAACAACAACAAAAAAGTAAGTAAAAAAAAAAAAACCCAACCAAACAAAACCCAACCATCTGTTGTTGCCTCACCTGTGTGAGGTGTAGCCCAAATAAATCCAGAAAAAGGGTCAATCGAGACATGCACAAAGACTTGTTTCCCCAAACTAAGTATATGGGTGACATCTGTAAAATATAATTTATTTTGTGAAGTAGCTTTCTGTGCTACAATCCAAGAAGTAAGTTTTAAAAATGTCCAAAAATCACCTGAAGAATAAAAGCAATCTAATTGTTCAGTATATCCTGCAAAAACAGCCAATTAAGAGTTTGTGCCAACAAAGTGTTAATTTGAGATGGCGTACAATAGAAAACTCTTTTAATAGGATCATAAGCAATTAAATGTATACGTTGAGTTCTGTCTTGCATAATTAACTCTGCTATCTGATCAGGATACATTTCTGTAGATCCAGAAAAGAATTTATTAAAGAAAACCAATTTATAGGCATTCCTTGTGCCAACACTCCATGGGAGAAACAGGAGAAGGAAAAATAAATCAATAGGTTTCTGAGACTCGATCTGGAAAATAATCTTTGACAAATACTTTAACAAAGTCCAACTCCTGGACAAGGACATCATGCTTGGTAAAGCAGGGGGACAGCGAGCATGAGGATGACTCTTGGTGAGATGGAGTGACAAATGGCTGCAACGAAGGGCTGAGATGTAACAATTGTGAGGACGGCGCAGGACGGGGTGTTTCATTCGGTTGCGCATGGGGTCATTATGAGTAGAAACTGACTTGATGGCACCTAACAGTCACAACACCTGGACTTTTGTAGACTTGTTTTAATTGTTTTGAGGTTCAACTTGAACTTGCGTATGGATAGTTGATGCATTTGAGTAGTTGATAGACTGTTCTAAAGTCCCCTTGTTTTGACTGATATATTGAGCATCAGTTACTCTTTCCACAGATGCAGTGATTTGATTCCTGTGTATCTCCCATTTGGCGAGGTCCATATGTGTAGAGTTGCCATTTATTGGAAAAAAAAGTATTTCTCATGAATAGGTAGTCTGGAAGCTATGTTAGAACTTGTCTACCATGGATTGCTATGTCATTACGTGAAATATTGGTTGCATAGATTCTAATATCACAGCAACATGCAAGCCACCACACTATGACCAACTGACAGACAAGTAGTGGAGAAGTACGAGTATTACTATAATGAGATTCTTATTCAGAATTAAACAAAATTTTGCTTCACCAAATTTACCTTTTAAACCATACAAATCTCACTTGATTTCTGCTTCAGCTTTCTGTATGTTGCCACACAGTGTGACTAGTTTTGAGCATTTCATTCCCCCACCCCACTCTGTCTACTTCCTCTCTGCACCTCTCTGTATCCACCAGGCTGGGGACACTCTTTTTATTGTAAGGTGTCATCATTATATCAGTTGTGTTGAACAATAATGCAACCCAAGTAGAATTTCTTAGATTTTTTTCTGTGGTTAAAAAAAGTTCTAATAATATTTTGTGGTTAGAGTTGTCTGGCCAAAAACATGGTATTAGTTAATGTATCTATGTGTATTGAAGGTGCATACTTTGTTCTGATTTTTAGATTTAATAAAATAGCTTGAACTGTAAGTAGATAAATATGCTTTCCAGGAATTCAGGAAAAAATAGATGGTGCGTGACTACTGCTACCAACTGGTAGGAGAAGAATCCATTAGAAGATCCTGGATAGAATGGGAGAAAATGTGGAACAAAATTTAAAATCTTAAAAAACACACACCCAGGCTTACTAGTTAGATAGAGTTTGGTGGAATCCTCAGACTTTAGCCCTTAGTCTTCCTTCAGATCTGGAACTCCTCCCTGTGGCTCAATTTTTAGCCAAACAAGTTTAGAAGGCGAACAAGAACACGAGGGAGAGACACACACCTGAGAAGAGTCAACCACTGGAGATGAAAAGAGCAACCTTTGTCTAAGGACGATGTTCCAAAGGGTTAGGAAAGAAAGAATGGAAACCGGAAACGCAGGGAGTCTGTGGGATAAGTGATGTTCCACTGTGGGGACTTCCATGAATGAGATGAAACAAAAAGTCTATTGAGTACGGAAGGACAAAGTGATTTGCTAATGTAAAACTGGGATCTGCTCTGTAGGCTTTCACCCACCAAAAGGAAGAAAAAACCACTTTCTGGGTCTAAGCATTCATTCCTTTGGTATGTAAGAACCGAACAACTCATTCTTGCAGGCAGGGCATTGATGTGTGTGTTTGTGTGCGTGTGACTCATATGTTTCAGAACTGGACTTTGGCAGATGTTTCTGCAGCTGATCTCATGTAAGAGAACATCTCTCCCCCCCATCTTCTGAGGTCAATCAGTTGGTTGGCCTCACCACATACTTTCATGAATTTTGGGCCCCTTGACAAGAAATTTTGCAGGTCTGTTGTAATCCCTTGGCAACCTCTTTGTACACTCTGTGTAGAAACGGAGGACTAAGATTTACATTGCTTTTTCTTTTTAATTGAGCTCCAATCATAAGTTATTATTAAAATTATAAAGTTGATACATAGATGATTTGAGAAAGATAAGAAAACACGGTGGCAAGGCCAAGATTCTTTTAAAAGTTTTCAATTGGAAAA
>NW_022111324.1:92147768-92155644 GCF_000313985.2 Echinops telfairi
ATCTTTTAATACAGTTCCTCATGTGGTGGTGACCCCCCAACCATAAAATTATTTTCGTTGTTACTTCATAACTCTAATTTTGCTGCTGCTATGAATTAGGAGACCCATGTGAAGGGGTCTTTTGACCTCCAAAGGGGTCACGACCCACAGGTTGAGAACCACTGTTCCAAGGCGTGCTTTGGTTGTACTTCTTCCCAAACAGATGTTAGTCCTTGTAGCAGTCCATGGCACTTTCCACGCGCTTCTCCAGCACCACTATTCACATGCACCCATTCTTTGGTCACGCTTCTTCCAAGACAGATTGGTTTGTCCTTTTAAATCAGAGGCTAGAGAAGACCTCTGATTTAAACTCAAACAATGGTTACCATCATCACTCCTCGAAGGCCCTTTTTTGAGCGTGAATGAGAGTGTAGGGAGGTGAGGCTGGCTTCCTTTGAGTATTTCACTCCAGTTCTATCAGCGTTCTCAGATCCTGAAGAATGTAGATTGAGTTTTTCCAAGGCCAGAGGAAAAGAAAAGGCTTTTCTTGGTTTCCTTTCTACTCTTCTCATACAAAAACCCTTTATGTTATGCAAGAAGATTTGAAGAAAGTTTGCATGTCTGACCCTAATGGACAGCTATAAATATCCCCAGAACAGGGTCCTGGTTATCAGATCCCTGACAGACTCAGAAGGAAAAGAACAGAGTGAAATGAATATGCACTGGTAGTTGTCCGACAGTTGGCTATTAATGAAATCAGAATGACCTATTAACTGGGATGGCAGGAAAAAGCAGACTTCCTGCATTTCCCATCCTGTTTTCAGTCCACCAGACCACTTGAATGCCCACTGACTGCAATGGGCCGAAGTTCCGCTCTTCGTTGTTTAAAGCCGCGTAGATACATGTAGGGGAGATGTTGAGTTGCTGAATGGGGTGTCAGGAGTCCAGCTTCTGGTGCTCTGGTTCTATTACATCTGAAGGGGCTTCAAAAATTGGTGGAAAAATTCCATTATATTTTAGTTACATTTTCCACAAACCTTTTGAAACCCCTGATGTTGGCTCTGTGACTTTTGGTGACTTCTTACTTATTGCTGAAGTGGTCATTATAATATGGGCATCATCGAGATCACTGAGGTATTGTGAGATTAACATGAGAATCACAACTGAGAACTGAACAACACTGTGAAAGTGTTAGGATTGGTTTGGAGGGTTTTTAGTATGATGGTCATATACCAAGGTTAAGTGAGACCAGGTCTTACCTGTACATGGGAAAATTCAGATAATGACTTTAAGTATGTTAGAGCTGAATAGAATTTTTTAAATCACTGTTTAAATGCCACATTTTTGAGATAAGAAATTGAGTCTTATAAAGGGGCATTGCTTGAAGAGTTGTCTTGGGCTATTTCAATGGCCTTGTAAGAGGCCTAAGAAACCCTGCATTGTACAGTGGGGTGACATCCACTGTGTATGATGATGCCAGGGCTCCAGGGACTGAAGTAATTCCTGCCTTAGAAGCACTGAGCCTGAGAAAGAATGGAGAATCTCATCAACTTGACGAATAAAGCTGAAGATCTGAGAAAACACACTGAAGAGTTGAAAGATCCAACCCTAATGAGGAAAAAAGCCCACATAAGTAGACTACAGGTCAGATCAAGAGAGTCCTATTGTTTCTATTTACTGTGAAACATCTCTCACCCTCTGAGCACGTATAAATCTTGATCAACTCAATCCCAGAGCAGCTGAAGGATCCCAGGCACTTGGGAATGGTGGCTCCTGGTGGCTGTGTGGGGTCTACAGAGAAGCCATCATGCTCAGGCTCCTTGAGGGGTCGGCTTTCAGGTGAATTGCTTTGGTGGAGAATTACAGGTGTGGACAAGAGTGGATTTAAAGGCTACAACTTTATAAGGCATAAATTAAGGCTGCCTAGAAATCTTAATTGGTATGGTACCTACTAACAAAATGAGAGAAAGCTTAAGCTCTTGACCTCAGTCACTGAGGCCTTGACTTGGGTCACGGGCCAGTGCTGCCTCTGCTGCCCAGGATGGAAGAGGCAGCCGAGAGACTGCAACAAATGAGCAACTCTGGGGCCAACCAAAGAGAACAGAGGCCTTTTCTTTCCCATGAGTTGGATGTGGACAGGCCTTGGACTGTCTTTGCTTTGAAGCAACAGGCATCTGCAGCTCCAGTCACACAGCAACAACTGGCAAAGGACAGCTGCAACCTGGCACGTTGTGGGACTCTGGCCTCCAGAAAGAAAATACTCTTTTCCTCTGTCATAGTCCTCAGCTCCCCCTGCCCCCCCCCCCCATTTTGCACCCTCAACATACAACCCTGGGATTTTCTCTGAGAGTGAAGCAGGATAGTGGATACTCGGCACTATTTTTTTCTTGATCTCCGTGATACTTCCTCCTGTCAAATTCATTACAGCAGAACACAAATTGTAGTGCCTGTACGGGAAGAAAACAAGTCACCCCTTCATTTCTCTGGACATCATGTAGAGACTGATGAAAGAGACTGAGAAATGCTTGAGGAAAGGCCCGTGCTGAGGGCCATGACTGCAGGGATGAGGGGCTCTTGGCCCACTGGGCAAGAGGAGAAAGCCCACGAGGAAGAAGGTAGCCCTCGGCTTTCCTTCTAAGCAAGCCCACTGGGCTGGGAAGTCATGTCAGAAGAATTCCCTTACATATTGGCTCTGATAATAACGGGAATCCAGAAAGATACAGAAATATCTGCCCTCTGCTTGGTGGTACCAATTGTTAAAGGAATGATGATATTTTAGGAGCAATCTGCACAGAGGTTCAAAAAGAGTTGGAACTGCTGTTGAGTGTTTTTCCTCTTGTTCTTTTTTGTGAGGGCCTGGAACTGCCTACGGTTCATGACATCAAGGGGAGAATACCTTGCCTTTCTGAAATGGAATAAGTTTGGGAGTTGAGTCAGAGGGAATGCCACTCCTCACCCTGAACGGGGGCCAAGACACGAAGGGCAGACTTTTCTAAAAATAAGTCATTCATGTTTGGACACTGTGTTGTCTCCTCAGAGACCTGGCACTATCTCCATGCCAAGTCATGTGGTGCCCGGCAGGTTGAGACCAGAAACGGACTTTACAGTGAGAACATTCTCCCGACTCTTTCTCTGCCGGATTAGGTCCCTTGGAGACTAGACTCGGTGGTGAGTCTCCCGACATCAGCCTTAGACTGGCCAAAGGCCGAGGGATTACGGCAGGACAAAGACCTGAAAGCAGGAGCTGCCCCAACCAGAGACCTTTCTCCAAGGTTAGAGTGATGTCCACCTTGACAAACCTGTCTTCTCTGGCTCTTTGATGAGATATCTGGGGTGGAATAGGGGGTAGGCCTGCTCTCGTTTCCTCCTCCTCACAGAAGCCAAGCTGTCTCCCTGGGATGGGCCCCTCATAAGTCTGACACTTGTCCTGGCACATAGGCCTGGAGGTGTGGGAGGGGCGCAGAGCTCACCTATCTGATCACGGCCAGAAGAGAAAAGTAGTTGGTTAGCCTCACCCCTCTTTTCCTCCACCAAATGAAAGTTACTTGCTTTTTATGAAAAATGAAAACATACTCATCATGAAAAAAAGAATACATAAAAACAAAAGTATAAATAGTAAAGTTAAAAAGCCCCCAATATAATGATTAGTTAAAAAATGCAAATAAAATTTCTTAACTGGAAAAATGAAAGTCTACTTATTATCTTCTTCCTCTCATATCTTCCTCATGGAAATAATCTTAAAATTTTTTTTTTCTTATTACTATATCATGGATAAAGGAACCTTGTTGGGATAGTGGTTATGTGTTGGGCTGCTTGTCACAAAACCAGCAATTCAAAACCAGCAGCTGCTTCTCAGGAGAAAGATGGGACTTTCTATTTCCATAAAGAGTTACAATCTCAGAAACCCAAAATGTGGTCCTATAAGGGAGCGGTTCTCAACCTGTGGTTTGTGACCCCTTTGGAGGTCAAATGACCCTTTCACAGGGGTTGCCTGATTCATAACGGTAGCAAAATTACAGTAATAAAGTAGCAATGAAAATAATTTTATGGTTGGGGGGAGTCACCACAACATGAGGAACTGTATTAAAGGGTCACACCATTAGGAAGGTTGAGAACCACTGATATAGGGGTCACCATGAGTCACTTTGACTAGTTTGATTTTGAGTTAGTATATCATGGATATCTTTCCTTTACCAGAATTACAGATTTACATGATCATTTTAATAGTGACATATGGAGAAAGTATCATTGAATCTAAGATTAGCAAACTTTTTCTGTGAAGATACCAAATAGTACATCTTTTTGGTTTTGTGGCCCACATGGTCTCCATTGTAACCACTCAGCTTTGCCATTATAGCACCAGAGCCGTCAACGATGATATGAAAGTGAGCAAGTGTGATTGTGTTTCAGTAAAACTTGCTAGTTTTCCAACCTCTGATATAACCCAGCTCTACGGATTGACATTTAGGAAATTTCCTATCTCAATCCTTCTTGGATTGCATTCCTAGAATAAATTGTAGGATCTATTTCTTAGCTTTTGCTGGAACTGCAGCGGGAAAGTCACAAACCAACTTGGAGTCTGTTTGTGCTCATGGGCATCCATATCTGATTTCTCTGATGAGTGCCTGTGGTCAGGTGTCGATAGAAAAGTTGAGCTTTGAAGGGACTAACAAAACAAGAGTCCTGTGTGGGCCTTCCCGGTAGGTATAAAGCTAATTGGAGGAGTCTGCTCTGTGTGCAGAGGAGTTCTGATTCCTGATGGCTGTTGGCAGCCTGGCACATTCCGGAGACACCAGGAGAATTGGCTCCCTCCCGGGCTGAGAGTCCTGGTGTGGATTTGGGTTCACGCTAGAGCTTGTCCAAGCTCCCTAGTCCCCAAAGGTGACCTGCCTTCTAAGAGTGCATGCTTTCCCAGAGCAAACATAAAAAGTTGGGGGCCAGATCCAAGCGATATTGAGGACAATCTCTGCCCTCATCAGTTTTTTTCTTCTTTAAAAAAATATTTTATTGTGTATTAAGTAAAAATTCACATAACAAATTATGCTCCCCTTTAACAGTTTTGATACAATTTACTCTGTGCCATTAATTACAAGTTTTACATTGTGTTAGCATTCTCTTTATATCCATTCTGTCTGATCTATTTCCCCTCTTTGACCTCTCAACTTTGCTTTGGGTAAATGTTGATCTTTTGATCTAATGTAGTTAATTGTTTAAGAGACCACATTATTCATGGATTGATATTGTGTATTATAAATCAATCCATTATTTGGCTGAAAGTGGACCTACAGAAATAGCTTCAAATCCAAGTTCAAAGGTAATTTTAGGGGGATAGTTTTGAGGATTTCTTTAGTCTCCATCACTCCAGTGAACTTTGTCCTTTCAAAGGAATTTGACCTTTGCTCTATATTTTTCTCCCATTCTACTCAGGATAGAGTGTGTTCCAGAGATTGTGTTTTCTACTGTGTCCCTGGTCAGAACAGTCACTAGAGGGAGTGGAGCACTATCTAGTTCTTCTGGTTTCAAGGTACAAAAGCAATGGCTCCCGTGGGCTATTAGTTCCATGGACTAGTTTCTTCTTTGAACGTTTGATTACCTTCCTTCTCATTTGCTCTGTACAAGTGGAAACCAACAGTTGTGCATACAAAGCATTTCTCTGGATCTATGAGAAGAAGCCGTTAAAGATAATGTTAGATATGAAGGAGTCCAAAGTGGCATTGGCCTATGCTGTTAGGTGTCATCAAATCAGTTCCGACCCATATTGACCCTGTGCACAACAGAATGAAACAATGCCTAGTTCTGTGCCAGCCTCACCATTGTTCTTATGTTTGAGCTCATTGATGCAGACATTGTGTCAATCCATCTTGTCAAGGGTCTTCCTCTTTTTTTGATGCCCTGCTACTGTACCAAGTGTGAGGTCTTTCTCCAGGGACTGGTCTCTCGGGACAACATGCCAAAAGTATGTAAGATGAAATCTTTCCATCCTTGTCTCTAAAGAGCACTCTGGCCACACGACTTCCAAGACAGATAGGTTTGCCCTTTCAGCCGTCCGTGGTACTTCCAGTATTCTTCTCTAGCACCACAATTCAAATGCATTGACTTTTCTCTGATCTTTTTTATTCAATGTCCAGTACTTACATGCATATGACCCAGCTGAAAATACCATGGTCTGGGTCAGAAACACCTCAGTCCTAAAGTAATATCTTTGCTTTTCAATAATCTAAAGCGGTCTTCTGCAGCAGATTTACCTGATGCAGCTCATCTTTTGATCTCTTGATTGCTGCTTCCATGAGCATTGATTATGGATCCAAGCAAGACACAGTCCATGGCGTCTTCAATATTTTTTCCATTTATCATGATGTTACCTATTTCTCCAATGGTGAAGACTATGAAAACAGTGTTTCACTTCTTGTTTGCCATTTGGATTCCTCTGACTTTTTGTTGTTGTGGTTGTGGTTGTTGTCTAATACCTCTGACAAGACTTCCAGCATGATATTGAATGAGAGCACCATCTGTCCTTGATCACATATGCTGCCTCTTGAAATGATTGAATGTTAACCAGTTCTTTCTGGTACACCACTGTGTGCATTCCTCCCATTGTCTTTAAAAATACTTTTATTAGCATTTACTTCAACATCGTACAATGAAATCATTCAATCATACTGCATTTGTGCAATCATCATCACTATCAATTTCAGAATATTTTCTTCTCATATTCATTGTTAGCGCCTCCATCTTCTCCTGCCATGATCTTATCCAGTTACAGTCTGCATGGATCTACCTATCTTGGATTTCATATACAGAAAATCATGGAAAACAAAACAGAATTGCACAAAATCATACAAAGCAAGCAAGCAAGCAAACAATCAAAACCCAACATCAATGACTAGACAAAGCAGAGAAAAACCTCAATCAAAGAGAAAGCAGAAAACAAAAACGGAAACAATTTAAAAACGGGCTAATAGGGAGATCAAATGAGAGAGTACTACCTTTTAACATAGCAACACCTTCACGACCAAGTTTACAATGCTCTCTGTCTGATAACAAAACTATTCACATCTTTGCACCATGGTCAGAAGGGAGTCACCTGAAACTAAATCCATATGAGGACCCTGAAAATAGAAGTTGGGCTTCCCCTGCCATCCATGCCCTTGGATTTGGGTTTTATTATTTACAGTTCTTGGATCACACAGGCTGGTGTTCTTCCATGTGGACTTGGTTGACACCTCACTTAGATGGCTGCTTGTTTGAAGACAAGTCTTTAAAACTCTAAGCATTAATATTTCTGATAGCTGGCACCATCTGTTTTCTTCACATTTTGTTATAGCATCTGTATCTTCAGTGATCTCTTTATTTCCATTGTCTTGATGCTTTTTGTATCATTCTGTATTTTTCACAAAGAATCCAGCAATATTTATCAGTATCATGAGTAAAATGTGATGGTAGAACAGTATGTATAAGTGTATGTGGGTACACCTTTCTTTTGGTTATTTAATGCTTCCCCCCCACCCTCCCCACTATCATGACCCTAATTCTACCTTACAAATCTGGCTAGACCAGAGTATGTAGATGGGTACAGATAAGAACTGGAAACACAGGACAGATAAACCCCTCAGGACCAATACTGAGAGTGGCCATACCAGGAGGGTAAGGGGAAGCTGGGGGGAGAAAGGGGAAGTGAGCACAATGACCTACCTATAACCCCCTCCCAGGAGGATGTACAACAGGTAAGGGGGTAAGGGGAGACATTGGACAGTACAAGACACGGAAAGATAATAATTTATAAATTATCAAGGGTTCATTAGGGAGGGAAGGGGATGGGAGGGAAAAAAATGAGGAGCTGATACCAAGGGCTCAAGTAGTAAGAAAATGTTTTGAGAATGATGATGGCAATAAATGT
>NW_022111324.1:92156631-92158488 GCF_000313985.2 Echinops telfairi
AAAGTTGAAACTGAATGACATGAGTCGCCTGATGATATTGAGGAAGGAGCACTGTGGCTAAGAAGAAATACCATATGCCAAGACCCTAAAGTAGAGTGCTTGAGGAATACAAGACGGCCTATGTGGCTAGTAAGGCCATTAAGAAACATGAAAAGGGTAGAAAGATGATCCTGGAGGTTAGCTAGATCAGAGAGGGTCTGATCGGTGGTGGTAGGAATCTTGAATTTATTGTGTGTGATAGGAGGTAGAAATGGAAAGATAATCTGATTTACACTTTAAAATAATCTGTCTAGCTGCCATGTAGGCTACAGAAATGAGTGGAAAGCGAGAAGGCAGGAGGTCTTTCAGTGGTTCAGGTGAGGAATGGTGGCATGGAGGTAGCAAGGGGCAATCCTAGACTTTGAAGACAACGTCTCCCTGGTTGAATGAATGGATGAAATCGAGGAAGAAAGAAGATATTCAAAGAAGACTTATATTTTACTGAAAGTAGGATGTAAGGCTGGAGCAGAATTTGGAGAAGAATCAAGGGCTCTATTGTCATTGGACTTGCCAGACTGAAGTTCTGGGTTGAGGTGGAGGCGGGAGTTAAAAATGTGAGGTTCATTAATAAGAGATGAGACTTAGGGCCATTGCATGTGATCATTTGAACCTGGGGCAGGCCCACATGTAGTGTTGGGTCTTGTGTGTGTGCTCACCACCTGTCTGCCAGTTTGTCATCCTGCGATGACTTGTATTTTGCAGTGATGCTGGAAACAATAACAACAGTATTTCAAATACCAGCAAGGTATTTGAACTTATAGTGTCCATGTTTAAATTAGGCTTTCAGAACAAGGCAGACTAGGAAGAAAGGTCTGGAGATCCAATTTGAACATTAGAACTCATTTTGGAAATTTGGTCATGTCAAACATTTGCTTTGTCCCATATGTATTCAGTCCTTTGGGGTTGTAAATCTGGAGCCAGTTCCAATCAGCTGTTTTGACTGGGGGAATACCTTGTGAACTCTGTAATCCTGAGCAAGTCACTTAACCTCCCATGACTCATGGTGTTTCCATTGTGAAATGTGGCACCGAGCTGCCCTTTCTCTTCCTCGTGGGTGGGGATGTGGTAGCTCCAACTAAGTTATGAAGCAGAAACATCTTGTGCGTATTCCTGAACTCATATGTGGCTCTAAATTCAAGGCACCATCAGTGGGTTTCTTGGTGTGTGCACATTTGAAGCAGGGCTTTGAATCAGTTCTATCCCCTGTTCTGAGACGGAACTGCATATTCTCAGCCCGGGGATTGAACCAGAACCCTATATCACAACCCCACTTACAAGCTTTCCTTTTGTATTAGAGCTTAACACTTGGAGCATTAGGTTTGCAGAGGGCTATGGACAACTGAAAATCCAAAATCCATTTTCAGTCTTATGTGAATTAAGCCTCCATTGCATTCCTTCTGAACATTAATGACGGATGTGAACAGTCTGGCCCTTAGGCAGAGGGCATTGGAAAGCTGGTTACCTCCACCACACCGATTAGCACAGGGAGGGGCTGTCTCCTTTGGGTCCTTGTCTGGGTGTACAGACTGTCCTATTAGGATTGCATAGTTATGAGTCATGACTAGACTTGGTCAGAAGGCCCTGGAAAATCTTGTGAACTCTTCTGTCTAACATCATGTATTTATGTGTCACAATCATGATCCAGTTCCTGCTTTTGTGGTCCCACATGTAACGGTGATGCGTTCGTCTGCCACCAATCATGCTTTTGTGACAGTTTCCTTTGCCCTCGTAGGCCATTTTAAAATTTCTGAATCTTAGCAAACTATTATGACCTTATGTTAGTGGTTTCTATCATCCAGATGATGTATCTTTGTTATG
>NW_022111324.1:92158869-92161122 GCF_000313985.2 Echinops telfairi
CACACACTTGAGCCCATCTATTCTAACTCCACTTGACTTTTTCAAAGTACTGGGACTATTTTTGACTGAATACAATGTGCTTTTCTTTGACGTTTATACAATGGAAAGTGGAAAAACAAGACCTTTTGCTTATTAACAAACAAATCAATCTTTCTCTCCATGGGAACTTGAAAACAATTTAGGAAATAGAATAAACTTCAGATTTTTGTGTGATAGGAATTTGGTTGACCTTTCCCCGAGGTAAGATATAAAGGCAAACTAGCTGGGCCTGTCAAAGCGTGACAAAGCCAGGTGCCACCAATATTCACCCCTCACTCCCCATCTCTCTTGTCCCAACTGGAAGTGCCTTGATCTTGCTCACTATGTAGAGCTCTGCGACTGCCACCAAAGAGAGTGAAATGGAGGCTCCAAGATGTGCGTGTATGGGGGGACATAAGACAAGATCACCCAGCAGATGGAAGGAGACTCAACCAGGGCCCCTTACTTAACATGTAAGGGCAACTGCTCCACATGGCTCGTCCTCAAAGGCAGGTCTGGGCTCTTGATCTCATGCTCTTTCTTCCTTTTTTCTTTGTATACACCAGATGTGTTTGGGGGAAATTCCCCGCAGGCCTGGAGCCTGGTTAACACCTCCTTTGTGGGACAGTTTCACATGTTCCACTTTGGAGCTGGTGGGGCCCGGAGTTTCCCAGCAGCTGCTGCCAGTGCCAGTTGGCCTCCCCAGATCGGTGTGGGGAGGAGCGGCGTGTCCTCCACTGGCCTGCCTTGTACTTGGCCCTGCTGTAGGAATTGGAAGTAGTGAATTAAAAAAGCAGAGTCTGTGTTGGGAACAAGCACTGTAGCACTGAGAAGATATTTGGAAGAGTGGCCTCTGGCCAACTACTCTCTGCAAATATGCCAAGAATGTTGGTCTCACAGGAAGGGGACAAACAGTAGAAAGTAAAAACCAATCCTTCATCCAGCATACGCCTAGCTAATCTAATTGTCAAAAAAAAAAAAGCAAAACAGGTTTCTAGTCTAAAACAGAAGTGTATCAAACAGAAGTTAAAAACTCAAAAACAGTTGCTACTAAAAGGATCTTCAAAAACAAATCTATTCATCTTCTTAGCGTAAAGAAATCATTGGGTCTGTATGAGAGATGCTTGCCCACATACAGGAATGGGCAAGGAGCTAGGGTAGAACTCTCCCTTGTCCCAGTTGCCAAGTGAGCTGCTCACTGTGGCTGGTGACTGGAGCTGGGAATTCAGTTTGTGCTCTTTGCACCTTTTCCCAGTTTGAGACTTAAAATCATGACAAAGGATGAGAGGTTTAAGGGTGCATCAGTGGGTGGGGGGAGACAAAGGATGAGAGTTTAAGGGTGCATCAGTGGGGGGCGGGGCGGCGGGACAAAGCAAACAAAGGATGTGGCAGGCTTAGGGATTTTCCATGGGAAGGCTGGGAAGAATGATCTGGAAACATAGCCGGATATAAAAAGGACGAAGAAAGAGAACATCTTCTTATCCTCTGAAAGTTGCTGGAGATGGGAAATTGGGTCCAGGTGAGGCAAAGGGAACAGGACACCAGAGGAGACACTGGTGCCTTAGCTTCTGAATCATTACTGAAACATCAACAAATTCCACACTGCTTCCATTAACTTCTGGGAAGAAGAGATAATTGAATTGTGTGTATGTAGCAGCCCTAGTGAAGCAGAGATTAAATGCTGGGCTGCTAATAGAAAGGTCAGGGGTTCAAGCCCACCAGTCACTCTATGGGGGAAAAATGTGATAATATGCTTCCATAAAGATTACTGCCTTGAAATCCATATATATGTCCATATGTGTGTATTTATATATCTGCATATTTGAAGTTATTAAATTAAATAAGTTATATTAAATATTGCCTATATATTTGCTACGAGCAAGAATTGGCTTGGCAGTAATGGGGTTGCTATTCTTGTATTCCATAATGGCAAAGAATGAAAAGGAGTCTAAACCTGGAGGGTTTCAGAAAATAAATAGTCACCTTTAAATATATTCACCTTACTACCCATGGAGGCAATGGTACCTCAGTAGGATTTTACATTTCCTGTGGGAGAATTAGATTCTATGTCCAGCCAACACACTTAATGAGCAGCCACCACCTGTCTGTCAACAGGTTTCAGTGGAGCTTCCAGACTAAGACAGACTAGGAAGAAAGGCCTGGGGACCCACTTAAAAAACAGTTGTTTTGGCATATATTTAATATATCATATTGTTCAATCATATTGAGAAGCTT
>NW_022111324.1:92161919-92162954 GCF_000313985.2 Echinops telfairi
TCTATGCATCACAAAAATCTCATCCATGACTAATTGATTAGGGATAATGCAGGACCGGGAAGTGATTTTCTCTATTGTGCATGGGGTCACCATGAATCTAGGATGCTAGGAATCTAGGATCTAGGATCATCAGTTGCTAAAGACAACAAACCAGTATCTAGAATATATTTCTGATATGTGGAGGTACTGAATATTAAATTTACAAGTGTAGTCCACATAAATGGTATTTTTGTTTTTAACCTGACTCTTCACTCTCAAGGCCAGCAGGCTTAAGCCTTTTTGTTCCCAGAGTTTGAAGGAGTGAGGTTGGAGGTGAGGTAGGATGAGGCTGAGGGGCTGACTGGCCATCCTGTTCAGCATTAATTTTTCCCCTCACCCCCTCCTGTTCCTAAACGGGTAGGTACAAATAAATCTACAACTGTGCTCTGATCTTCCTGCATGTCCCTTCTGTCTCTTTTTCAGAACTGTGTGAGGACCTGGGAGGTAAGAAGAGTGATGGGTCCTGGGTGAGGAAGAAGAGGTCCAATAGGAGGAAGATTAGATAGCTTTAAAAAATCTCATGCTTCATACAAGGACAGAGAACAAACCGGATTCTAACTCCTGTATAGAACTGACTTTGTTTGGCCTGTGGGGCCCACCCCAATCCCAAATATGTGGATCCACCCCTGGGAAGAATGCACTTCAGAGGACTGCACTAGAGCACACAAGAGCAAACTAAGAGGGAAGGAGAGAGAGTGGAACACATCCTGGCCCACCAAGCCCGGAGGACGATATTCCTGCTCACAGTAGCCCATGAACAGAGATACGACATCTGTCACTGACCCATCGCGCTTCAGGGAACATCACTGGAGACACAGTGTGGGAATTGTGCCCGATCTGACCCCACCACCCTGGGGCGAAACACTAAGGGCGTGCAACAGAGCAGCAAGGGGAGCAAAGCAATGAAGTTCCCAGGGAATACCAAAAATAGACTTTGGGGCACCTCATCAGACTGGACCAGAAAGCACTCCTAAAGGTCAACAAACAAACTGTTTA
>NW_022111324.1:92168094-92169790 GCF_000313985.2 Echinops telfairi
TTTATATATTTAATCAATTCTTTAATTCTTGAAGTTATTTATTTGTTTTCCCCTGCCTTTATTTCATTTCTTTTTCAAAAACCTAATTCCTTTTCTAAATTTCTTTTCTCCCCACTCCCCCTTTGTCTCAACTGGTGGTGGACAGTAATCATGTACAAATGGCCCAAGCACAGCTGTACTTTCTGAAGCCTCATCTACTGGGCAATGGCCACTATCTACTCCTATACCACATGACGGGTGATGGACAGTGGCCAACACCTGCCAAATGTGCTCTCAACTGTGCTACATGAACAAGGAACAGACATCTGCACACAAATTTCCATTTTTTATCAGAGTACCAGGAAATAGGTGGTGAGTGTTTAAGAACACAGCAACATACAATCATCAATTAAATACAAATACAAAACTACCACAATGTTTCAGAGACAGCAAACAATTTCAGTTAACGTGAAGAAACAAAACAAAGTGAGCCAAATACAGTTCTAGACACTCTACTGAGGAAGAAGTGCCATTGGAACTACTTAACAAGGGATTTAAATC
This sequence comes from Echinops telfairi, assembly GCF_000313985.2. Lineage (NCBI taxonomy): Eukaryota > Metazoa > Chordata > Mammalia > Afrosoricida > Tenrecidae > Echinops > Echinops telfairi. Next base: position 92,168,635 of record NW_022111324.1, read on the forward strand.
ATAGCAGGTTCTTTCAAGAGCCCGAGAAAAATATTGAGAACACTGCAGATGGAATCAATGATTGCAGACACAAACTTCAGAAAAATTCAGCAGAATACTACAAGAACAGATACAATCAATGAAAAAATTAGAAAAATTATATAAAGTATATTAGAAAAAATGATATAAAGTATAAGAAGAAAGTGTTTTGAAATTGATTGTGGCAACGATTGCACAATTATTCTTAATATGATTGAATTGTTACATTCTATAATATGTGAATTACATACCAATAAAATATTTTTTAATTTAAAAATATTTTTTAAAAGTTTGGTCTCTCCCTGTGCAGAGGAAAGAAGAGTAATGAAAATTGAAGACACATGGAAACACTTAGCTCAGTGGACTGGTCGACTACAGGAACATCAGCCTCCATGACCCTGAGACCAGACCTAGATGATGCCTGGCTGTCACTACGAATTTCTCTGAAAGGGTTCACTTTAGATCTTGGGTAAGGTGGGAGAACAATATGAACTAGAGCTCAAAATTATATAAAAGAGGCCACGTTTATTGGTCAAATAGAGGCTGGTGGGATTCCAGAGACTCTGGCCATAGTTACTCTTTGGGTGTAGAATTGAACTCAGTCCTATGGTTGTCTTTTTAACCAACCAATAGCTGTGTCTAAAAGGGGAACAGTAATAGTAGTGTAGTGTCCACATATTAGATTATTTGTAATTAAGCGTACAGCATTTATACGAGGGCAGAGCTCACAGAATTAGGGAAAGGAAGAATGGAGACAGGAAACTTTGGAAGAAAAGTGGGATGTGTGGTGTTGTACTGAGAGAACTGCAATGAATGAGATGAAGCGAAATGTGGATTCATTGTTAAATGTAAAACTGATGACCTGCTCTGTAAACCTTCACTCAATTCACAATAAAAGTTAAAAAAATATGAAAAGAAAATCAAATAGAAAAGGTTAATATTAAGATTTCAGAAATAGATAATGCATTGAAAGAGCAAAGGAGCAGACTTGAATCAATGGAAGACTGAATTAGTGCCTTTGAAGACAAATCTCAATATCATTGTGCTAGAGGGACAATCAGAAAAAAGTCCAAAGAAAAACAAAAATGAAGAAAGTCTAAGAATTATGTGAGACACCATCCAGAGGAATAACTGACAT
>NW_022111324.1:92170408-92172135 GCF_000313985.2 Echinops telfairi
GTTAGAAGTTTGAAGACAATTACTTTTTATAAAAATAAAAAGAGTGAATAAATAGTTTAGTTGCTGGACTTCCAAATAGAGAGGAAATCAAGTTGATTTTAAGATAAAATTGACTTTTAAGCTTGGGAAGAAGTGAATAAGTAATAAGATAAATTCAAAGAAAATTATCAAAGTAAAAAGATGGTAAAGAAAAGATTTACTAAATACTGAAAAAGTAGCAATGGAAAAAATTGAAACCAACTAAATGAATGAAGGTAGCACAGAACAAAGAAACAGCAACACACACCACACACACACAAACAAAAAGCTCATAGTAAACTGAGAGTAATAAATTCAGACCTATTGATTATTACACTAAGTAAATAAATGGAATTAAATGCCCCAGTCAAGAGAGAGTGAGAAGTAGAATGGATGAGAAGATGCTCAATGTGCTGTCCACAGAGACACACTTTAAACACAAAGAAAAAAAATAGAGAACAGAAAGGATGGAAAAAAGATGTATCAAGCTGATGGCAATCAGAAAAGAGCAAGAGTGGCAATATTAATTTCTGATAAAATAGACCCAAAGGCAAAACCATCATAATAAATAAAGATGGACAGTATCCAGTGATTAAAAATTCAATTGAACAAGAAGGGATAATAAATACTTATCCACCCAATGCAAATAAATAAAAACAAACAAACAAGAAATCAAATTTGAACAGGATTGAAGAGAGAAAGAGACAACACAACAAGTTTCTGAGATCTTTAAGCATCTGGGCTTTATTTCTGGATTTGAGTAGAAGGTTCAGATTCATATATTTTCAAAACATTGTCTGCTTGGCCACCCAGAGAGGTCTGTCTGTGGTGGTTAACTTAGTTAATTCCTAGGGCTGAAGTCTGATTTGATTACTGGATAGTTGGCATCTGCTGGGAAAAATCCTGCCATTCTGCAGTCTTCCCCCCTGACCCTGCTTAGTCATCCAGATTAAATGGAGCTTCCACAAAGAAGGCTGCTTAAGAGAAGGAGGGCAAACCCAGTTCATCCCATCAGAGTGCTGGGAAAGCAATTTTGAGCCAAAGTCTCCCAGTTGAATGTCTACAGTAACACTTTCTAACACAATGGGAATATGCAAACATCTCGTGAGCAAGTTTTACTTTGCCTTTAACACAAAAGGACTAGTTTTCTGGTTATAATTTTTTGATTATGTAGACAATTGAAAAAATGGAATATATGAAGAAGAAAGTAAAAATCACCTCAGATCCTACACTGCAAGGATGACCATGGTTAAAACTTGATGGATTAGTTTTCTCTGTAGTGCATCCCATGCATACCAAAACCTTTACAAAAATGGGCTATATCATCTTTGTCATTAACTTGTCATCATCCAACCTATCCATTTGAGTCTTCATCTATGGCTCTGTCTGTAAATTTGCAACACACTATGTGTTAGATGCACTTGCCCTATCACATCTTGCTGTGATTGTTATTAGGTACTGTCAAATCAGTTCCAACCCACAGGGACTCCAGTACAGCAGCATGAAACACTGCCCAGTCTTAGGCCATCCTCACAATCGTTGTGCTTGAACCCATTAGGTAGCCACTGGGTCAATCCATCTTGTTGAGGGTCTTCCTCTTTTTTGATGACCTCATAACATGCCCCAAGGATGGGAGATGAAGTCTAACATCCCCTCTTCTGAAAATATTCTGCCTGTACTTCTTCCAAGACATATTTGTTTGTTCTACT
>NW_022111324.1:92173497-92174544 GCF_000313985.2 Echinops telfairi
TGATTAAATAGCAGCAAAGATAATGACTTCCTTTTAGGTTCTAATTACTACACGAGACCCTAAGACTGGCATAAGTACTAAACCCAAACCCAAACCCAAACCCAAACCCGCTATCATTGAGTTGATTCCAAATCATACTGGCTCTATAGGACAGAATAGAACTGCTCCTTAGGGTGTTCAGGACAGTAAATCTTTATAGGAACAGACAACTTTATTATTCTCCCAAGGAGTGACTGGTGGATTTGAATCACCAAACTTACAGTTAGCAGTTCAGAGTTTAGCTCATTGAAGTATCAGGCTCCTTGGCGTAAGTTCTAAACCAAACCAAACCAAACCCAACCCACAGCCGTTGAATTGATTTCAACTCCTAATGCTGTACAGACCTATTTTATCCAGACATACAGGAGGTCACCCCAGAAGAATTTGATGCTCTGTGAGGCACATGTCACTGGCTTATTCAGTTGTGGACTCACTAGAGACTCCTTTCAGAAACTCGTTGAGTGTCATCTAGGAGTCCACCTAGTTGTAGCCTTAAAGGGATTTGAATGGCAAGGATGACATTTGTGTAATAACTTCACGTGCATTTGCAGGCAGAGAACAGATTCTTGACACCCTGTGGGTGCTTCTGCTCCATGCTGAACTTGAATAGAGCTGTCAATTTTTCTCCCTCGTAGGACTGGAAGATGGTAGCTTCCCTTTAGCCAATGTAACCAAGAGAGTCTTTCAAATGTCAGAAGATGCCTAACGCTGTCTGGGGTGTAGCAGGAGGGTGATCAGAAGAGGAAAAAGAAGTTTCCCAGGGAAGATGGTGGAAAAATGGAGTGAATGGGTTAGCAACTCTGACCGGTCTACCCTTGCTACAGCCTCCAGTGCTGCCAGAAGCCCGCTGGGGGAGAGGAGGACTACAGCTGGAGCGTCCCCCACACTGCTGTTTCGAGGTCTGCACACAGTGGTTTCCTGCTTTCTAAATGGCCGTTGCTCCGCGGTGATGATTCATTGCATTTGGAAATTGTGGTTGTGTTCTAAACAGGGAAGTGAAAAAAAAAA
>NW_022111324.1:92175717-92176982 GCF_000313985.2 Echinops telfairi
ATGACAATCCATACATACATCCACTGTATCAACCACATTTTTACATTTGTTGCCCTCATCATTCTCAAAACATTTGTTTTCTACTTGAGCCCGTGGTATCAGCTCCTCATTTTTCCCCTCCCTCCCCACCACCCCTTCCCTCATGAACCCTTGATAATTTATAAATTATTATTATTTTGCCATGTCTTACATTGTCCGACATCTTCCTTCACCCACTTTTCTGTTGTCCATCCCCCAGGGAAGAGGTTATATGTAGATCCTTGTAATCGGTTCCCCCTTTCTACTCTAGCTTCCCTACACCCTCCTGGTATTGCCACTCTCACCACTGGTCCTGAGGGGTTCATCTATCCTGGATTCCCTGTTTCTAGTTCCTATCTGTACCAGTGTACATCCTTTGTAAGGTAGCATTGGCATCATGATAATGGGGGGTGGGGAGAAGCATTTAAGAACCCTAGGAAAGTTGTATGTTTCATCGTTGCTACACTGCACCCTGAATGGCTGGCTCCTCCCTGCAACCCTTCTGTAAGGGGATGTCCAGTTGTCTACAGATGGGCTTTGGGTCTCCCCTCTGCACGCCCCCTCATTCACAATGATATGATTTTTTTGTTCTTTGATGCCTGATACCTGAACCTTTGACACCTTCTGATCACACAGGCTGGTGTGCTTCTTCCACGTGGGTTTTGTTGCTTCTCAGCTTGATGGCCGCTTGTTTATCTTCAAACCTTTAAGACCCCAGATGCTATTATCTTTTGATAGCCGGGCACCATCAGCTTTCTTCACCACATTTGCTAATGCACCCGCTTCAGCGATCGTGTCGGGAAGGTGAGCATCATGGAATGCCAGTTTAATAGAACAAAGTTTTCTTGCATTGAGAAAGTACTTGAGGGGAGGCCCAATGTCCATCTGCTACCTTAATACTAAACCTATAAATATATGCACATAGATCTATTTCCTCCTCATCATATATAAATATATTTACATATGTACATGCCTGTATTTAGAACTCTATAAATGCCCTTTGCCTCCTAGTTCTTTCCTCTATTGCCTTTTACTTTCCTCTTGTTCCACTATCATGCTCAGCCTTCATTTGGGTTTCAGTAATTCCTCTTGGCTACATTGTCCTTGATCAAACCCTACCAATCCTCTTATAGCCTCCTTGTCACTGATTTTGGATCACTTGTAGTTCTCTTGTCCCTGGGTTTGTTAACATCACTTCCTTTCCTCCCCCTCGCCCTCTCCCATGTCCCCCCATAACTGTTGGTCCC
>NW_022111324.1:92177494-92187226 GCF_000313985.2 Echinops telfairi
TCAGACATATCCCTCTCCCTGAGCTGTAGCTTCAGTGCTGCCCTCTGAAGTTAAGTCTTCTGGGGGGAGAGGCAGCTGTCCACGGAGTTTGGATTGGGCCGGCCCCTCGACACTGCTTTTGTCCTTGTGCAAAGGTTTCAATGACTGATGTTTTGGAAGCAGATTGCCAGGCCTTTCTTCAGAGGCACCTCTTGGTAGGTTTGAACCTCCAACCTTTTGAGTGGCAATTGAGCATGTTGACTGTTTGTAACACTCAAGGACCCCAGGGTGAGTGCATGGGAAGGAATATTTTTCAGAAGAAGGGGTTCTCTCCGAGACAGACAAACTAAAGAACCTACCTCACCTATGTGGTGAAGTTTCTCCAAATGTCCAGACTGAAGCTTTGGGCTCACAGTACTTAACATCTGCCTCCTCAAGACTTAGCAGTCGGTGTGTGGCATGTCTGGGAGAAGGGTCTTCTCTGTTCTCAGAGCCCTTTATTTTATTGCTTGAAAACCCATACAAAGATGGGAGTTTCCCTATCTACATTTTTGGGGTATATGTTTATGTCAACAACAATGTGATTTTCAAAGGAGAATTCCTTGGAGGGTCTAAACAGTGAAAAAAAAAAGAACAAAAGGACTATTTTCAGAGGCGTGGCAAAATGAAATCAAATAAAAACCCCATAAAAATCCCTACCTAGGTACAGGAAATACAAAGTCAATGTTTTTGAGCTGAATGCTCAGTAATAAGGAAAAAATCCTCAGATAAGCCCTTCTGAGGTAATTTTGTTTGGACTTGAGAGAAAAAGTGCTGGAAAATGATGAAAAGAGGCAGGCAAGCAGGTGAGGCTTGCTGGTGTGTGTTTGTGTGGCATGTCGCAATCTAGGAACTGACTGATGACCAAGGTTCATGTGTAGCCTGCTTAGCATGACCTGGTTCAATGTTTGTGCGCAGCAGCTTAAGTCCAATGACTTGAGTTTGCCCTTGGCCAGCTATGATTTATTGTTGCAGGGATCCTGACCTTGATGCAGTCACAAAAATCTCAGTTTGGAAATCTCTTTGAAGATTGATGATGCAAACACTCAGAGCACAAACACTAATCAGGGAATGACGCGGTTGAGTGACGTGTAGTCAGTAGAAGAATGTGCTGATCGTGAAGCTGACCGGCCTGAGGCTTTACTGTTTTTCTGGTCTGGTTTCCTCACTGTCACAGTTTCAGGCACAGAAGGTTTTCAGGGGATGGAGCGGAGGACCTGGAGACTTTCGATCTCATCTCAGGGATGTGAGAAGATTCTGTAGACAGAGGCCACCTGTCACCATTCAGCACACCTTACCATAGCAGCTGCCCGTGTGGGCTCTACCTTGGTCTGTGGTCTTGGGAATGATTCCCACAGGACTCACAGGGAGGGTGGGCAGACATTCAAGGAAGGCCAGAGTTTCCTCTGCGAGGGCCTTGCCTCTCTGCACAGTGCGGTGCTTTGTTCTCATTTTGGCCAATTGGCAAGGGCTTGCTGGGCTCTTTGGGGGATGGAATCGTCAGCAGCATCACTACTGTGGGGGATCCAGATGGCACGAGGTGGCGCTGTCAGAGGGGGTGACACCACATGACTGCCTTTCAAATGTCTGTGCAAGGTTTCGGTAAAATTTTATTATTTTGAATAAAAATATATCCGTGGCTAGTTTTAGCAAAACAAACAAACAAAACATTTCTCATAAGCCCAGCTTACATATATTAATATACCTGATTCTAAATACAGTGTAGAAAAAGTTCACAAGTTTGTTGTTAGTATTCATTCAACCTAAGCAGCATTGCACTTAAGCAATTTTATAACTATATGCATCAAGTATTATCCCATGATTATAATGGATAATGAATATTGCTAAGGCTTCTGTGTGGTCTGGTGTGAGAGGAGTTCAGGGGAGTAACACCATGCATAACACCAACTTTAATGATCCCACTAGGAAAATTGCTCCTGTTGGCACCTGATGGTGACCTCTTGTACAACAGAGGGAAATGCTGCCTGGTCCCGTGCGGTCCCCTTCATTAGTTGCAGACCAAACCATGTGATTCACAGGATTTTCCTTGACTGATTTTTCAGAAGTAGATCACTACCTTCCTCCTAGTTTTTCTTAGTCTGGAAGCTCTCCTGAAACCTGTTCAGTTTCATAGTAGCACATAAGCTACCATCGACAGATTGAACATGAGAAGCATTGGCCAAGAATTGAACCCAGACCTCCTGAACCCAGACCTTACAAGGTCAGAATCCTACCAATGCCTTGTAAGTATCTTAGTTTCCCAATCACTTCCGATTCCCTTGTAGGTGGTGAGCAAAGGTGGGATGTCAGTTATGCAGTGTATTCTGAGATTGGGTAGGCCCCTGGGTGTGAGGGCAACTGTCGTGCTTGCTCATTCTGTCCACTTCTTCCCTCATTAGGACGATCGTCGTGTTGGTCAGTCATACTGAGATTATGTCTTATTGCTTTATCGTGACTGTTGGGCCCTGTGTCAAGCCAAACTCTGTGTGATGCTGCTCTTGCTTCCTGCTTCACCAATGAGCACCTTCCCAGAGCGGATATCATGTGAGAGGCTTTCTGAAAGGGACAGAGACAAAGCAGAAGCCTAGAGGAAAACCAGAGCAAGAATTGGCCCACCATTTCTTCTCCACTCTCTCCTCCCCAAACTCTTTCTAGAGCTACTCCTTATCTCTGCGCCAACAGAAAGCAGAAACTTAAAGGGGAAATGATGCCATCATACAGAAACTGGAAGAGATGGAACACCTTGACTATCGCACCAGAAGCACTGACTTTTTCAGACCGCCTCCCACCTGGACAAGGTCTTATGTAGCTCACGGATCTGCAGGCACAGGCTCAGCTTGCCCACACGGCCCCACGGAGAGAGCAGGGCCATCAGGGCCCACAACTTGGTGGGCAATTGGAACTGGGCACCTGGCAGCCTCTTGTCAGGGTATCTGCCAGCCCGAGCTTTAGAATGCATAGAGGCTGGGAAGGGCCACATGAAATGTTTCTCTGGACTTTGAATTGCATCCCTTGTTGTCCTGTGTAGCTAAAAGCAATGCCAATGTCAGTGTTTCCAGAGAGCAGCTGCAGGGAGATTTTCTTCTGATTTATGGCCCTGGTGATGGCTATGTGCTTTGATGTCTTTGTCCACAGGAGTCACATGGTCCTATCATCATGGAACAACCTTGCACTCTCTGGGAACATTTCTAAGCTTCCAAACCTGCCAACCCTATTTAGAAGTCAGATCCATTTTAAAATTTGCACATTATGTAAGTGTGGATAGTTCTTGTTTTTCTCTGATATCTACCATTCCAGATGAAAGGTTTTTGTTTTGGTCTTGTTCTTGTTGTTTTACCACAAAACTCAATAATAACCCCGTCCTCTTTCAGGGTCCTTTGTTAACAATCCTAGCTTACCTTACTAGAATGCCTGGGTGATGCAAGTAGTTCATGTACTTGGTTACCAACAGCAAGGTTGGTGGTTTGAATCTCCCCAGTGGTGCTTGGACAAAAGGCCCAGCAATTTAAAGCCATTGAAAACCATACGGAGCACAGTTCTGTTCTGACACGCATGACGTTGCCATGAGCTGAATGAAGCTGACCTGGTAACAACTGTTTTTTGTCCTTGAGTCCTTTCCCAACCCTAACGTGGCTTGTTGATTTTAAAGGGAACTGGACCGCCGAAAGCTGGGTGGTGCCTAGGACTGGGTCCTCAAAGGACTTTGGAGCCATCAGTTTCTGCAATCATGCTGGAGAGCGAAGTTACTCTTCCCTGTGTTGATAATGGTGTTTTTGAAATCTTGTGACTCTTCTTCAGGCAATATGATTGTTAATTCCAGTTTCCTTTTCTTTTCTACCAACAAACCAAAATTCTAAGGATTAGCCTAGCACGGTGTCGAGAAGGCACGGTGTACATGGCACCCTCCCTGCCTGACTGACTCCTGCAATGCCTTTCTTTGTTTGCTTTCTTCCTTGCCCCTCTTCCTGCCTCTCTTCCTCTTGCTCCTGCTTGTGGTGAGTTTGATCTCCTGACTTGAGAAGACCTTCAGGTGTGGCCTTCTGAGATCACCTGCATTTAAAATGAGAGACTCTCGAACATCCTCAGCTTTCAAAACTCAAGTAAATGATCACCCAGAGCAAGAATAGAACCAAGAATTTCTCCCTCGACTGGTTGGGGTGACTAGTCTATTTTGCTGGCTTAAATAAGGCCTGGCTCCGAGTCCACAGGCTCCTCCTTCACTGGTGTGTCTGTTTTGTGTAGGTTTGCTGTGACCCAAGTGTTTTCTCTAGCCCAGGCTGACATGCCATTCAAGCGAATTTATTACCTGCCTTGATTTAGGTGAAGACTGGCTTGTCTTCTCGGTGCTATCGCTCTGCAACCTCCTCCTACTCCATAGCTATGTTCAGTACCTAACAGAGGAAAACAGCAGCCCTACAGCCTTGCAAGCACTTGCCCTCTCCTTCCATGCTTCCATTTCACAAATGCTGATACATTCAGAGACCCGACTGGATCCTACACCCACCTGTGTGCTTTTCAATCCTCTAATGACCTCCTGTTAGCTCCAGCCACTGAGAAAGAACTCAGGGCACTGACTTCATTGATTCAGATTAAAGGCTTCAGTTGGTATGACTCATCCTGGGAGACATTCAGCCAGCTCCGGGTGTGTTGTGAAGTGCCTGATTCCAGTAAATATTAACAGCTAGAAACCATTCCAAGAGCTACCGACCAATGATGTGGAAGGTAATGCTTATGGATCTGACTAGTGATTAGGCAAAATTCATTTTCAGTCTTTGATAAAGAGATCACCTCAGTAGCTCTCTTTTTAATAGTGGCTCATCTACTGTGTGTGACTCATCATTGATAGTTTATGGGATCTGATTCAGCAAGAAAAATTGGGGGCTGCTAAAACACAGAACATTCTAAGTTCTTCAATTTCTAGGACACTGGCTCTTAAAAGTGTGACTTAGCCAAGAAGGAAAAGCTAAAAGGGAGTCCTCCTCACTGAAAAATGAAAGAAGATCAAGAAGGGTAAAGAACAGAACAGTGCCTTTCAGAGTTCTAAAGCAATGTGTCAAACATCCACCTCCTTATAGGACTTTCAGTCTCAGCCCATCTATGAACATCCATGTGAGGGGCACCTTCCCTCTGATTAAGCCAGTACTCTTGGGGCTGTTTGCTCTTCCCACAGAGAAGGGGCAAAGATAAATCACTGCCCAAGCAGAAACCAGTTTTAACCTTCTTGCTCTTTCTTTTTAACTACTGTGTACATCTATCATAGCCTGCATGTCTGTAGGTTCTTTCTGATGGTTTGGCCATTTGGTTCATTGAACTTTATCACCATGCAATAACTTCACATTTGAATCACAGCCCTCTGTAAGGCATGTGATGTGCAGCTAATTTTAAATGGCCCTGGTTTATCCCTACATTTGCTCTTGGCGGAGGGTTTGTCCTGTCAAATCAGAGAGGAGCTTCTCAATAGGTAGGGTTGGAACCTCAGTGCTGCCCTGGGGCTAAAGGTGTGCAAACATGCATACCCTATACACATATGCCACATACACACACTCACACACACACACCATACTCAAGGTTAGGCGTCTGCCTCTCTGCATAACTGACAGGGCGTGTACGTTGCCCTGTTCTAATGTGAAGTGGGCTGCGCGTGTGCTGACCTGCCAGTGTTTCCGTTCATTTTGTTTGGGGTCATCATGAGTTGGTGGGCCAAGTTCATGGCTGCTAATAAACAAAGCAAATATTGTTCATATTGTGACAAGTTTCAGTTTGCACGTCTATTTTAGAGATGTTTTCTTCCAAATGAAAGCTTTCCACCCCATCATTCTCTCTTTCTGTTTTCTAAACTTACTAATTCCTCTTGTTCAGTCACGTAGACATTCAATTGTCCACTCACTGACATAGTGGGCTACACATTGGGCTACTAACCACAAGGTCAGCAGTTCAAAACCACCAGTCACTCCTTGTGAGAAAGACTGGTCTCAGAAAGAGTTACAGTCTCAGAAACACAGGGACAGTTCTACTTTTTCATAGAAGGTCAACTATGAGGCAGAGTTAACTCAACAGCAAGCGAGTTTGAGTGAGTGTGTTATCGAGTCCCTGGGGGTTTCAAATGGTAAACGAGCTTGTCTGCTAACTGAAAGGTTGGTGGTTTGAGTCCACCCAGAGAAGGACTGATGGGGTAGTGGATTACCAGTTGGACAACTAACTGCAAGAGCAGTTTGAAACCATCAGCCATTTTCTACTCTCATAAAGAGTTATGAGTCTCAGAAACCTCAAGGAAGTTCTACCCTTTTATGTAGGGGCACTATCAGTGAGGATGAGAGCTACCTTGAAGTACATATGTAACAAGGCATAGTGGCCTACATCTGAGAAAGCAGCCTTCCAAAATCCTGAAGAGCTCACTTCTACTCGGATTCATCTGGCCCCGGGGTCTTCCTAGTCCATTTTCTACACCACACAACTTTGTGACCCATTTGCATTTGGCTCCTGAGGACCTGCACTTACCAATTCTTCTTGTCAAGTCACAGGTATTCAACCAGGCACTCAGCACTTATGCTTGATAACTACTGTGTGTTATCAAGGCTTGGGACATATTTCTGGCTCTAAAGAATTGCATGAACACACAATGAGAGGCAGTCTAGGTTCTGTGGCTAATACGAGTCCCAGAGAAGGAGCTGGTCCACCAATACTCACTTGCTGACCGGATCCTATTTCTGGGTATCTATTATTGCCCTGGTTGAATACCCTGTTTCCCCGAAAATAAGACAGTGTCTTATATTAATTTTTGCTCCCAAAGATGCGCTAGGTCTTATTTTCAGGGGATGTCTTATTTTTCCATGAAGAAGAATACGGTACACATTTATTGTTGAACAACAAAACAAGGAAATTTATTACTTGTGCATGGTATGGTAGTAGTTGTCATCACAAACCAGCATAACCAGACAAACTGTGAATCCTACAGTATCAAGGATTTCCTGTTACTACCATTATTTCCATGTACAGCAATTTATAGTGCATTTACTCATTTATTCAATGACAGTCATGTCATCATCTTCTGGAACATCATCATAATAATCCAAACCCTTATTTTCGGGGAGGTCTTACTTTCGGGGGGATGCCTTATATTTCTATGAGAGGCAAAACTGTAAGTAGCTCTTATTTTCGGGGGATGTCTTGCTTTCGGGGAAACAGGGTAGGGGTGAAGGTGGTGATGGTGGGGTGATGCTGGGGTGGGGAAGGATGGGACTTAGGGGCAAGGGGGGCAGACAAATGTAATTTCAAAGGGGAAACAACAACACTGTAGGGTCAAGTCTTGTACCCTTACCCATCCCTGGAATCCTTATTTTAGAGTTCAGTGCCAATTTAGGGCAGCTGTTGCTGACATGACTGAGCAGGGAAAACAAGTGTGGAGCAACAGGACGCGAGAGCCCTCGGCTTTGCTAGGTCCCCAGAACACAGTGGCCAGGAGGAGGAGGAGGGGCATGTCCCATGGGATACTATTTCAGGCCAGTCCGGAGATAAGCATGTGTTCTCCGCCACAAGAAGAATGTTCCCTCAGACAAAACTGCTAATCAGGCAAGATGAAGCGGGTGTCTCCAGTGGTGGTTTATATTTGCTTTCTAGCAGCCTTTTCCCTCTGCCGTCTATCTGTGAGTCACAGGTATTTTTGTCCTGCGAGTTTAGACATTGGTGGAGCCCGTCTTGGGCAGTGTTCTCTGTTGCAGAAACTGTGGGGCTTTTTTGAGCCCATGAGCAATGCCGCATAACTCTGAGCAATTTTCCAGATCGACCCTCTGTCATCTGTCTCCTAGACAGGAGAAGAGAAGAGTGCCAAGAGCCGGGAAGAGAAGGGAGGGAAAGAGGGAGCAGAGAGAGAGAGAAAAACAGCTTGCTGACGTCAAAGAAGACCGCACTCCGCAGGATAGCATTTCTAAGTACCTCAACCGCCCACTGCCTCTAATTTACTAGAAACCAAACAGGCGCCTTGAAACCCTTAGCCTGCTCTCTCTCTCTCTCTGTCTGTTTCTCCGTGTGTGTGTGTGTGTGTGTGTGTGTGTGTGTGTGTGTGTGTGTGTGTGTGTTCTTCCTGGAGAATAGACCCATTAATTGTTGGGAGTTTGAAAGCTACCTGATTACCCTAACAGGGAATTTCTGTGAGGAATGATTCAGTCTGTGCTGGTGGAGGGTGCTAGAGCTCATTTAAATGGATCCAGCTCCTTGCAGAGCGGGACAGAAAAGCGGTGGGAAAGCAGCGGTGACAAGGGCTGGGGGGTGGGGGGCGAGGGGCGGCGGTGGGTGGTGGTGGCAATCTGTCTGTGTCATGTGGCTGTGGTTCTGCCCCAGCTCGCCCTCCACCCACCAGGCCCCAGTGTCCAGCCTGCTGGCTCTGAGTGAAGAAAACCTACTGGCACATGTGTCAGCCCATTTTCCTAAGCATCCCCTCTGCTCTATCCCCCCTCCCCTAAGTCCCCCAAGAACACACTCAGTTACCCAGCATATTTGAGTTTCCTGTCCTCACACCCAAAGCATATTGGCAAAGAAAATCAGCACTACCAACCTTAACCTGTAACTTGGGCTAAATAAATATTGGCCCTGCTCTCCAGATGGTAAGGTTCAGAGTTCAGTCTGTTTGTGGGCCAAGGCCACACAAGTTAATTTTTCTCCTAGTAAAAAAGAATAAACATTACGTTAGCAGCTAGATGTCAATCAATTTGCAGTTCGTTTCCAACCAGATGACTCTACTCCTGAATGTTTTGCTGCTAGTTGATGCAAAGAGGTGTGTTTTATGAAACCACATGTGGCTATTTAAGCCTTAGTCTGTGCAGCATGATTTGGCTATGTCAGCCACGATTCAGACATACTGAATATTAATAACTAAGAATCTACAATAAAGGAAGGCTAAATGATTAAGTTGAGCTCACTCCGCAGTTCAGAGCTGCTGCTAAGGGAGACCACCTCAGACCGGGCTTGTTTTGGAAATGTAGTGCAAACTTACATGTGTCATACCAGGACCTGGCAGGGCTCAATTTCTTGTGCTTCCGTTCCTTATTGTATGGTGCAGTAATGTCATAGGAAGTGGAAGAGAAAAACTCTCAAACAGAGCTAGAAACCCTAAGTAGGAAGATGTATAAAGTGACATAAGCAATGGTTCAAGGGCAAGTCCTTTAGCTTTGGCTATATTTAGTCTTTGTGCAAATGCTTTGGCCATTTTCTTGTCTTAGCTGAATCAAAGCAAACCTTTGGTGGTGTCATTTTTCCTTACCACCACACTATTGTAGCAAGAAACAATGAGTCAATGGTGACCAAATGATACTATGGCTAACTGTAAGGATGCAAACTCTCCCGAGTCTCATAGCGTTCTTATTTTAATAGAAACTTTGTCAATAGACAAGGTACCAATGATCATGATGAGATCACAGGACTAGATAACATTACCCTGGGCTGGAGTTGACATAATAGCAGCTAACTATCAGCAGTAATAATTACTGCTAACCAGCAGTAATAAGCCCCAGACACCCAAACCAAATACCGCTGAGCCATGGCACCCCTATGTGTGTCCCAGTAGAATTGTGCTCCTAAGGTTTTTCAAAGGTGTGTCGCCATTTGGAAACAGGACCAGGCCTTCTTTTTCTTTTTGATTAAAAAAATAATTTTATTAGGGGCTCATACAACTCTTATCACAATCCATACCTACATCCATTGTGTAAAGTACATTTGTAC
>NW_022111324.1:92189350-92205909 GCF_000313985.2 Echinops telfairi
TTTTTTCATGTCTTACACTGTCTAGTGTCTCCCTTCACCCACTTTTCTGTTGTCCTTCCCCCAGGGAGGGGGTCCTATATAGGTCATTGTGATCAGTTCCTAGGTTCATTTTAAAATATATTTTTAAAAATTCATAAAACCATGTTTCAAAGTAAGCTATCCAGACTCATTTATGGTAGCATCTAATGCTTGCGATGGAGGCCATGCCTTCAAGACGAACTGAAAAATCAGCTGTTTTTCCAGGCAACCTCCCCAACCGGCACTGATTAAATTTCTTTCAGGGGCTTTTGTTTCTCAAGACAAAGAATTGAGAGAACGCATCTGACATGTGAAGCTTCCACAGACACAAGTCTAAAGTTGTGCTTTCTTGTCTGAGGCGCTAATTGAAGCCTGCATTTGCCCATGTCTATACATTTCTTCTATGCTTTGCTATTCCGAGAAAACCAAGTGAGCGATGATCCCAAATGGTCACCCTTCTTGGCTTTCATTTTTGTAAGTGATGGGAGGACCTCTTGCAGTCTTTGTCAAAAGGTATCCATTCCCTGGTGCCCTTGTTGACATTGGAGCTGGAAGGCCCAAGTTAACAGGAAGCATGCAGCCCCCAGTCCGAGAAGCAGGCCTCGTGGTGCAGTGATGGCATGAAAGGGGAGCACCAACTAGATGCATATTGCTAGTTGAGAAGGTAGATGGGCAATTAGCCAGCAAACACCATTTAGGCAACTCAAGAGAGCTCTGGTTTGAAAGTGCTGAATCCTCCTTGCCTCAACTGAGCTGAAACCTGTTCAGTATTTCCTTGATACTGGTTTAGTGATGATGTTTTCCCAAAGGAGACAAGACAAAGGCATTATAATAAAAATCTGATTTAAGAATGGGATACTTAAATCGTTTTATTGGCATATAATTTATATATTATGCAATTGTTCAATCATATTAGGTAGAGCTGTGAAATCATCACCACAATGAACTTTAGAATATATTCTTTCTTGTCTTTTTGTTGATGCCCCTTCCATGCCTCAAGGAAATGATTAACTCAGCGATTGTCTCTATAGATTTACCTCTCCTATATTCCCTACCCAGAGAAACATACAAAACAAAGACAAAAACAAAAAAGGACCAAGCAATAATGATGAAATAAAACAGAAAAATCTCAATAAAAAATAAAGCCGGGAATATTTTTTAAAAAACTGGGATAAATTAAAAATGGGTCAAAAGAGAAATCAAATGATAAAATGTTATATTTCAGTCTAGCTATAGCTGCCAAAATTCACTTTACAATCCTTTGTCTGATACTAAGGCTATGGTCAGAGGGAAGTCAATGGAGATTGAATCCATGTAGAGACCTTGCAAATGGATTTGGGGCTTCCACTGTTTTCCATAGATTTCAGCAAACTGGGTTTTTAGCATGTAAGCTCTAATACCATTTCCTCCTCTGAATTTGGATTATGTTTACAATCTTTCAGTCACACAGGTTGGTGCACTTCGTCTGAGCTAACCCTCACTTAGATGGCTGCTTGTTTTAAGACTAGGCGTTGAGACCAAGAATGGGATCCTTTCATACACACATAATAAATGATTTCCCAGCAAGTATTAACAATCCGTTTAGGCTTAAACAATTTCACTAGGATTGTGTGGGAGTCTGAAATTCTCTGGGATTTCTTTGTGTGATGGTATTTTCCCCTCAAGATGTATTGCACCATGCCATAGTAGACTGGCCATGCTCTTGAAACAGATTTACTTCTGATACATTTCGGTATCGCATCATTTAAATCCAATATTTCACAAATCCGTTTTTTTTTTACTTTCCAAATTTCTCTTTAGCTTAAAAAAATCATTTTATTAGGACATAAATCAGACATCATACCATTCAATAGTTCAGTCACATCAAGCAGTGTTATACAATTCCTACCACCATCGTTTCAAAACATTCTCTTTCTTTGTGTAGTCCTTGATATAAGCTCCCCATTGCACCCCATCTCCCCTGCCATCTCCCTTAGGAACCCTTACTCTAGTGATTGTCTCTATACAGTCACCCATCCTGGGTTTCATATATTGCAAAACATAGAAAAATACGTAACAAAGAGTTAAGAATGTTACTACAAAAACAAAATACTACAGAGATAAACCCTAATTTGGAAATACAAACAAACAGAAAATATTAAAAACCAGATCAACCTCAACGTGTACCAAAGGGGAGCTCAAATGACACGTTTTTAACCATTCAAGGCAGATTTATCATTTCAATCTACTATAATTGACTCTCTCATACTCTCTGTCTGATAACCAGGCTGTTCCCATCCCTCAATTATGGTCACAAGGAAATGACTGGAGGCATATTCCACGTGTAGATCCTGACAACACATTTTGGGCTTCCACTGTCATCCATGCCTACTGCAAGCCAGAATTTCATAATTTAAGCTCTGACATCATTCCCTCATTTAAATTTGGATTATAGCCTTTATAATCTTTGGATCACAGATGTTGGAGTGCTTCTTCCATGTGGGCTTAGTTGATGTCTCACTCAGATGCTACTTGTTTGAAAACAAGCCTTTAAGACCCCACACGCTATTTTTTCCGATAGTCGGCCACTGTCTAATTTCTTCACCATATTTTGCTGTAGCACCCACATCTTCCATGTTTCCTTCATGAGAGCAAGTATCAAGCAGAGCCATTCATAAGTACTAATTTTTCTTAGATTGGAGCTCGGATTAAGTGAAAGTCTAAAAATCATTCCTAAATCTATGTTTTCTTTTTACCTCTGGGACATCTCTGATATTTTATGGTAGATAATATTATTGACCATAAGATTTCTGTTTATAGTGTCATTGATTTCTGTTTATAGTGTCATTGATTTAGCCCATGGTAATGTATTTCTGTTTATAGTGTCATTGATTTAGCCCATGGTAATGTATTTAAAACACAATTGAGAAAGGGAGATTAAATAAGTCATATCAAACAATACAAATCACAATACAAGGATTATTGACTAACTACAACTACAAACTGCCATACTTGAATTAGTGACTTGCACAGATTAAGTCCTGCGTGACTGGACACGATTTACACAAACAATGGGAGTTGGTGGCTAAGCACAATTTACACTGACAATCGCAGAAGCAGGTCTGCTAGAACCATACATATCTTAATAAAGCAAGTAGAGTACTGAAATAGTAAGTAAATGTTAGTCCTCCTACTGACAGTTCAATACACTTGGTATCGCTATCCCCTGCTTCTTCATACACCATGTAGTTTTGGCGTTAAATTCTCAGGTTACACATGGGTGTGAGGTGGAGCCCAGTTCACATCACATTCCTCTGGTATGGCTGTGTGCCTCAAAGATAGAAGGCTCAATGTCCCCGTATTCTATGGTCCATGGCCTGGGTCCCCAATGCGCCCTTTTAGGAGCATAGTATCAGGCATACTCTCCCCTTGGGGCCCATGAAAGGATTGTTGTCAGTTTCCCATAGCTAGGATGTTGGTTTCTGCCAACCGAAAGGCACTGGTCTTTTCCAAGATGTGTATGCTCCCCTGTGGCCCCCTTGACTTGATTTCCCCATCAGACTCATAGAAGAGCATTTTTAATATTTTGAAAGGATCCTCCCTCAAACATAAAAATCAAAGCACAATCCTGTTACAGTGTGGATCTTAACATTTCTGAGCTAGTAGATTTATTGGGATGCAGAAAAAGAAAAGAAACAAAATGCTATTATGCTCAAGCTAAGAACAAGTCCTTTTGGAAGGTGTGTGTGTGTGTGTGTGTGTGTGTTTTATGAGCTCAGTGCTAATCCTAACCCCTCAAAGACCAAAACGTGTGAGGTAAGAGAAGAGTCTGCTAGATTCATTATTGCCATGTGGCTTCTGTGAAGTGCGCGTAGAGGTCACTGGTAGTAGCTGCAGCATACAGTTCCCTTGTTGTTTTTCTTCACTCTGATTGGGTGGTTACTTGAACTAGAACCCGAACTAATTTCTCGAGACCCTCTGAGCACTTCAGGTCTGTATTATGTATCAAGCAAGGGAGCGCCTGATGGATTCTGCAGGAACTTACTATGCAATGCAAAGTGGCCACTGGCTGAGGTAAAAGTTAAGCCAGGAGATGTCTATCAAATGTAGTTGTTAGGTTTGGCACATTTTTCTCCAGCTGTTTTGCTGAACAGGAAAGAGAGATGTTTTGTTTATGGATTTAGCGCATCAGTTCTATAAAGCACTCTCCAGTCTGAATTTTTTTATTTGCTCTAGAGAAAAATAAGTCTGCCTTGTATTTGTCGAGGATTTTAGGTTGAATGTCTTTCACCATCTTCCCTGTAGAGTCTTCTGCCCACACGTTTATACATTTGTTTTCTGACAAACAGGACAGCAACCGCATGACGTGGTTTGGGCTACCTTGTGGCCATGCTCAAAACTTTCCATTAGATTTGCTGTATAGCCTATGATAAATATAGAAATTCCTTATAAATTATAATGATTTATTCCAGTATATTTGAACACATGTATACGTACTTATATAAAAAAATAGTCTGGCAATATTAAGGAATATCACTAGGATCAAAATTCCATTTCTGTTGAGTTTTCTTTGGTGTTTCTGCCAAAGGTCAGTGTATACATGAAGTTTGGAGGGTGTCTGTCATAACGCTTTAACCATAAAGCTTAATGTGTAACTATTTTTTTCTGTTCTGTGTCAGCAGCTAGCAATAAGATACTGTAAATAAGGATTCCTGAGAGTACATAGATGTATGTGTAGTGAAAGGAGGAGAAGGCTGGAGTAAGCAGTTTTGAAATTTACGCCAGTGGTTGCTTTAGAAGATAAGATAATTTGAGTAACCTGTAAGACCTGTGGATTCACAGATTTCAAAAACAGGAAAGTCTCTTGTTTAAAAACCCTCTAAAGCAACATGTGGTTTGGTGATTGTACTTCCTTATTGATATAATTGTCGGGTGATGCAAGGCCTCATGGGATTGCAGAGTGGTAACCGCAGGCCCAACAGTTACCCTGATAGGGTTCTGAAACAGCCCCGGGGCTTTCTGGACAGATGAGAAATCTAAAAATTTCCCTTTTCATTTCCTCTCTTGTGTGACTTTGTCATCAGGAGAAAAAAAAATCAGTAGGTAGTAGAAAAGGGAATTTTGCCTATGCTTTTAAGGAGTCTATCTTGACTGAGTAGTTTCCCTCCCACTCCCCAAAACTCCTACCCTAAAAACCCCAAGGTTAAAAAACATCTATTCTTGTTAATTTTTCAATGTCTTGATGTTTGAGGGATCTGCTTTGAGGCTTCGAGTCACAGCAAGAAGACCTTTTAAAATTGTATGGTTAAAAAAACACGTACAATGAGACTTCCCCAAAGTGCAGGTAG
Source organism: Echinops telfairi (assembly GCF_000313985.2). Lineage (NCBI taxonomy): Eukaryota > Metazoa > Chordata > Mammalia > Afrosoricida > Tenrecidae > Echinops > Echinops telfairi. The sequence goes on from NW_022111324.1 coordinate 92,194,696, forward strand.
ATGCCGTATTCTTCTGGAAACCTAAATTTTTAGTAGGCGGGTGATTCCTGTGCTCAGGTCAGGCTTTGAAATAAATGAGATCAGAGACTATTTCTGTGTGACCTGGCTAAGCCACCACAGGACAGAAGTTCTGTTGGCTAGGTGTGGGGGGGTTGAGACTCTACAAGGAAGGAGGTCAAAAAGTGGTACTCATTTCCCCCTGCATCATTGTGGTTATGTTTATTTATTTATTCATTTTTTGCATCTGTATGTCTGTGATTTTCAGTTAACTGAAAGTCGTCAGCATCAGCAAGAAGTGTCTCCATGCTTCAGCAAATTACCAAACATGCTGACTTCCGCCAATGAACCCTTCTTGCCAATTCCTCTGTTGTGGCCGGGTGATCTGCAACTGAAAACCAAAGTCCAGGATGAAAGCACATTAGAGTTTACTGCTCTATTTTTCCTTGGGTAAACCCAATAAATCTGCCCCGATTGTGTCACCAAGGTCACAAGGAAATATAATCCTGCCAAGTGTGGGAACTAACAAGAACTGCCAAACATTTAACGTTCGAGTAAGAGAAAGCCACTTCCTGGGATATGCTTATGTGTATACTTTGCACAGGGAGCCCTGCTGCTGTAGTGGTTACAAGTTGGGCTGCTAACTGCAAGGTCAGCAGTTTGAAACCACCAGTCTCTCCTTGGGAGATAGATGGGGGTTCTTACTCCAGTAAAGAGTTACCGTCTCAGAAATTCATGAGGGCAGCTCTACCCTGTCTGTAGGGTTTTGATAAATCAGAATCAACTTGATGGCAGTGAGTTTGGTTTTGGGTTGGAACTCTACTCATGTGTACTGGGTATGCATGGGTACCATGTGAATATATTGTGTTTATGTACTGTGCATGTATACTTTGTTTATACTGTCTGTGTGTAATGCGTGCCTATTCTATGTGTAGCTATGCTAGGTGTGTGTGCCTGGGGACTGTGTACATATACTGTGTGCACTTGTGCATACTGCATATTACTCTGGATTGTATGTGTGCATGAATATTTTGTGTCTATATACTAAATATATGTGTGTCCTGTGTGTAAGCATGCGTATTATATACACAGACTATGTGTATATGTGTGTTTTTGTGTTGCAAACTGTGTGTATGCATGTCTTGTGTGTGTGCGTCCATGGGAACCATGTGTTTAGACTGTGTATATGCATTTGAAATTATGGTCCTGATGAAGTATAGTGAAAATATCATGGACTAGCAAAAGGTTAAATAAACGTGTCATGGAAGAATTAGAGCCAGAATTGTAGCCTTCGAGACAGGGCTGGATAGACTTCGTCTCACATATTTGGACATGTTATCAGGAGTGACCACTCCATGGAGAAGGACACCATGTTGGTAAAGTAGAAGGCCAGCTGAAAGGAGGAAACCCAGCACGAGGTGGACTGACACAGGGGCTGCAATGATGGGCCCAAACTCCAGGCTAATTGTGAGGATGCACAGGACGGGGCAGTGTTTGTTCTCTTGTACACAGGGTGGCTATGAGTCAGAACCAACTCAGTGGCACCTAAAACAACTGCATATACTGTCCATATGTGTTTATGGTGTGTGTACATGAATACACACACCACATTGAGTCTATGCGCAGGTGCCTGCTGTGCATGAATAAGAGGATCACAGTTTATCTGATGTGTACATGCGTGCGCTATGTTATGAATAGGTTCTATATATATATCGTGTGTGGACTATATGTGTATATGTACTTTGGGTACATCTGTAGTGTATGTGCATATACTGTGTGTGCACAGGTATTTTGTGTATACTTAGAGCGTGTGCTGAATGTGTAAATGAGTATTGTGCATTTGTATACTTAGAGCGTGTGCTGACTGTGTAAATGAGTATTGTGCATTTGTGTACTGTGAAAATGGGTTCTGTGTCTATGTGTGTGATATGCATGTACACGATGTGCACAAGAGTCCTGTGCCATGCGTATTATGTATGTGAGTATACATGTATGTTGTGTGTGATACACGTGACTGTCATAGATAGCTGTTGATGTGGGGAGGAGGATCTTGAAATAGGTCATCGAGATGGAAGAAGCCCTGAAAAAAGTGTTCGTTACATCTCTCCTTCCTAACAACTTTTCAAGTGAGTTATTTTTCAGTTTCCTATTTTCCCTTGAGAACTTGGACTACAGAAGATGCAGCAAGGATTCAACCTCAAGCCACTCCTTTGCAGTGCTGTGAATGTGTACGTGTGCAAATGGTTTTTGTGTCTCCAAAGACAAGAGGAGAAGAAAATGGAAGAACAGGGAATTGTACTGGAAATATAGCACGAAATATTATTTATAAATAAAACTTCTATACATTCACAGAGTGCACAGACTGGAGGTATATCCCCCTATCCTGCCTCTAACCTCATAATAAATGCTGACCCACTCTGCCTATTTTCATTTGTCTCTTTGAAAAGACTCACTGTGTGATTAGAGTTAACTCTTGGTAACTTAAAGGCCCCTTTTGTTCTCATCGTCTCTGCCATCTGAGTCCAAAAGTGCAGCCCTTCCCTTCTGCTCCCAATAATTGTGGATGAACACAAATGGTCGGGTTGTACAGACGATATGATGAAAGAGCGACTGTTTTCCTTGTAATTAAAGACAAAGCGACTGCTATCTGAATGTAGGACTTTGTATTTGCTTTGCTACACCTTCTGCCTGGTTTTACTCTCATAAGCATGCCGACCTCACTGATGAGACAACCTGTCTCCCTCACAGAGTCTTGTGGGGCACACACGGGTGACAGGCTTTCCCCCAGCTTGGCAGTCTGCGTCCAGGGCAGAAAGTGCACAGTCACTTATCTCAGATTACAACCTGAATCAACAGTGGGGCCAGGAAGTGACCTCGGGGACAGGCATCATATGGAAAGTTGGGTCTATTGACTTTTCTCTTAAGGCAAACTTTGATTTACTCTTAATAAGTTACTACCAAGGATATAGATCTGAAGAAATTTGACTTGGCACCCAAATCTAAGCCACATATTGATAAAGGAGGAGAGGAACAGTAAGTCTTAGGTGTGTTTCCAGTTTTATCATTAACCCAAGTTTGGAAATACGTTTGCTTTCAGGAGCGTCCATTTCCCAGTCTTTAAGAAGATATTGATGAGGCATTTTGACATTATTTCATTCTTGTCCAAAGCCCAAGAATCAGTCCAAGGAGAGAGAGAACACTTCTCAGGAGTTTCCATGAGTTTCTCTCTCCGCTGTCCCTGTAGAACAGATGTAAGCAAGGATGCAAATCGCACTTTGTGATAAGAGCATTAAAGACAAGACAAGAGGGTCACCCAGGAGGTTTCTGAGATGCCACCCTGGATGAATGGCACTTGGAGCAATGGAGGTGGTCTTCCGGGTGCCTGCCATGTGGGCACATTGTCTGCGGATAGCTTAAACACCATCATTATTCGACTCAAAGTTCATCTGCCTTTCTTTTCTCATTACCATACTCTAGTAATGCTAATCAAAGCAGTGATAAAATGGTCCTTTCATTGGGTGGTCATTCCCTCTGCTTTCTTGTGGTATGCCCAGGTGAGTGGGCTGCAGAAAGGAGACAATATGGGCAGAAAAGAGGCTGGAGAAGATGAGGGTTCTCATCTGAGAGAGCGAGAGAAAAACCCCCCTAGACTGGTAAGATTTACCCGGCTTGCTGCACCTTGCCCTCCAGAATCTGGGAGCAGAGAGCATATTGGGGCTTGGCTGGGGTTATTGGAGAGAATTTGATAATAGAACTAGAGGCTAAAAGTATCCCCCCAAAGCAAGACCCCTGTGTGAGAAAATATTCTTCTCTCAGTCCAAATCCCTGCTGGCTTTTTCTGATGCCAAGATGTTCCATTTTGGGTGGAAATATCTCCAAAGACTCATTGCTCACCGATAGGGAAGGTGCATTTAACCACGACAATCACCTCATTAAGTAGAATTATGGCCATTTAACCTATGAGCTTACCACCCATCTGTCAGTGTGTTGTATTGTGGTAGCTTGTATTTTGCCATGATGCTGGCTGCCAATAAGAATGATTCTAATGTGTCGTCAGCGTTTCAAATACAGAATCATTCAGGGTGAAGGTTTCCATGGAACTCCTAGACTACGACCAAAAAAATCCCCCCAAAGCTAAACCCACTGCCATCAAATAAGTGCCGAGCCATAGCAGACCGGGGGTGGGGGTGGGCGGGGGTTCTGAGACTGTAACCGTTTGCAGGAGTAGAAAGCCCCATCTTTCTCTTTGGAGCTGCTGGTGGTTTCAAACTGCCGACCATGCAGATTGCAGCCCAACTTGTAACCACTATGCAAGAAAGGTCTGGTCATAGACATCTGGTAATTAGCCAATGAAAATCCCATGCATCACAGCAGACTATTTTTTTTAAGCAGACTATTTTTTAAGAGAAGTTTTCGTTTGTCTGTATAGGAAAACAAATCCACCACGTTCCAAGGAGTCAGCAACAATACAACCACAGAGCAGAGTCGGGCTTGCCGTAACTTCAGCTGTACTTCCTATACATATGCCACTGCATGTAATGTGGAATCCCATCAATAAGAATGATTCACTACATCACGAAGTTCTGACTCACCAATGGGGCAATTTAGTGTTAGTGCTAAATGCCTTTTATTATAATGGATGACATGACAGTGGTAAAACCGAAAAATATACATACAGCGCGTACTGTCTCCCTTAGCCAACCAGGCTATCGAAATGACAAAAGCATGCATGTTCTTGAATTTATATGTACGGGAATTTTGATGTCAGGTATATGAGTCAGGTCCTGCCTCTCCTCAGAATAGTCTTGTGTGTGTGTGTTTCCATGCATATACATTACTGTTGTTACATCGTTGCTGTTGAATCAGCACTGACTCATGGCATTCTTTGAGACCATTATTGTGCCTCTTGTGTAAGGCCTTTGTCAGTTTGCCATATTGTGGTGGCTTGTATGTTGCTATGCCGCTAGAAGCTGTGTTACTGATATTTCAAATACTGAGAGACTCACCTATGGTGGACAGGTTTCGGCAGAGCTTCCAGACTAAGGCCTGCTGGTCTACATCTACTCATTCATAAGCACGTGCAAAGGAACACTGGCAATGCAAGGGGGAAGCATCCAGCTGCTAATGGAAAGGTTGGCAGTTTTAACTCACCAGCCACTTGGTGGGGAAAAGACCCAGCTATACATTCTCCTACAGGATACCACCTAGGAAACCTGCAGAGCAGCTCCACTCTGTCCTATACGGTTGCAATGAATCAGAATCATTGCAATGGCACACAACAACAACACACATCCACACACAGAGATCCACACCGATGGAGTGTTACATTTAACACATTCAACTGTGTCGAGAGAAAGACAAGGAGAAGAGAAAGGAATAAAAAGGAAGGAAAAAGTGTGGGTAATTCAGTCTCCTGTGATAGAAGCATCCAGTTGAAAGAGCCCTGGTTTGGAGCCATACAAACCTGCCTGAGCGTTCTGGTTCTGCCTCTTAAGAAAGGTACGTTATACCTCCACATCTGAGTTTTCTCATCTCTGACGAAACAGGGATGATGCATAGGACTTCATGCCATTCATTCCTCGAACATTTGTTGAACACCTTCCACGTGCTGAGGACACCCGCAGCTGCTGGGCACAGGAAAGGTTTGGCTTTCAAATGCATGGAGGTGAGGCTCACAGGGGAAACAGAGAACGAAATGCCTGGCAAGTAGCGGGTACAGAGCCCATGACAGCCTTCACAGAGAAATACTGCAGCCCAGAGTCGCAAACTCAGGTGCCCTCAGGTAATGAAGTCAGTGGGAAGGTGGTAAAGGGGTGGTTAGTGGGGAACGGAAATGTTCTGGTTCCAGTTAGATGCCTTTGAATCCATTTTAATGTCTTCCTGAAGTCACAGAACATGCTTGTGCTGGTGGATGTGGCCCAGGGATGAAACGGTTGAGATTCTTGAAGGGAGCCTTCATGGACGCCTGCGCGGCCTTCAGCTACACTCAGAGGGAGGAGTGGAGGTTCCAGAGTCTTCTCACCTTCCATGTGGGAGATTTAATTTCTTTTCAGCCAATTAATCTCATGCACCACTGGGCTGTCGGTGGAGGTTTGCATGTTGCTATAATGATGGACAGGGTTAGTAGAATATCATTTGATAAAGTGCTCGAGGGTAAGCCTCCACGTTGGAAACCACTTAAAACCCACGCTGGCCCCAGCAATGCAGCCGGCACAATCACAGTTGTGAAGGTGGCCCACAATTGGGCATTGTTTCACTTAGAGCAGATTTGATGGAAGCTAGCAACACTAGCCACAACAGATGAAGGAATTGAAGCTCAGAAAGATGCCGAGACCTCCCATTACCCAGTTGGCAAGCAGTGGGTCTAGGATTGCTTGGGTTCCAGGGTCTGCCCCCCACACGCCTCACTGTTTTCAAAGGCTATGAAGACCCCTTAGGAGTGTTTCTTTCTAGAGCTTTGTGCTGTGTGGGAGACCAGTTGAGGAGGGACACATGAGCACAGTCCTGGGGTGTCACCTTGGGGAGGCTGTGAGGGGTCCTGTGTCAGGCAGAACAACCCTGAGCTTAAAGGCTCTGTTTCCAATGGGCTTGGCTCTTCCTGTGTGGGATGACGCCTGCACAGCTGCAAAGCTGACTTTGAGAGAGCAGTCTGCTTTGAATGTGAGCCTGGAGGCAGAGTCCTACACAGATTCCTGGAAGAGGCCCCACTCGGCTGGGGGGCTGGGAGTGGCCCATGAAAGCCCCTCCTGCTGTGACAGCTTTTATGGTGTCGACCTTTGAGACGGACTCTCACCCGCCTTCTTGGCTCACTGTTCTTTTGCCTGATTCTTTTCTCTCACCTGCTCCTTGACTTTTCAGGGAGCTTGCACGGAAAGTGCCAGAAAACTGGAAACATATTTGAGGGGAGTGTTCTGATTCATCCTCTCATACCCATCGCTCCTGAGGTCCCTGGGCAGCAGAGCAGATCCCAACGATTGCTTCCTGCATGGCTCTGGACAATGGCTATGGGTTGCAGGGCTGTAGCCCTGGAGGAAGTGAATGGGCCAGGCCACAGGCCTCCTCAGACTAGACATGTACAAAGAGAGCGGTTTTCCCTACATCCTGCCTTCCTCTGACCCTGAATTCCATAAGCCAGCCAGTTACTCCCTGGGTTGATTCAGACTCCTAGTGTCAGCGTAGAATTGTGCTCCATAGGGTTCTTAGTGCCTTTGGGTGGACTTGAACCTCCCACCTTCTGTTTTGCAGCTGGGTGCATTAATTATTTGCACCAGCTATGGGCTCCTCTTTTACAGGGAGGTCTCAATAAGCAGAAGACTAGACCTGTCGCGGTTATTGACGTGTGCCTTCCTGTATGTATATTCAGCATAGCAGTATTTATCAACGGCCCGTTGAACAAGGAAAGGAGTATAGCTCAGTGACGTGTACAGGAAATTGGAAATTGGAAACCAAAGTGCTATCCTCACTCTATCTCTGACTCATGCACCAAGAAACCCGATACACGGCCTGAACTTTGTTCTCCCCACCTGCAGCGCAGGGCGCACACCCACCCTCTGAGCCATGCGCTCACTTCCCATGAGAAAGTTTCCTGGACAAAAGGACCTTCCAATTCCAAGGCTTGTGGCATATGCAGTCTATGGTTTTATTTTCAACTACGTGAAATCTCAATTTCTTTCCTTCTTTATGTTTATGTCTATTATATTTATTGACATATAGAGAAGAAACATTTGGTAAAATTATTTTAAGTGGCACTCCAACCTGTGATCATAATTGCAAATCAAGGCATTTGCTGAGCAGCTGTGAAAAAACAAAGGGTCTGGGAGTGATTTCGGGCTCGGGGGAGGGAGACTTCTGAGTTCAAAACTTGTGGGTGGGGGTGGGGGCAGGTTGTGTGTACACAGAGTAAGAGCCAGCCTTTTCATCCTGAAATACATCACACATAGTTGAAGCCTTGAGATTCAGTTAAATACAATGGCTTAAGGCTTCAGCTTGGAAGTTAGACTTGTCTTGGTTGCTAATGAACTCCTAATGTGTAGTGAGTTATTCTTTGGTTTGCTGTCTACAAGGTGAGCAGTTTGATTCTACTAGTTGCTCCATGGTAGAAGAACGAGACTTTCTGCTCCTGTGAAGATTTACAGCCTCAGAAATCCAAATGAGCTGTTCTACTCTATTGACTATGAGTTTAAATAAACTTGATGGCAGTGGGTTTGGTTTTTGATCTGCCACTTAGTAGCCTCAGCTGAGTCATCTGTAAAATGGGGACAAACATCGGAATGGCTTCATAGGAATTATGACGAGGAGAAGGGATATATATGATGTGTTTATTGGACTCTGACACTAGTACATGGTAAGCATTCAAGCCATGATGAATACTGCCAGTATGCAGAAATGTCCACTTATATTTCTGTCCATATCATTGGTCATTCAACAAACAACTATTGGGCATCTGTTTTGTTCCAGGTGCTGTCAATATGCTACAAGGGGGAAAACTTGTATTGTGTTAAAAAGTCATGACTCCCAAGAAAATCTAATAAATTCACAAAGAAGCTTTATAAAACATTTAGAAGTATTTGAAAATATGTATAGAGTTTCAGAAAGTGACACTGTCTTATTTTTAATTGTTTTTGAAAACATCGTTTTTTCAAATAAAATGGTCATCTAGCTTAGCTTAACTTCTTAAAATAAGCCCTGCTTCTTATTTGTAAATGGAGTGCTGGTGGTGTATTGGTTTCAAATTGGCCTGCAGTCTGCATGGCTGGCAGTTCGAAACCACCAGCAGCTCTGAGAGAGCGAAAAACCGGGCTTTCTACTCCCGTAAACAGTTCCAGTCTCGGATAGCCACAGGGGGTCGCTGTGACTCAGCACTGACTTGATGGCAGTGAGTTTGGTTCGGTCCTATTTGGAAAGCTTCAATAAGCTAATCTACAGATGATCTGGTCCATTTGAAAATAGTCTGGTTTGTCTAAGTGGCTTTCAAACAGTGACACACTTTTAATTAGGGGACTGCGTATCATGGATTACTCAGTTGGATTAAATTCCAATCTTAAGAATTGTTTTTAAACCAACTCAACCAACCCTTCTTTCATCAAGTTGATTCTGACTCACAGTGACCCTGCTGTTAATTTTCATTACATTGGCTCTCACTCCTGGAGACTATGCATATGACAGAACAAAACTAGTCTGATACTGTTTTCTCAGAATTGAAAGCTATCTAGTTCAGCTCTTCTTTTTACAGAATTTGTGGGGGAAATTTGTTGCACTTGTGCTTTAATTCTCAACTATGTTTTGAAGCAGTGAGTTCTCCATTCCTAGCAGAATTTAAGCAGACTGGAAGGCAGTGATTTTTTTCCTTTTTCCTGTTTTGATACTTGCTCATTGGCTCTCCTTCATTCCAGCTGTTTCCAAAACTGATGACTTCCACGGCTTGTGCTAGCTGTTTCTTTTGTTCCAGTGTTTCTTGGAAGACAGTCACAGGGGCCAAGACACATGTAGTACTAGTGCTTGTGGCCTTGACTTCCTAGGTCTGAATCAGTGAGTGGCTCTTTTGGAAGAAGGAGGATATGTACTTTCCTTTAAAATGAGTGGCTAAAATTAGAATAAAGCAGAGAAGCTCCACAAAAGCCGATTATTTTTGTCACACTTCTAATTGCCTACAGCATTGTTAGCATTAAAAAAAAGAAAGAAAAGAAAAGCCAATTGAGAACAAATAAATAAAAAGAGAAAAATTATAAGAGGGAGATATTTATTTTTGGAATTCTTGAGTTCTGAAACGACTTTAAAAATATTTTGTTCTTTTACTGCTCTCAATTTTAACCTGTTTTTTTTTTTTTTAAATCCTTATTGGGGCTTTAAGTCTCTGATCCCTCTCTAGTGCTGCTGACCACTAGGCCTTCTGGCTTTCAGTCAACTCCTCCCTTCCTATTGTCCTTGTTATTCTACCACTCAGCCTTGATACGCCCTAACTTTGATACCATTTGGCAGGATTGTTCCAGTAAGCAACTGGAGAGATCCATGGTAGCGAGTTGACTGGTTCCATAATAAAAGTTTGATTGGTTAGCCCACAGATTCAATGTCCATAAACCTCATCTAGAACATAAAGTGGATTTTATTTCATGTACATTAAGAAATTAATTTAGTTAACAACATCTTAAAAATTGAAGCCACTTTGATGTCTAGAGTGTGCCTGATCCAAGTTATGGTCTTTTCAGTCATATGAGGTGAAGAATATTGACTATATGGAATTCTAGAAGAATGGGCCAATCTATTCTGAAAGAAGTGCAGCCAGAATGCTCCTTAGAGGTGAGGATGAAAAACCTCTGGCTAGATCTCTGTATGTGGATATGACATTACGAAAGACCAGTTAGTAGAAAAGGACATTATGGATGATAAAGTAGAGGCCAACAAAAGGAGTGAAAACCTTGTTTTACTTCATTGAAATGATATGGATTGACATCGTAGCTACAACAATGGACTTAAACATAGCAATGTCACGGGGATGATGTAGGACAGGACAATGTTTTGTTCTGTGGTACCTAAGGTTACTATGAGTCAAAGTCAACTCAATGGCAGTAAAAACAATAACAATCAACATTTAAGGAACAGGAGAGGCCATGAAAATTCAGATTTTTGCTCTACTTGAAAAATTCGACGAAAGTATACCTGAACCAAGCTATTCTTGGATCTCTACTGCACTGCTGGTGATGGGAACTGACAAGCAGCTGCCACTTACATACATGGCAGAGGAGATAGTTAAAGTTTATTGTGCCAACCTAGCCGACAAACATTTGTGGGGTTAATTGAAGGGCAGAGCAATAAATGGCTCAGAGAGACTTGCCTTTCTAGTTCTTGGGTCTCTGGCTCTCTGATGGTCAGACCAGGGTGTAGCTGCCTTATCCAGTTCCCTGCTTTACCTGGCAAGGCTCACTTCCTATGAGACATCCCTGAGGAGAAGCCACATGGACCTACCCTGATGCAGCCCTGGGTGCTGGAGCAGCTGCGTGGAGAGCCCTGCCAGCACTGAGATGCTTGGACATTCACTGATTCGGCTTTCCTCCTGTAGTCAGCATTATTTATTTATTTATTTTTAAGCATTTTATTAGGGGCTCATACAATTGTTATCACAATCCATGCATGCATCAATTGTGTAAAGCGCATTTGTACATCATTCTCAAAACATTTTCTCTCCACTTAAACCCCCGACATTAGGTCCTCATTTCCCCC
>NW_022111324.1:92206009-92219230 GCF_000313985.2 Echinops telfairi
CCCTGCCAGCGCTGAGATGCTTACACGTTCACTGATTCGGCTTTCCTCCTGTAGTCAGCATTATTGTGTGTGTTTTGTGAGATGGAGGAGGACTTTTTAGATTGGTGTTGGACATATGGGCTAATGTTGGACTTCTGGCCTTGGGCAATACTGGGTTGGGATGCTTTATTAATGTACACTTACCCTTTATATAAAACTCTCTCTTATATATATGAGTTTCTGTGGATTTGTTTCCCTAGTTTACCCAGACTAACACAGCAGATATACTCCATGTTGTCACAGGCTCTGAAACATCAAAGGATATATTTCTGAAGGTGAAAAACTGAATATTGGAAAATATTTATCAATGAGTGTGTGACTCCCTCAATTTGCTTCATTTATTAAGTGCCTGCTTGATTGCTCTGGGTGAGTGAGCTTGCCTCTATGCTCATGGACGTTCTCAGCAACCTTATCTTTCATGGACTCACCCACCACATTCATAGGATTGTTGCTACTCTACTCAGGCTCTTGATCTCTCCGGAAGGCCCTGTTTTATGCATTACTGAAAAGAAATAAGCAATAACGTGTGCTTCTCAACTTATTAGTTTCTTTTCCTTCCACCTTTAAACTTCCCTCCTTCCATCTTTGCAAGTGAAATGTTTCAGCAAACTGAAGAAGTACTGGGAGCACTCACTCCTCTATGCCAGGAAATTTGTAAGACAGCTACTTGGCCAAATGACTGCAAGAGATCCATATTTGTAGCCATTCCAAACAAAGGTGACCCAACAGAATACTCAAACTATAGAACAATATCATGGATAACATATGCAAGTAAAATTTTTCTGAAGATAATCTAACAATGGTTGAAGCGGTACATTGACAGGGAACTACTGGAGGGAACTGCTGTGTTTGTGTTTGTTGTTTTGATTTTATTGGTGTCTTTGTTCCTCCTCTAATAATTCTGTTTTGTTTTGAGTGCTGCCATTGTACTGGTTTCTGGGTGGTATTGTCATGTACGTTGCTCTCAGATTTGTTGTTGTTGATTCTCTGTAGATAGCAATCCCACTAGTATTTTTTAAATGTTGGTCTTGTTTTACCAGTTCTTTTACTTTTTCTGTGTGTGCAAATTCCATTATTTCTTTCTTGTATTTAAGGAATTATTATACTGGATATTGGATTCTTGGTCAGCAGTTTATTTTTCTTTCCACAGTTTTATATATGAGGGGGTACTGCCCGCACCTGTCCATCCCACCCCCTAACCCCCCGCCCATGGAAAAAAGCTCCACTGGGCCGAGCTTTTGTAGTACACATTTTTTCTGCTAGACGAGTATTGAGCAACTTGCTCTGGATTAGTGTACCCAGTGGTGTCACCTGGGAAGGTTCTCTAGTCATATTGAATTTTTTCGTGAAAGCAGTTTCCCTCAAACCTCTTTTTTTTTTTTTTAATGGCCATTTGAAGATAACAGCTTGTGGCTGTGAAATTGTGTTTCCTGCTCAGGAAAAATGCCACAGAAACTGTTGCGATGTTGAACACAGCTGACAAGGGCTGGACTATGGGAAAAACTCAAGTGTATGAGAGGTTTTCTTATTTCAAAAAAGGTGAAATCTTGATTGATGACAAACTTTGCTCTGGACCTCTGTCAACTTCCCAAATGGATGAAAATGTTGACTTGTAGGGCATTTGGAGTCTGTTCCACAAGCTGTTAATCAAGCTTTCTATTTAGAAGTTCTGAAAAGAGAGTGTAACAGTATGTGACAAAAAAGGCCTGATTTATGGCAAATGGGGGACTGGTTTTGCCACCATGACAATGCACCTGCTCATGCAGCCATCTCAATGCACCAGTTTTGGGCAAAACCAGCATGCCTTTCTTGCCCCACACACCTTACTCACCTGATCTCACTCCGTTCAACTTCTTGTTTCTGCAATGCAGAGGGACATGAAAGGACAGAAATTTGACGATGTAGAAGAGTGAAGAAAAATTAGGGGGGTGTTGTCAGCCATCCACACAGATGAGTTTGAAAAATGTTTCCAAGGATGGAATTGCAGATTTGACAAATGCATACTGTGTAATGAAGCTGATAAGGTTGCTTTGTAAAAATATTAAAACTTTTGTTACCTTTGCCTGCATATTTTCTGCTGAGAAGTCCAATCTTATCCTTATCAGCTTTCTTTTGTTCATGATTGTTCTTTTATCCATAACATTGTCAATCATCCCCTTGGGGTATGAACAGACCAGCTGACAAGACACCCGGAGCTGGAGAAGCCATATGGACCTGCCCTGAGGCAACCAGACCTCTGAAGCCGGAGAAGCCACGTAGAGACCCCTGCCAGCACTGAGATGCTTAAAACGCCACTGGATACAAAGACTTTCTACTCACTGGCCTGTGATCGTCCTGCATTCAGTGTCATTGCATGTGTTTCCTGAGTCTGAAAAGGACTTTATAGATTGGTATCAGACATATGGGCTAATATAGGATTTATGCGTTTGGACTAGACTTGGTTGGGATATTTTCTTAATGTACAATTACCCTTTATATAAAACTCTTATACACATATGAGTGTCTATGAATTTGTTTCTCTGGTCTACCTGGACTAACACAGGTCCATATATATATATATTTTTTTTTAAAAAAATAATTTTATTGGGGGCTCTTGCAGTTCTTATAACATTCCATACATCAACTGTATCAAGAATATTTGCACATAGTTTTCTAAACATTTACTTTCTATTTGAGCCCTTGGTATTAGCTCCTCTTCCCCCCCCACTGTGACCCCATGATAGACTATAAATTATTATTGTTTTCATGTCTTACTCTGATTACTATCTCCCTTCACCCATATTTCTGTTGTTCATCCTCTTGAGATTATGCATCTATCAATTGTGATCATATATGTTTATTATAGTTATGACTTCTTGAGCTATTGTTCCCTTGATCACTACGCAGCGTTCATCCTTATCTCTTATTATACTGTTTGCCTTGAAGTCTATTTTCTCAGGGATTAATACTGCTCCCTCAGCTTTCTTTAGGTTGTTGTTTGCTTGGGGTGCTTTTGTCCAGCCTCTGATTTGGGGTCTGTTCATATCCTTTTTTGTGAGGTGTGTTTATTCTAGGCAGCATATTGATGGGTTTTGTTTTCTTATCCATTTTACTCCTCTCTCTCTCTCTACTTGTGCATTTAGTCTGTTAACTTCAGTGAGATCATTGATATGTATGTATTTGTTAGTATTATTTTGCTATATATATGTGTGAATGTGTGTTTCTATGTGTATTCTGTTTAGTTTCTTTTTCTTCCTATGTTATTTCATTGCTTCGGATGTTGCGCTATGTGTGTTGGTGAGAAATTGTTTTGTATGTTTGTTTCAAGTTTGTGTGTTGCTGCTGTTTCTTTTTTGGTCATAGTACTTCATTGAGTATTTTTTGTAGGAGTGGTCTTGTTTTTGTAAATTCCTTTAGTTTTTTCTTGTCTTGGAATACTTTTGTTTCTCCATGGTATTTGAGTGATATTTTTTCTGGGTACAGGATTCTAGGCTGTTAATCCCCCGCCCCCGCCATCCCCCCCTAATATGCTGTATACTTCACTCCATTGTCTTCTTGCCTGCTTGGGTTCTGCTGAGAAATATGAGGTTATTATAATTGCTGCCCCTTTGTATGTGATTGGTCTTTTCCCTATGGCTGCTCTTAGAATTTTTTCTTGCCATTGATGTTGGATGGCTTGACTTCAATATACGAGGGAATTTTCCTGTTGTGAATTCTCATGGTTGGTGTTCTTTTGGCTTCCTGAATTATGATCTTTTCTTCCTTTAGACATTGAGGAAAGTTTTTTAGCAGGAGCTCTTGGACTATTTTTGTGTGGAGTTTTTGCCACTTCCTCTTCTGAAATCCCTATAAGACCTAGGTTGTTCCTCCTTTTCCTTTTTATTGTGTCCACATTGTTCTCAAGCTTTTTCTCATTTTCTTTTGCATTTTTTGTTATTTGTTGTTCTTTTAGGCTGGATCTGTAGATTTGTCTTCTAGCTCACTAATTTGGGTTTCCAGCTCTTCAGTTCTCTTTCTCTGTTCTTTTATAGCATAATGCTCTTTCTTTATAGTGTTGCTTAATTCTGCTATTGTAGTGTTTGATTTTTGTGCTTTTGAGTTTTTCTTCTACAGATGTAGTGAAGTTACTAGCTTTTTTTTTGTTTCACCTTTCCCCCTCAGGCTCTTCCTGAATCTGTTTCAGGAGTGCAATAATCATTGTTTGAAATTCTTTTCCAGGTTAATCCATGGCCTGTTCAATTTCCAGCACTACATTTAGGTCTGGTTAGTCTTAATTGTTTCTGTTTCTCCTGTACATTTGTGTGGACTGATATCTTCTGGCATTCCCTTGACATCTGGGAACCACTACTAGTGTTGTTAGGGAGGTGGTGCTGTGTGAGAGTGGTTAACTCTGTTGTGGTGCAGTAGAGGGGTGAGGACAGTTTGTACTAAGTATCTGGAACAGAGGATTAGATTAAGTGTTAGGGGAGCGATTAGAAAGCAAAAGGAATACTAGCAGAGAGAGAAGCCAAAAAAAAGGAGGGGGGGAGGAATTGGGTAGTGTTATTTGCTAGGTTAAAAGATGGGAAATTAGACCCCCAAAATGCCTGTTTTTCAATGATGGAGAAATGGGTACTAGTATTTTATAGGAAAAAAACCTTTTTTTTTTTTTTTAAATGTAAGAATGGTGTCAGGGGGATTCGTTTAGTCGAGTGGAGCTGGAGCTCCCTGGGCTTGTATTCACTATTTACCCTGGCTCCAGGCTGCCCTGTAGACTTATTCACATGAAACTGAGTGAGAGGCTGTGCTCTCCCTGCTATTGTGGAGTTAGGGATGTGGTGTATCTACTGAAAATGTATTTTAAGAGGGGTAATAAGACTTAATAGGTATTGTGGAGTATATTTCACTATGAAAAGGAGATAGAGAACAAAAAGCGATAGGAGATGATAGGATGAGACAGGAGACAAATGTAAGCAAATAATCATACCAGAAAAGGATATATATCTAATGAGGAAAAAGTATTAAAAGAGAAAGGGAAGGGAAAGAGAAGAGGATGGATACAAATGAGAAAACTATATAAGAGAAACAGGGATAAATTTATATGCGCTTGAGAATAAAAGGATAGAGGTGTGGCTTGGGTGTCGATAAGGAGTTCTGTTGCTATAGAAGTGTGAACATGGGTGCATCGGTGGCCTCAGGGGAGAGGGAAAATATCCTGTGTGTGTGTGTGTGTGTGTGTATGTGTGTGTGTGTTTTAAGAAAACAAAAGCTAGTTAGGTGGGTTTGGCTTGCCTGCATCTATCTGGGAGGCATATTTATTTTCAAAGGTGTGGGGTCACTTGGGACTAGGAAGTGAATATCAAAAAGTCAAACAGTAAAAAATAATATAGAATACAACAAAACAAAAATACAATAAATAAATAAGTAAAACTGCCATTTGGGTGGGATTCCTAATCTTTTGCAGAGTTGGTTTGTGCCTACATCACCAGCACATGGGCGTGGGGTCCACAGGGGGAAGGGCACAGGAGAAGGCAGAAATGGGGAAAGCATTACTTGGGCTGTGTGCATTTTTGCCCTCTGCCCACACAATCTGCTATCTATCCTGGGCCCCCAGAGGCCAGAAAGGCAAGAGGTTTGGCTGGGTGGATTGAAATAAGGGCAGGGAAGGATCCGTTTTTGATGAGGAAGTTGAGTGCACAGCAGTGGGTTGGGCCACTGCTCCACGATGAAGGATAGTCAGTAACAATAGGCAGGCATTGCTAATCTCCAACTTCAAGACATTTTCTTGTTTAAGTTGTTTTTCTGGCTTTCAGGTAGCACGGGATATCTCTCCTGGTGAAGTCTCTCTGGTAGTTCCTGAGGTGATTTTGATGTGCTTGTTACCTAATGGCCATATGCCTTCCTTTCCACTATGGCCTTGTTCTTGATATTAGAAAGTTTGATATGTCGTGATGTTTTCCTTTTGGGGTTTATTCTGTTTGAGGTTTTCTGTTTCTTTGAGCAGTTATTTTCTCTTCTTTTATGTTGTTGGAGAAGTTCTCTTTGGTGATTTCTTGTACTGAGTTAAAAAAAAATTAGTTTGTTTATTTTAAATAATTGCACCAACATTCAACTCACATATCATACATTTAAATAGTTCAATCACATTCATAAGAGTTGTGCAAACATCACAACTATCAATTCCAGGACATTTCTTCTTGTGCTCGCTGTTGTTAGTTCTCCACTTTCTACTTGCCTGTCCTGTTATGACCCTTTGACTTTATTAATCCAGCTGTTGTCTTTATAGGTCTCACTAATCTGGGGTTCATATACAGAAAATCACAGAAGTCAAGACAGAATACAAATAACTCAGCAACAATCATAGTTGTGATGATTTTTACATAGCTCTTTGTGGTTTCTTCTTGCTCCAGGATCCCAATGAAATTTAGCTGGTTTGTTCTGATGGTGTCCTCATTATCGTTAGCCTTTCTTTGTATTGCTCTTTTATGATGTTTTATAATACTTCTTTATTTTATGTTTGTTTGTTCCTGCTTCAATTTTGACTAGCATGTAGAACTTTCTAAGAGAGAAAACAATTTTAAACAATAACATAAAAAGCAAGTTCATTGCCATAGTGTCCATTTTGACTCATAGTGACCCTATAGGACAGAATACACTGCCCCTCTGGGTTTTCAAGACTGTAACTCTTTTAAAAAAAATAGTTTTATTGGCATATACTTCACATCTCATACAACTTTTCAATCATATTAAGAAAATGTGTGCAACTATCATCACAATACATTTCAGAGCATGTTCTTCTGTATTCATTGTTGTTAGCTCCCTATATCTCCCACTATCCTTCCTTGTCATGTCTCTAGGCAATTATCCATCCAGTTACTGACTCTACAGTTCTACCTATCCTGGATTTCATATACAGAAAATCATATAAAATACAAACAGGAAGCAAACAAGCCAAAAACTCCAGTAACAATGAACAGGGATAACATAGAAAAAGCTCAATCAAAAAGAAAGCCAAACATATAAAAAACTGAAACAACTTTATTTTTATTATTATTATTTTAACATTTTTATTGGCATATAGTTCACACATCATACAATTCAATAGTTCAATCATATTAAAGAAAATTGTACAATCATCACTACAATCAATTTTAGAACATTGTGTTATTTTTTTTTACTCATTGTAATTAGTTCCCCCATTTCCCCCAATCACCCCTGCAATATCCCATGAAACCATTAATCCAGTTACTGTCTCTATAGATTTATCTATCCTGGGTTCATATGTAGAAAAATAAAACAAAGTAAAATGAACAACATTAACAAAGTAAAGCAGAGTAACCTCAATTGAAAAGAAAGTGGCGATACAGGGAGGGTAGAGGGAGAGTGGGTAGGAAAGAGGGAACCGATTACAAGGAACTGTATGTGATCTCCTCCCTGGGGGCCGGCCGGCCAAAAAGTGGGTGAAGGGAGATGTCGGACAGGGCAAGATATGACAAAATAGTAATTTATAAAGTATCAAGGGCTCATGAGGGAGGGGGGAGCGGGGAGGGAGGGGAAAAATGAGGACCTAATGCCGGGGGCTTAAGTGGAGAGGAAATGTTTTGAGAATGATGAGGGCAATGAGTGTACAAATGCGCTTTACACAATTCATGTGTGTATGGATTGTGATAAGAGTTGTATGAGCCCCTAATAAAATGATTTTTTAAAAAAGTAAAACAAAATTAAAGTGGGTTAAGTGAGAGATCAAATGATAAGGTGTTAAATTTTAATGTAACTGCATATGGAATAATCCACGTTCCAGTGCACTCTGCATGATAGCAAGGCTGTTCAGATCCCTGCTCTGTGATCAGAGGGGATTCCCTGGAGGCTTAATCCATGTGTATTTCCCCTTAACTTTTTAAAAATGGAAGCAATGTTAAAATGGGTCAAAAGGGAGATCAAGTGATAAAAGAGATGCATTTTTAGCCTACCATCCACCACCGCTCTGTCAGTTTGCTGTACGATGGTGGCTTCTGTGTTGTTATGGTGCTGGACGCTATGTCACTGGTATTTCAAATAGTCGCAGGGTCCTCCAAAGTGCACAGGTTTCAGCAGAGCTTCCAGACTAAGAACAGACAACGAAGAAGAACTTTCCAATGACCTTTTCATGATAGCAAGGCTATTCACGTCCCTCAACTATGATGGGAGGGGATTAATCAAAGGCTTAATCCATGCGTGGACCCTACGATTGGGTTTTGGGCTTCCATTATCTTTCATAACATTCTACAAAACAGCTGTTCCTAATGTAAGCTCTGACACCATTCGTTTCTTCAGAGTTGCATCTTATTATTTACAGTCTTTGGATCACAGAGGCTGGTGTGCTTCTTCCATGAGGAATTAGTTGATGCCTCATTTAGATGGCTTCTTGTTCGAAGATAAGCCTTTAAGACCCAAGAGAGTCTATTCTTTCTGACAGCTGCGCACCGTCTTTTTTTCCCCACTATCTTTTGCTTTAGCATCTGTATCTTTAGCATCCGTATCTCCTCATGAAGTAGAGCATCAAACATACGAACAAATTGTTCTTAGACTTGGCTGTCAATCTGGGGATAGCCAATGAGACTTCTGTGGGCATGGCCTTCTCCTGAGAATTCTGGGAAATATGGGACTTCCTCCTTGGAGGCGGAAGACACCTCTCTCTCTCTGCTACTCTCTGGGAGACATTGCAGAAGACAAGCCACATGGACGCAACCAGACCTTGGAAGCCGGAGAAGCCACAGAGAGACCCCTGACAGTGCTGAGATGTTTTCAGTGACACTGGATCCAAAGACTTTCTACCCACTGGCCTGTGATCTTCTGCATTCGGCATAATTGCATGTGCTTTGTGAGTCTGAAGAGGACTTTATAGATTGATAACAGACATATGGGCTAATATCGAACTTATGTACTTGATATGGACTGGGCTGGGATGTTTTCTCAATGTTCAGTTGCTCTTATATACAAAAAGCTCTTTCTTATACACATATATGTGTGTCCAGGGATTTGTTTCTCTAGTCTACCCAGACTAACACAGGCGGGGAGAGACTGCAACTCTTTCTTATACACTACTGTAAATATGTACAACTATTATGGAAAATGCTGTGGTGGTAACTAAAACAACTTGGACTAGAACTATCATATGACCCAGCAATCCCTTTGTTAGGTATAAATACACAGAACAAGAACAGAAATACACTCTTCTATGTTCATTGCAGCACAGTTCACAATAGTAAGAAGCTGGAAACAGCCCAGATGTCCATTAGTAGAAGAATGCATCAAGAAAGTATGGTGCGTATGCACAATGGAATACTATGCATCCCTAAAAATCAGGGATGAACCACTTCAAGCCATGGACCTGGAAACCATTGTGCTAAGTGAAGTTAGTCATCACAAACACTGTATGAGTCTATTAATATAAGCATAAACACCAATATGAAAACAGACTTCTGCTCTTTTGTAATTATGACATCTAATCCAGTTTCCCAAGCAGTGAGGAGAGAGCCTGCCTAGTGTCCATGCACATTATATTATCCCCTTTATGTGTATGTCTTAAAAACCACTGTGACCGAGGAGAACTCACCTGAGCTGGGGTCCGTTTTCTAAGAGAGAAGACCATTCCGTTACTGCCATACAACATTATGTTAAGGTCACCCTAAATCAACAGAAATTCCTACAAGAGTGATAAGCAAAATGTACTGGAAATTCAAAGTAAGATGGAAAGGGTGTGTGCCTGTCTTTGTTTCTGAGAAGGTGATTATATTTCTGTAAGTGGGTAATTCTATTATTATGTATCCTACGGAGTACAACTTGGTGCAGGGTTTTTAGTCTTTCAATTCTTTCCTCTATTCATTGAAGGTGTAGAAACACCATTTTTCTGAATTCTATTTCTGGTAATTCAGGGCCTCTTCTTCAGCATAATCTTTCAGGTCTTCATGCTGTTCAGTTATTTGCGCCTGTTTTTCTTGATTGTGTGTGTGTGTGTGTGTGTGTGTGTGCTGTGATTGCCTGCTATTTCCATAGCATTGTGATAGAGCTGCTAGTCTTGGGTGTATATGCATCTTTATTAGTGTTATATCTTTTTTTACTTTGTAACTTCAATCATTATGATTATGTAATGCCATTTTTGGTCTGTCATGATGGATTTTGCCTTGAAGTCTATTTTGATGAAGAGTAATATTGCCACTCCTAGTATTTTTGGGTTGCCATTAACTTGATATATATATTTTCCATCTTTTGATTTTTGTCTAATTTTGTCTTTATGTACATGGTTTGTTTCCTGTAAGCAGTGCATTGATGGATCTTGTTTCCTTACCCAGTTTGCTGCTTTGACCCCAGACTGGTGTGTTCAATCTATTTACGTTCATGTCATTATTGATATGTGTGGGTTTGTTGCTGTTACTGTGCTCTGTGTGTGTGTGTTTTCTGTAGTGTTATTGATTTCTTTGTTCTTCCTAAATTTCTGGGCTGAGTTCCTTTTGTTTGTAGATTTTGTTGTCCTTCATTCTTTTGTTATTATTTCATTTTTATTAGTTTTAGATATTTTCCTTTTTGATTTTTATTCATTTCCCCCCCATTTTCTTTGAGATGACTTTGTTATTTATTATTGTCTTCCCATATATCAGACAGCCTTTTCTCTCATGTGAACTAGTTTACTTACCTCTTCAATGGAATGTTTTCAATTTGCACTTTCCCCTCTTCTAGATTTGTATTTGTCTTTATTGTGGATTGATCTCTATGGTATCCAATTTTCAGTCTTGTGATTTTGAATACTGTCTTCAAAGGGTTGAATTCTGCGTGGTGATGACTTGTATATTGATCTCAGTTTATGTTTGTTTTTGTTGTTGTTGATTCTCGGTCCAAAAGACTCCCCTAAGCACTTTTTTTGGGGTAAAGCTTGTCTAGCTTTTAAACATTTAAAAAATATCTCCCTGTATGGAAAGAATCTTATTTCTCCCTCATGTTTGAGAAATAATTTTGGAGAACATAAGGTTCTTGTTTACCCCCTGCCCCTCCAACAGATATATTTATATTATTTCATTGTCTTTTTGTCTGCGTGGTTTCTGCTAAAAAATATGAGTGTTTTGTTATTGTTTTTCCTTTGTAGGTAACTGTTCTTGTTTTTTTTTTTTCCCACTGAACTACTTTCATCCTTCTTTCCTTGTCCTTGATATTGGAAAGTTTGACCATATTATGTCATGGAGATTTTCTATTGAGGACTATTCTATCTGGGGCTATCAGATTCTTGAATAGTCATTATTCCCTCCTTTGTGATGTTAAGGACGTTTACTTCCATAATTTCGTGGCCTGTTCTGTCTGTGGATTTTTTTGCTTCTTTTGGTCCTGGAATTCCAATAATGCATAATTTGTTCCTCTTGATAGTGCCCCACATAATTATTGGGCTTTCTTCAGACTTTTACTTTCTTTTTACTCTTTTTGTTGATTGTTTTTGTAGATTGGAATTGAGAGCTTTGCCTTCAAGCTCACTAATTCAGTTTACCATTGCTTCATTTCTATTACTTTGCTCTTTTAAAGTGTTATTTAATTCTCTTATCTTAGTTTTAATCTCCTGGAATTTTATTTATTTATTTGTGTTATTATTGTAAATTTGTAGCTTCCTCCCCTCCCCCCATTTTGTCTGTAGCCCTTTCACTCTTATTCTATATCCATTGAATGTACCTGAATATCATTATTTGGAATTCTTTTTCTGATAGTTACAGAACTTTTTCTTCTACAGATAATGTCTTTGGATCTGGGTACTGCTCATTTGTTTGTAGCTCTCTCCTGTCTCTTTGTGTGGACGAGATTGCTGACTCTGACATCATGATGCAGCTCTTAGGGTTGGGAGAGAGGTCATATAGTGATAGTTGACTCAGTCAAGTGGTCAAGAGAGGGAAAATCTTAAACACACACAAAAGTAGAAGAAGCAAGAGAGAAGAGACAAAAAGGGCAAACAGAACAAAGCTGAAAATCAGTTATTGTGGGCTTTAGAAAACAGCTGGGACTATATGGTTGGCAACCCTTTTGAGTGGTATGTGGGTTGGCTGTCCTCTCAGTCTTGGAGCATTTGTATGTGTGTACCACGCCATGAGAGCATGAGTGGGGCACTGGTATGCTGTGAGAGTGTGAGATGGGGCACTACAAGAGCATGGGGTGGGACAACACATCAAGAAATTGTGGAGTGGGGTGCCACGTGAATATGGGTGGAGGACATAGGTGCCACATGAGCATGGCTTGGTGCCTTGCAAAGGTTTGCTAGGCTACAGACACTGGATTAAGCACTTGATATGCATTAACCCAGTTGCAATCAAGTGGTCATCTGAGTTCTGATTCTGTAGGTCCTGGGAGTGAGCGTGAACACAGGCACAGGTACTACTCACCTGTGCATTAAAATATATCAAGACCATCCCATGGGGTACCTGCATGAGCATGTTTGTCCCATGGTTGTGCAAGGGAATAAGCATCCCCTTGACCAAACTGACCTAGTATCTGGAAGTGGAATAAGTACCTTCACACGACCTCTGCAGTCTAGCCCTACCTGGGCTTCTCTGTCCTAATGAGGACAGGAGTGAAACTCCCTCTTCAAACTGCGCAGCTGAAAATGCTGGGATTAGATGGAAGGGGTTGCCCACTGGCCTGGGTTGGGGCTGGGTTCTCTTTGGTAGGCAAGCCAGATGGTGGAGGTGGTGGAGAGAGTTGTGGATCTGGATGCATGACCAGGAACATGGCAACTGGCAAGCAGTGGGGGTATGGGCTAAGGCAGGAAAAGCTGTGGGTGGCTGAGGGGGAGGGGAGGAAGACCAACAGGGAGCCAAGTAATGAGCAGGCCCAAAGCAGCTACCCCAAGAGCACAGACTAGCGGTCGCGGTGGTTGTTGCTCACTGTGGAACCAGGTAGGTGCACTCACTTTCAATGCAGGTGCACTGTTGGGTTTACCTGGAAACTGACAAAATGTGGGTCTATCAGGACACGTCACAATCCCTAGAAAGTTAAACTAGGAAATCCACGAAGTGAGTGTTGTCTCTCTCATGGTGTTGGTGATGAGAATGACCCAGAACAAGTGGGCAGCCAGGTACAGAACTTTGTATTCCTATTATCAAGAGCCCTGTCAGTTCATCTGAAATTTCAGAAAAACTCTCCCTTTCCTGAAGACATGTTCCTTTTAGCTCTCAGGCTGTTGCTGCAGTAAATACAGCATGTCCATAAATCTGT
>NW_022111324.1:92220231-92230869 GCF_000313985.2 Echinops telfairi
GGCATGCAGGGAACTTCAATCGAGGGTAGCCGGTTGTCAGGAAGGTGAAGAGGAGGTGGGCCAGAGACCCACTGGTTCCTCAAATAAGAGGATGGGAAGTGGAGGATATGCCTCATCTGAACCCACCGGATCCTCAGGAACAGAATATGAAAAGGACAGAGGGGAAGAAACAATAGCCATTGATCCAATGAATAGGGGCACTCCAGAGGAGGGAGGAAAGGCTCTCCTAGCATAGAGGAGGGAGGATGAGAAAGGGGAGAAGGAAAGGAAGTGGCCCAGAGAGCCTGGGCCAATCCAGAGAAAAGCAAGAGGACTTTGGAACTGCACGTGGAATTCAGTACACCCCTGTCTTAATATGTGAAGGAGACAGGTGTGCCCATGCCGGTGGGTTTGCCTGTGTTTTTCTTTATAAGGCACGGTTCGACTCCACAGTTTCCTGTGCATCTCAGTGCCAGAACGCTGAACCACAAACCTGGACAGACTCCCAGAGGCAACCAGAGTAAGGACCTTGCAAGCTACATTGGTGAAGCTCTGTGAAACTTACCATCTATACACACGGGAAGAAGAATTTCCAGAAAAAATAAAGGAAGCTGGCCAATATAAGTAACTTCACAAACCCCATTCTCTTTCCAAATATGTGCCTATCTCCAAAACAATCATAACGGCCTCATTGAATAACACTTATTCAGTACAAAGGAAGCACAGCGCGAGGAGATTGCATACCAGGTCCAAAGAAAACATTCCCAATTGTTAGACATGCAACAATGGTCTAAAAAGCTGAATGGTGTTTCCATGCGAGGCTGCTGTGCTGAGCAAGGACTGTAGAACATGGAGCGTGGAGTCCAGAGCCCACGGGTCCTGCCCCACTTTCGGCTCAACCCTGCAGAGAAGTGACAGGGCTTTGGCTGGGGCTGGCATTGAGATGTACACACAGACTTGGATTTTCAAGCCTTGTCTGCTTCTGGTCTTATCCCTTCATCTCCTTAGGGTGTGTCAGGCCCTCGGGCAGCTGTATCTGGTAACCCTGAGTACTTAAATTGGCAGTGAGAAAATGATTGTCAGGGGATGTGGCCACTGGAAAGAAGGGCTCAGATGCCCTCAGTGAGAGTTGTCTAACGATATATCTGGTAGGCAAAGGGGTCTGGAAGTCTTGGGGCAAAAGGATTCTACTGGGGAACAAAAGCCAACCATCCAACTGATGATAAGACCCCTTCAGAGGTTGCCAGTGAGTTTCTTTGGTGTGTATGCAATGTGAATGTCCATATGTGTATGCGTGTGTACGTACAGGCATGTGCCTGTGCATGAGTGTGCATGCAAGCGTGTATGTGCATTTGTGTGTGCATTTATGTCTGTGTTTACTTTTCTTTTTCGTCTACTGAAATAAAGAAACAGAAGCCCGAGAATGTACCCACGCTTATTCAAGTGCTTGCTGTGTCTTTTTATGTACTTTTACCTACATTGAGAGCTAGGTGTGACTTAATCGTTGATGACGTCACAGGGCGCCACATGAATATCTGGGCAGGTTTTATACTTCAGGGAGAAGCATTTTTTATAAAACAAATCACGTTTTTATGCAAATGTGGATGATAATAAAGAATGAAAGAACAGAACTGCAGAATATTTATGACTGAGCGAAGCAGGACTGTTTGGAAACAGACGTTTTACTAGGTTCCCGTGAGGTACCAGCTGCTCCTCACCATTTCTACTTCAGGGCTTTATGTAGGGAAGCAATTGCTTCTATGAACAGTTGGGCAAACAAAGTTAGGAGCTGGGGTGTCATTACACTGGGAACACAGAGCCTTCAGCAAACCTGTGGCTCTGCCCTCAGCTTTGGGGACTTCTCAGACGACACCAGGCCTTCCACAATGTCCTGCTAGAATCTACATGACTTTCAGAAGAGGCTAACTTTTCTCCTTGCCCCACTGTCTCCTTTGCTGCCTCAGAATTTCTTCTTAATATTTTATTTTAATCTTAATTTCTTCTCTTTACTTGCTATTCTGAAAAAAACCATACTTCAGAAAAGTTGCCCCTCTCAAAGGAAGACGATAAAAATCGTATTGGCAGAATTTCCCTATCCTTTTAGAAGAATCTGCTACCCAAAGTATTCTTCAGGTGTTAATGGTTAACAGTTTAGAAATTTTATATTGCGTGCATCGGCCGTTAGTCATTATCACGATGCACAGGTTACATAAACTCAGGTCCAATTTCTGTTTTGCCTTGTGCTGTTGCTTCAAGAAAGATGATGTGGTTTGAACTCAATGGGGCAGGATAGCGGGGCATTGATTCAGGGCACTGTCTAGTCTTCTAGACATATGCACCTGATGTCAGAATTAATATTAGTATTTTCTAGACACAAAAGGAAGTACCTCCTTTGTCATTTTATAATAGTATGGGATAACTTAATATTTTTATTGAAAATTAAAGAACACCATAGTTATTCGATTTTGTTGCATACAAAAATAGAGTAGTACAAAAGACACCCGTGCTTTCTATGTGCTCACACTATGAATGCTTTTTCACGGGATCATTTGGAGTTGTGTTGCAGACACCACGCCCATTCCATCCTTGATGTTTTAACAAGTGTCTCTTAAGGACACATGCTTTCTATTATGTAAACACCTTCACTAACTGTTCTATCGATGTTCCTCATAGCAATTTCAACCTATGATCCAGTTTTGAATCAGGCACTGCTCTTGTATTTTGGCTCTTAACGGATTTTGCATAATAGAGCGAAACATAGCCCAGTCCCGAATGATCTTCCCGATTCTTGGTACATGTTGAGTCTTTTATTGTGGCTATCATGTCATTCTACTTCTCGAAGGGGTTTCTTCATGTTTGTGGCCCTCTGGTTTACCAAACATGATGTCCTTTTCTAATGACTGATCTTCATTAGTGACTCACCCAAAGTAAGCGTGTCCAAGTCTCAGAATTCTTGCTGCTAAGGGGGAGTCTGGTTTTATTTCTTCTAAGACAGATGTGTTCATTCTTTCGGAAGTTGCAGTTAACGTCGTTAGCCAATGCAAGAGTTGGCATGCATCTACTCTGAGTTTTCCTCTCATGATCGGGAATAGTCCTTTAGCTCTTCTTTGAATTTGATAGCATCCATATTTGGATAGAGAAGACTGTCAGGGGCACCAGAGTGACTACCGGTACTCTGTGGGAGACATTGGGGAGTAAAAGTCCGAAGGAGGACACGGAGGATAAGAAGAGAGCCTGTAACTTGCAGCCACCCTCTCTAACCAGGTGAATATGTCTTTGGAGGGGCTGGGCCTCTGCTGGGTGTGGTCAGCAGAGAGGGCAGCTGGGGAAAAATGAGTGTAGAGCAGGAGAGGAAAGTTAAAGGGGCACTATGTGGATACAGTGGCAATAATTTCTATCTCACATCTTTTGCAAAGATACAGCTAGTTCTGTTCACCGTGGACAGGGAGAAGTTGCAGGAGCCCTAGGAACTGAAGATTGGGGAGCCAGGGTTCTACCCATGGCATGAAAGAGAAACAGCAGGCAGGGACTGTGCTAGAACGCTCGGTGGCTCCTGGTCCTGTAACCACCTCCCAAGGTCAATGGCTGCTATCCTTCCAGATAGTGCGCAAATTTTCCTCATGACTAGCCTTCACCAGCCTTCAAAATGTATCCTCCCCACATTTTTTGCTTTGAATAGGAGACTTTGGCCCGATGGATGTA
Organism: Echinops telfairi; assembly: GCF_000313985.2. Classification (NCBI taxonomy): domain Eukaryota; kingdom Metazoa; phylum Chordata; class Mammalia; order Afrosoricida; family Tenrecidae; genus Echinops; species Echinops telfairi. Next base: position 92,223,913 of record NW_022111324.1, read on the forward strand.
GGGTAGTGAAATTACCTTGAAGCAAGACTCTGACCCAGTTCATTCCATTCTCCACCTCCCTGGGAATTTGCCTTCCACCCTAGATAGACTGCATCAGACTATATATTTTAATAAGCTCCATCAGTGAATCATCTGATTCATCTCTGTCTCCTTCCTGTAAGACATTTCCTCTAGGAAATATTCTTTTAGTGGGTTGAGTCCCCACAATATATGTCCCCTTAGGCACCCTATGCTTCCCCTCATTTTATGACAGTTTATTGTTTCCTCGTTTCTCTTTCCTGTTGGATTGTAAGCTTTTTATGGGAGGATATGATCTATGTTTATGATTGTATGTCTAGGATTCAACCTGAGACATATAGTAATCACTCAGCAGTTGACAAATGAAGGGATGGGATGGTGGCTCTACTTTTCTGGGGACTGTCATAAGGCTGCTTGGATTGTACTATAAATCGAATTTTGTTCCCCCAAAATATGGATCAACCAGGTATTTGTACATCAGTATTTACTTTTGTTGCAAATATATCCATGAATATTGTGAAGCATAAATGGGGCAAAGGGATGACATTTTCTTAGATATACCAAACAGATTGAGGGGGTGGGTTGTTGAGCCTAGGAGCTCAGAGCCATAGTTTTGGAGAACACCAAGGTCAATTGGCATAACATAGTTGACAGAAACAATGTTCTACATCCTACTTCGGTGAGTAGTAACTGGGGTCTTAAAATTTTGTAAGTGTCCAACTATTGATTTCTTCTGTTTGGAATAAAGAAGAGAGATGAAATGAATACATGGAAAAAATTAGTCTAGCAAACCATGTGAGCTCTAGTCTCCATGACCCTGAGACAAGAAACACTAGATGGTGTCTAGTTACTACTACCAATTGCTATAGAATGGGTCACATTGAAAGGTACTGAAAGGAGTTAGAGAAAAATGTATAACAAAACTCAAAATAATACCCCCAAGCCTAGGCTGACTGGTAGCATTGAGCCTTGGGAATCCTCAAGACTCTAGTTCCAAGTCACTTTTCAGATCCTGAGATGAAGTCACCTCATGGCTCAATTTTCAGTCAATCTATAGACAGGTCCAGTAACACATGTGTGGTAGATACACTGTAAAATAATCAGCCATTTGAGATGGCATTTACCCAAGAACAAAATTCCAAGGCGTAAAGAAAGAAGGAGAAATTGAAATAAGAAACAAAGAGAAGAAATACGATAAATCATGTTACATTATAGGATACAAAGGAGGCTTCCATGATGAGTTGGAATCAACTTGATGGCAGTGAATTTTTGGATGTTAATGTGGAGGAGCCCTGGTGGCATAGTGGTAATACATTGGGCTGAAAATCAGAAGGTCAACACTTTGAAACCACCAGCCACTCTGTGGGAGAAAGATGTGGCTTTCTACTTCCATAAAGAATTAAACAAACCTTCCCAACACAATTGCTGAAGACAAAATGGATGCATAAGCAAATGTGGTGAAGAAAGCTAATGGTTCCCGGCTATTAAAAAATATTGTGTCTGGGGTCTTAAAGACTTGAAGTTAAACAAATGGCCATCTAGCAGGGAAGCAACAAAGCACACATGGAAGAAGCACACCCACCTGTGTGACCATGAGGTGTCGATAGGAATAGGTAACTGAAAGTTCAAAAACAAGCAATCAAATGAATGTGAAGGAGCATGGACAAAGTGGAGACCCAAAACTCACCTGTAAGATAATTATAGGGACAGGCCCTCTGTGAGGGCCACATGGAAGGGATGGTAAATCCAGGGTGTGGTATACCACTGATGAAACACATAACTGTCTTCAGTTCTTTAATATTTCCTCCCCTTACTATTATGGTCTTAGTTTTACTTCATTAATCTTGTTAGACTTGTGTATGTTTATTAAAAAAACTAAGATCATTCAATGTATGAAAGCCTAGATAGATAACCCTTCAGAAACAGTAATGGGAGTAACAATTCCCTGAGGATACAAGAAGGGGGGAGGGGAGTTGGTTGCAATGATGACTGTATAACCCCACTCAAGGGGAATGAATAACAGAATTGTAGGTGAGTGGATATGTCTGATGGGGCAAGATATGACAATAATAATAATAATAATAGTTCCTGGGGGTTAGTGTGGGGGAAGTAATGGATAAAGGGGAGCTGATATCAAAGAGTTCAAGAAGAAAGAGGATGTTTTGAAATGTATTGTGGTAGCAATTTTACAATTATGCTTGATCTAATTGAATTATGGAAGGTTATGACATTTGTAAGAGCTCCCAATAAAACGATTACTTAAAAAACTACACAATGAAAGGAGGAAGAGTAAAACTGAAAAGAAAAAAAAAGAATTAAACCAAACTCAATACCATCGAGTTGATTCCAACTCATGGTGACCCTAGGTAGAACTGCACCTGTGGGTTTCTGAGACTGTAAATCTTCACAGGTGTAGAAAGCTTTGTCTTTCTCCCACAGGGCCAATGGTGCTTTTGAAAGGTTGACTTTTTGGTTAGCACCCATGTTTTAGGCAGCAGGGAAGAGGGGGAGAAAGAAGAGATGTCACGTGCATTCAGAAGACACTTCTGTTTATATCCTATGACCAAACCCAATGCAAAGTAGGCTGAAAGTAAAATCTTTATACTGGATAGCAATTGTTTAGGTAAAAATGGTGTTCTTATGGTAGAAGCCAGAGTCGTTTTTGTCGGACAACCAGTAGTCTCTGCAAGAGTTATATTTTGCTTCCTTCTCGCTCCCTTTTTCACAGACAAGATGGGAAGAGGCTAGGAGGCACTAGGGCACCAAGGGTGTAGCTGTGACTTTCCCTAGAAATAAGGCAAGTTGGTAGCAGTTTATTGATGTTGAATGATGTGTTTTTGCCCAAAATACAACTATAAAAGTGCAGAGACTATGCTGCACTTAAATGCACTCTAAAACTAAAGAAGGCCCTCACCCCCAGAGATATAGATTAGGATTTAAAGATAGTAATGAGCAATAAGGAGAAGTGCGCGCGCGTGTGTGTGTGTGTGTGTGTGTGTGTGTGTGTGTGTGTGTTGAATAGCTGGCTTCTTTTAGCTGTAGTGTGATTTAATGAGCATGTTTACCCTAGGGTGGGAATTTTACATCGCCTTTTAAAAGCATGGGTCTCAGGGGAGTATGTTAGAAGCAGGGAAGTGTTCCCTGGAGAGCACTTTCATAACTCCTTTCAGCTGAGTTTATTTTGTTTTATTAAAGATTGCCCAGGCGAACATTTCCTCCTGTTCTCATGCTCTAGGGTTTGAGAATGCAGAAAGTAAACTTTCCTCTGAACAGTACAGCCAGCAGGATGTAAACAAGGAACTCCTCATTGCTACGCACTCATGTTCTATGTTCTCAATAGGGTGAGTCAATCTGAATTCCGAGTGGCCCATGTGAGCTGGGGAGAGATGAGGAGAAATAAATATTATTTGGTACAGAAAGGGAAATGAACTATTGCCTCAGGCAAGTTAATCTTGAAAAGTGAAAACTCAAAAAACCAAGCTCACTGCCATCGTGTCAGTGCTGACTCACAGTGACCTTTCATGGGTTTCTCAGACTGCAACTCTTTCTGGGAGTAGAAATCACAGGTTTTCTCCCTTGGAGCGGCAGTGGTTTCGAGCTGCTGACCAAGAAAATTGTAACCCAGCACGTAGCTACTACCCCACCAGGGCTCCTGAAAAATGAAAAGGCAGTGTGTACTTAAGGCAGCTTCCCTGGGTCCTCAGTCTTGAGAGCCTGGACCACTCTTGTTGTTGTCATTATCACTATTACTTGTGTGCAATTGTGATGGGCATTATAGGTTTGGTGTGATGATTGGGATTATGTCCATTAAACACTGCTGGGTAAGAACCTATCAATCAGGCTGCATCTGTGACACCGCCTTGGATGTGGCCCAGTGGATAAGAGAGAGAGTTGAGTTCTCTGATCCTTTGCCTTCTGCTGGAGCTGAAGCTCCCATTTGATTCCTCGATCTCCCGTGGCATCACCTGCCCATCCCAGGAGTCATCAGCAGACTCTATTAGCTCTGCATCTGAGAAGGTGGGCTTCACCTCTCTGTTTGTCATCCTGCTTCCTATTCATCAGCTTCCATGAGTCAGGAGAAGCCTGACTTGAACCAGACTGTACTTACCTATTTCTACAAATGTGTAAGCTATTGCTTGATATAAATCTCTTTCTCTGTACAACACATACAAGCATCACTGCTTTTACTTCTCTAGAGAACCCATCGTAACACAGAGAGAGCAGTTAGCTAGCTAGCTAAATACAGTGGTCGGATTCAGCTGATCCACATTGATTTGGGAGAAATGGTACCTGATTTTTTGTTGAGTTCAGTGAATCAGTTGAACCATTTAACCAGTTGTTAAAATGGCACCTGTAATCAGGATTTCCTCTAAGGTGGGGTGGCTGGGCAACCGCTCAATGTGAAATCATAAATTTACATTTCTTACTCTTTTAAAAATGTTTATCTGTGCAACAGTGTATTCTAAGCACCCACAATAATGTTCATTCTGTCCTTAGGCATAAAACAATAGACAAACCTATGCGTGTAATATTTATTTATTAAATTCATAAAACTTGTTATACTTTTGATGGAATACTACATTTTTACTCCCTTGCAGTTGTTATTTCAGTAAACAAACATATAATGTGAAGAGAAAATGTGCCAAACAACAGAGTGCCGAACAATGACAGACATGCTGTCATTCGTTGCAGCTTTGTGTTACGACCCACATTCCCACAGGTAGTATAAGTGAATTATGCAATTCCTGGAAGGAGTCAAAGAGCTAAATGTGTTGTCAGAACAGTTTCTGTAAGTTCAACAGAAGTGGAAAGGGGATTTTCAAAGACGAATATAGTATATTCAGAGAAGTCACCTGTTTCTAATACATGAAACACAATGACTACTGGGTAATTGGCATACCTCAAAGGAATGGTATCCTATTTCTATAGTGAAAAGATGGTTAAGGATAAATCATGGCAGATGATGTTCAGAGATAAGTGAAGAATATTGCAAGTGAAGACAGACTTCAGTCAAGAAACATTATGAAATACCTTAATAATTTTATTGTTTCTGGCCGTTATTTAATATTTTTTCATTTATATTTTAAAACTCTTATAATCTGGTTTTGAATACTTCTTTTATTGTTCTTACTTAAGTGCTAACTGTATGGCATAATAAACGACCTTTCAGCATATCATTTTTTATACTTAAAATAGTCATTAAGGGAGTGAACTGGTTGTTAAATTATTTGAATCCCACCACTGGATAGATGATAGATAGGTAGATGATAGATAGATAGATAGATAGATAGATAGATAGATAGATAGATAGATAGATAGAGTGAGCTAGCTGCTATTCAGTGAGCTCTGAGCCATAGTGATCCCCTGTCTAACAAAATGAAATGCTATGAGGTCCAGCAGGATCCTCACATTGCCACCATGTTTGAATCCATCATCGTGGCTACGGTGCTAATTCATCTCACCAAAAGGCTTCTGTATTCGTCCTCGCTGTCCCTGTGCGTCAGTCAACATGATATCCACCTTCAATAATTTCACTCTCCCGATGCTGTGTCCGAAGTGAGACAGACAATTTTCTGTGGTGATCCGATAAGGTTTTCATTGGCTTGCTTTTGAAAGTAGACCATCAGATCTTTTTTCTAGTCTTTTGTTGTCAGAAAACTCCCCTGGAACATGTCGGTATGAATGATCCTGCTGGCATTTGCAATATTAGCGGCACAGGTTCTAGTATCATAGCCCACATCCAAACTAATAATAGAGTAGTTTATAGAGTTGGAGTCCATTTGTGTAGTTGTATTGACTTCCCTTTATCACCTTACACCACCCAACCGTCTGGAGAGGCCAACAGAGGAATATGAATCACTAAATGGAGGAAGAAATTCACGATAATAACAATAGCCACTCACTTAGTGCCGACTATATTTTAGGTTCTGAGTATATGAGATGTAGGTCCTCTCTGTGATAATAGTCATACACAACATTAATTGTCTTACTCATTTCAGAGAAGAGATGGCGGTTATAGAATTTGCCTCCTGGGGTGAGCACAATGCCTCAGGAAAGTAATTCTGCCCAGTAACACTGCCTGTGCACCTTTAAAAAGAAGGGCTCCTTTTCCTCAAGGCATGCAGAGCAGAGTCAGATATAGAAGCACTACTCCTTTACCTTTAGAAGAAGCCACCGTGGTTGACCAAAGTCCTCCAGTTTACCTGGCTCCTGGTTTCTTGTCACATGCCTGGTTCGTGCCCTGTCAGCACGTTAGCTTTGAGCCAGAATGAAGAATTTGCCTTCTTGTGCTAACCAACGAAATACACTGCCAGTGAGCTGATTCTGACTCAGGGATGTTCCTTGGGGCTTTGAAAGCTTTGGGAGTTTTTATGAGAAAAGACAGCCTCAGCTTTCTCCCCCCAAATGGCTGGTGGCTTGAACCTCAGATCTTGAGGTCAGCAGTCCTACACTTACTAGACAGTCCTACTGGGGCTCTCTTTACTTCCTTATCCCCGAACCAAACTCGCTGCCACTGAGTGTCAGAGAAGACTGAGCTTGGTACGATTTTCCAGGCTAGGTCTTGGGATCAGAGTTCCAGGTTTCTTTTCTAAAGCATTCAGCGAGAAAAAGATATTAACCTTGTATCATATCCCCAGGCTGAGTCCGGATTGTCTGGCTGTGCTGTCTGCCTCTGATACTGAGTCACGGAGCCTGCTGGCCCTGTGTATGGTGTGGCCAACTTGATGTTGCTTCTCTGGACCTACCTCTGTCACCTCTAATAGTTCCCCCATCTGTGCAAATCCAAGCACAATTCATCTTTTTAAATTTAGTTTTGAAAAATTTAATAAATCATTTTATTGGGGGTTCTTACATACAGCTCTTATAACAATCAAGTGTATTAAGCAAATTTCTACACATGATGCCATCATTTCCAAAACATTTTCTTTCTACTTGAAC
>NW_022111324.1:92232011-92233222 GCF_000313985.2 Echinops telfairi
AGTCAGAAGTCTATTTTCAGGATTGCTCAAGGACTTTGCTGCTTTATTCCTCTTGCTGCTCTGTTGAAGCACAATTAACCTTGAACCTTGATGGCCTGTCTGGGCTCCTACCTCTTTTACCAGGCATCCTTCTGGCTTTCTGTGGTCACCTTTACACTTGATTTCATTGATCCAGCCAGTGGGGGCATGCAGAAGGCCTCAACACCCCCACCTCTTCCAGGCTCAGGAACCTGGACCAGTCATTCTTACAAAAGGGGTCATGTAATGCTCGTTCTCTCTTGATATGTGTTATGAAGAATTTGTGTTAGAGTTAATTTGTATTTGGTTATCTGGGTGAACTCCTTAAATATTTATTTGTAATACTTCTAAATATTTCCAGATGTCAACACAACACATATATCAGGGTTCTGTGGCTCTCAGTACTGACTCAAAATATTTTTTAATGAAGAAAAATGCATATAGAGAAATTAAATAACCTTTTTTTCTGTCTGAAAACAACTACAGATGTCCTGCACTATTTATCAGCCACAAGAGTTTTTTTTTCTTAGCTTGTACAAGCATCTCTTAGTATTTATCCCAGCTGTTCAGACATACTATGTAAAGCTACTCACTAGTTTCAAACACCAGGATTACTAGATTCCTGTCCAATGCTTCAGCCATTAAGTATTCAGAGAAAAGCAAAGGTCATTTCAGGATTCTGAGCTCTTGATGTTAAACAATAGTCCCGAATTCATGGGCTGCTGAAGAGATGAAAGGCGACAATGTGGAGCAATCACTTAGTCTAGTGTCTGGAAGTACCTAGGGAGGCCATGTAATGCCTGGTAGGGACAGTTCACATAAACTGGGTCAAAAACATCGAAGTCCCTGGCATGGGGCTTTCCGCAGTTGAAAAACGGACTGAGATCCCACAGGTGATGAAAGGAAATAAAGCAATTGTGGAGCTAGAAAACCTAGTTTTGAAGCCAAAGTTAACTTAGTCCAAGCTGAGTAACCTTAGGCAAGACATTCTGTTGTGCTCCCAGTACTTTCCTTTGTAAGTTAGAAGTTTGCTGAAAAGAGCAAATAAGAACATTACAGAAAGTAATGATTAAGCAGCAATTATTATTATCTTCCCTCCCTCAATTCTTATAGTAAGCTGTCAGGAGAACATTATACTGTCAGAACTGTGTTTCAAGTTGGCTCCCTAAATACACACACAAGAGGATCCTCTG
>NW_022111324.1:92233992-92236333 GCF_000313985.2 Echinops telfairi
CGTGAGATGCCAACTAAGTTCACATTGGAGGAAGCATTCCAGTTTGCATGATCCAAGGATTGTAAAGAATAAACTTTAAGATCTGAGGAAGGAATTGTATTGGAGCTTAAATTCTGAGCAATGGTTTGCAGAAGCTATGCATAACAGTGAATGCCTAAAATTCATTTGCAGGGTCCCCTTTGGGATTAAGCTTCCATTGAATTCCTTCAGACCACTGAGCAGGGATGTGAGTAGTCTTGTCCCCAGACAGCGTGCATTGGAAAGTGGATCACTGCAGATATATTTAGACTAAAATTCAACATATCATCATTCTAGCCCCCCACTTTACTCATTTTTGTTTTGTTCTAGTTTTTTATTATTTCTGCTCTTTTTAGAATTGAGACTTTTTCTATGTATTAGATTTTTATTGTTTGGGGGGGTTGCATAATTTTCTTTTTATGAAATTCAGGACAGATAAAATTTTAGAGACAATTATTAGAATAATAGTTTCATAGGGTTATGGCAGAGAAGTTTGGGGGTGGGAGAATTGGGAGCTTATAATAATGAGCTCCCAATGAAGCTCATATAAAAAATGCAGAAAATGTTCCAAATTTGTTTGGGTGATGATTATAAAACTCTTATATATTCAAACCATTGAACTGTTTGATTCATGAATTATGTGTCAATAAAACTGTTAAAAATGAAGAGAAACAAAGAGCAAAATGGATAATTTTACTGGGTACAGGATTCTGAAGAAAATCTAAAACTTTTGGACACTATTAAGAGGAACAACTTACATCTCATTTGGATTCCATCAGAATTCTTTTCCAGAGCACTTGAAATGTTCTCTAGAATAGACCATAGGACATAAAGCAAGTCTTAATGCATTTTTAAAAATATTGAATTTTATAATCCATTTTCTCAGACCACAATGCTATAAAATTAGAAATAAAAAATGGAATGATCAAGGAAAAAAAATACATGGAAACTGAATGATACACTACTTAAACACTGCTGGGTACTTGATGAAATAAGAAATGAACATTTATAATTCCCATGAAACAAATGATAAAAGTACAACATACCAAAACTTTGGGAATAAAGCAACATACATACTCAGAGGGTAATTTATAGCAATAAACGCACACATAAAAAATAAGAAAACCAAAGTCAACACCGTGACCCAACATCTTCAACAACTAAGGCAAGAGCAATAAAAGAAACCTTCAATCACCTGGAGAAAAGAAATCATGAAGGTTAGAACAGACATAAAATCAGAAAACAACCAAAAAGAAAAACAAATCAATAAGAATTTAATACTTAAAAAAAAAGAAAACATTAGGGGCTAATACAGATATAGTTCCGGTCCATCAGGCAGGATTGTACTATTGTTACCACAATCAGTTTCAAAACATTCTCTTCTTTCTTGAACTCCTTGACATCAGCTCCCTTTTACCTACCACTGTACCCCCAGAAATCCTCATTCTCCTTGGTGACTTTATAGGTTCATCAAGCCTGGGTTCCATATACTGCAAAACAGAAAGACACGTAACAAACATTCAAGAGGGTCGCCTCCAATGACAAACTACATCTAAGACAAATCCCAGTGTGAACAAGCAAAACAAACAAATACAGAAAATGTTGAAAACCAGATCAAGCCCAATGTGCATCAGAGGTGGGGATCAACTGACAAGGTTGTAACCATTCCAGTCAGGTTTATAATTTAGATCTTCTATAGTAATGTCTCCAATGCTCTCTGTTTGGTCATCAGTTTCTTCTAATCCTTCTTTTATGGATAGAAGGAAATCACTGGAGACTTAGTCCCTATGTCGATCTCACAAACGTATCTTGGGGTCCTACAGTCATTCATAGTCTTCTGCAAACCAGAATCTCACAGGTGCAGCTCTGTTACTATTCCCTCCTTCAGTTGTGGATTATATGATTTACAATCCTTCAGTCATTGATGGTGTTCTTCCATGTGGACTTGATTGACATCTCACTTATATGGCTGCTTGTTTGGAAACAAGCCTTTAAGCCCCAGATGCTATTTTATCTGATAGTTGGGCACCATCCAATTTCTTCACCACACTTGGCTATAGCACCCGTATGTTCTGTGTTCCCTTCCTGAGGGCGGGTCTTGAGCAGGGCCATGTCATAAGAGCTAATTGTTCTTAAATTGGAGGTAGCATTTAGTATGAGCCCAAAACCCATTCCTGTATTTATATATCTATATCTATCTATCTAGTTATCTATCTATGTATCTATCTATGTTAGACTGGGTAGACTAGAGAAACAAATTCATAAACACGCATATTTGTATAAGAAAGGGCTTCATATACAAGAGCAATTGCATATTGAGAAA
>NW_022111324.1:92238899-92239933 GCF_000313985.2 Echinops telfairi
GTAAAACAAACAAACAAATAAACACATAACACAACTTCAAGAGGGTGACCCCAATGGCAACGCACCACTGAGATACACCCTAATAAAAACAAACATATGCAAAATAAAACAGAATGTCTGTCCCAGGATTGCCAGAATAATATGTATCTTAATACAATATACAGGGCATAGTGTAGCAAGACCTTGTTTGTCCACCATCCAGTATTACACCACTTTTGGTACAGCTGTCTTCTGCTTCCTCAGACACCATGTATTTTCTGACTTAAGACCTCATGCTACAAGTGTGTTAGAGGTACAGTCCCATTCCCTCAGGGGAGTTCCCACATGGGGTCTCGCCTAAGCAGCCTCTGGAGTATGCCGTGCCCCTGAATATCCAGGATTCAGTGTCCCGGGATACCCCCAGATACCCTAGTTCAATGTTGACCACCTGCCGTACGCCACTAAAGACACTCCCCACCTAATGTCCCCCAGAGCATCCTCAGTCACTCCTCCCCCACCTGCAGGACAGCCCTCCTTCCCCTCCCCTTCCCCCAACAGACATGCACCTATGTTCCCCAAAACGTGACCGTTTCCTCTCCCCTCAGCTTTGCTGCCTCTCCCATCAGTCACTCTTATCCCTCTGACAGAGTTGTCTCCCTCTGCCGGGGACTCCCCAGATCCACATGGCAACTACTCAGCAGACAGCATTCTCCCCCTCTCCCTTGATCATGTGATCCCAGCTGTCGTGAGGCACCCCCTAGCCAAGTGACCTTCATTATACTGACCTGAAGCGGATGACGAGTGGTGCATGGCAGTGGTCCGGCTCTTGATCAGGCTATCTGGTCCCCAGCCAGAAGACTGAGTGGCCCATAAGCTTGAGCTTGTGCCAGTTCTGCTGCTTGTTCCTACAACAGTGGACTCACACAGTATTTGTCCTTTTGTGATTGACTAACTTCACTCCGCATAATGCCTTCCAGATCCCTCTATGCCAGTGGTTCTCAACCTTCCTAATGCTGCCACCCTTTAATACAGTTCTTCATGTTGTGGTGACCCCC
>NW_022111324.1:92241887-92255203 GCF_000313985.2 Echinops telfairi
CCCGCTTTGTCTTCAGCGGTTGTGTCGGGAAGGTGAGCATCATGGAATGCCAATTTAATAGAAGGAAGTATTCTTGCATTGAGGGAGTACTTGAGTGGTTGCCCAATGTCCTGCTACCTTATTACTAAACCTATAAATATATGCACATAGATCTATTTCCCCATCCTCATATATAAATATATTTGCATATGTAAATGCCCTTTTTATTTCTTGTAGTACTGTTCTGTAGTTTTTGTCATACAGGTCTTTTGTTTTTGTGGTTAGATTTAGTCCTAGGCATTTCAGCTTTTGTGTGGCTATTGTGAACGGTACTGATTCCTTGATATATTTTTTTTCTGTATTCCATCAGTAGTATATAGGAATCCAATTGACTTCTGCTCGTTAATCTTGTGTCCTTATAATCTACTAAACTCCTCTATTGTTTCCAGCAATCCTCTTGTGGGCCCCTTATGATTCTCATTATATCAGATCATATCATCTGCAAATAGTGAAAGTTTTACTTTTTCTTTTTCCAGTTGTATACCCTTAATATCTTGCCATTGTCCTACGGCAGGAGTGTCAAACTGGCCAGCGGGCCGCATGCAGCCTCCGAGGTAAATTTTTGTGGGTTGCAACGCTCTGAAATAAAATGAAAATAGAAAAACTTGTTATGAAAAAAATAGCGCTTAGGGGAGATCGAGGCAATACCATACACCCAATTCCCTCATTAACCCTTTAACTACCGAAGATGAGTATACACGTGGCCCAGTGCCTTTCCCGGGGGGCTGTGCACATGTATAAACGCGCTGACTCAATTCCAGCGGAGTTTGGAAGCGATATGTCTGCCACTCTCAGTGTCATGTAATGTACACAGATCCCAATAGCGGAAAGGTTAAAAAGAGCACTCGTGGTTGTGCTGTAATGAATCATACCTAGTGGCAGCGCTAGTTAGCATTTTTGGAGGGAAGCCATTACGATTGTGCATCACGTTTGTCAGCTGTCCAATATTTTGTGTTTTTATTAGTTACTTTGTTACATTTTCTGGTCACAACATAAGAGGTAAGTGAACATTAGTAGGAGGAAAGCTCTGGCAAGTTTCGGGTAAAAAAGAATAATTTTAGTTTTATAAGTACATTAAATAAAATAAATGTTTAAATAAAAGCAATTACATAGTGTTTTAATTATCCTATCCATATTCTTGAATCCTCACTTCAAAATATAAATTTAACAAAATTTGTATATGTGATGTGGCCTGTATGAATCTTGCCTGTTGCCCCAAATGGCCCCCGTTTTAATTGAGTTTGACACACCTGTCATATGGTATTGACCAGGAATTCCAGCACAGTGTTTAAATAGAAGTAGGAATAAGTGACATCTTTATTGGGTTCCCTTATTCAGTGGAAATGTTTTCAGCTTTTCTCCAGGGAATGAAATATTGGCTATTTTTTTTGTATATGGCCTTTATTGTATTGGGGTTTTTTGCTTCTAATTCTATCTTCTTGAGAGTCTTTATTAGGAATTGGTGTTGGATGTTATAAAATGCTTTTTCTATCAATTGATATGATCATATCATATCAAAAATTCTTGTCCTTTTTCTTGTTGATGTGGTGAATTACGTTAATTGTTCTTTGAATGTTGAACCATTCCTGGATCCCTGGTATGAATCCCATTTGGTCATGATGCATTATTATTATTTTTTGATATGCTGTTGGATACTATTGATGAAGCTTTTGTGGAGGAGTTTGTATCTATGTTTATGAGAGACATTGGTCTGTAATTCTCTAGCCTTATTAGGGCTGTGCCTGGTTTTGTATCAGGGTTCTGCTGGCTTCATAGAATGAGTTTGGGAGTGTGCTGTCCCTTTCTATGCTCTGGAGGAGTTTGTGTATGACTGGTGTCTGCTTTTCTCTGAATGCTATTGAATACTCCTGTGAAACCATTTGGACCGGGGTTTTTTTTCAGTTTGGCGTTTCTTGATGACCATATCTATTTCTTCTTTCTATGGGTCTGTTTAAGTTCTCAATGTCCATATGTGTTAATTTGGGGAGTGAGTGATTTTCCAGGTGTTTGTCCATGTCCTCCAAATCGTTGAATTTGTCGGAATACAGGCTTTTGTAGTACACCATTATTAATATTTTTATTTCATTAGCATCTATTATGACTTCCTGTTTCATCCATAACTCTAGATATTGACATCTGCTCCTTCTTTTCCATTAAGTTTGCTAATAGTTTATTGATTTTGCTGATCCTTTCCAAGAACTAACATTTTGCTCTGTTGATTTTTTCCATTATTCTTCTGTTTTCCACTTCATTTATATCTGTTCAATGTTTATAATTTCCTTTCTTTTGCTGTTGAAGGGATCATGCCAATGACTCTTCTAACTGTTGGAGCTTCCGTGTTAAGGTGTTTACCATAATTCTCTCCTCTTTTTTCATGTGTGCATTTAATGCAATAAAGTTACCTTTCATAACTGCCTTTGTGGTTTTGGTGTGTTGTATTAATTTCCTCTCTAATTTGGGAATACCCATTCTATTTTTGAGAAGTGTCTTATTGAGTCTCCAAAAGTTTGTCTTTGTTTTTTCGTTCTTTTTATTGTTGATTTCCAACTTTATGGCACTGTGGTCAGAGAAGATGGTTTGAATGATCTCTATGTGTTTGAATTTTCTTGTTTGCCCTGTGTCCCAGCATTTGGTCTATATTTTAACATGAGCCATGTGCATTGAAGAAGAATGTGTATTTTTTTTGCTGTTTGTTGGAAAGTTCTGAAATGTCTAGGAGGTCGATTTGTTGAACAGTGTTGTTTAGCTCTGATTTCTCATGTCATCTTTTTGAGGATTTGGTTGATTAATTTTGAGGGTCTTTTGTTGGGTGCATATATGTTTATTATATTTATGGGTCCTGGGTCTACTGATCCCTTGAGCATTATGTAATACTCATTCTTATCTCTCATTATATCATGTACCAAGAGATCTATTTTGTCAGAGATTAGAATTGCCACCCCTGTTTTATAAATTTTTAATCATTGCCACTAGCTTGGTAAAATTTTCACCATCCTATGACTATCAGTCTATTTTTGTCTGTGAGTTTGAGATGTGTCTCTTGAAGGAAGCAGATTGATGGATTTTGTTGTCTAATCCAGCTACTCCTTGTCTTTTAAAAAATGTGTTTAAACCATTAACATTCAGTGTTAATTAAATCTAAATTTAGATTAGTTGCTGTCATCTATACTATTTGTGTTTCATGTTTCCCTTTTTTTAATAGGGTGGTGTGTGTGTGTGTATAAGGAGTTTATTCTTGTCTTTGCTTCATCATTGGATCTGTAATGTTTTGGGTACTCTTTTCCGTGTGTTGCTTCCTGGGTGTGGTGCTCTCATGTGTCTGTGCTGCAGTTGTTGGTTTTCTGCCCATAAAGAACTGGAAAGTATTTTTTGTAATGTTGTTTTTGTTTTTTTGTATTCTCTAAATGTTTCCTTATTTGAGAAAACTTTTATTTCTCCTTCAAATTTGATGGAAAGCTTTGCTGGATAAAGAATTCTTGGATTGCAATAGTTGTCTTTCAACTTTCACAATATGTTGCTCCAGTTCCTTTGTTCCTACATGGGCTCTGTGGAGAGGTCTGAGAGTATTCTTTTCTGTTTACCTTTATACGTGACTGTTTTCTTCTCTCTAGCTGCTCTCATGATTCCTTTTCCTTAATATTGGGTAGTTTGACAACTATATTTTAAAAATATTTTTTGGTGGAGGGGTAGGTAGGGGTGTTAATATAATTGGTGTTCTCTCTGCTTCCTGAATAGTTATTGTCTCCTCCTTTGTGATATTGGGTTTATTTTCTTCCAAGAATTCCCATACTATTTTAACTGTAGGCCTATTTATTTCTTCCTGTTCTGACACCCCAATAATTCTAAGATTTTTTACTTCCTGGAATCCCACATCATCCTCAGACTTTACTCAGAATCTTTTGCCTTTTTGTTTGTTTCTCTTGTTTGCTGAATTCTGCTTGGTTCTCTTTGAGATTGCCAATTCGGTTTTCCATTTCTTCTTATTCTATTAGTAAGATCATTAACCTTTTCCTTTATTTCTACTATGTCATTCCTTAATTCCTGGATTGCCTTGTTTTGAGAGTTCTAATATCTGTTTTCCCCCCATCAGTTTTCAGAATTAATCCCCTAATTTCTTGTACGTCCCTAAACAGCATTCTCATGTATTCTTTCTCTGGCAATTCAAAGGCTGCTTCTGTGTAAACCACTGGGTTTTGGTCATCTTCAGTAATTCACTTTTGTTCTATTTTTTATGGTAGCAACTGTTGTTGGCTGTTGTTTGTGTCGCATCTTGGTTGAGCTGAAGGTGCTGTATAATCTTCTTGATGTGTGTGTGGGGGAGGGCCAACTCTAGATTAGGGGAGGATCAGAGAGGTGTTGAAAAATGTATTGTGAGTAGATGTGGTGGGAAATTTAGTTGGGTGAGTAGGAGGATTAGGGTATAGGTGCTCAGGAGTAGGTTTTAAGTGGTGGTATTAATCATAGGAATCCTTCCTATTAAGTATAATATTTAATGAGTTGTGGAAGAGAGTTATGGGAGATGTGATTTTACTTGGTAAGTTAAAGGAGAGTGTGTGTTACTGAGCTGTATGTTCCAGAGGTTATGGTGGTTGGGGTAAGTGAAGGGCATATTAAATCTGCCAGAGTCCCTTATCAATCTTGTGGCTGGATGTTATTTATACAAACAATGTTGGTTGGTTGCAAGGGAAAACTTAAAATAATATTCACTGAGATGTCAGTCATAGGTTGCTGGAATTTATATATATATACACACACATATATATGTATATATATATAAAACTGCATACTAATGAGACATATTTTGAAAAAGAAATCAAGAAAACAATACCATTTATAATAGCCAACACACACACACACACACACACACTCACTATCATTGAGTCAATTCCAATTCATTGTGACCCTATCAGGTAGGGTAGAACTGCCCTTACAAGTTTTCAAGACTCTTTGTGGGAGAAGAAATCCTTGTCTTTCTCCTATGGAGCAGCTGGTAATTTTGAACTACTGACCTTCAAGTTAATAATCCAATGAGTGGTCACTACACTAACAGAGCGCTTACAATAGCCACACAAAAGATTATATACTTAGAAGTAGTAAACATAATCAGTGAAACAAATGATTTCTATGAAGAAAACCACATAACACTACTACAAGAAACCAAAAGAGACCTACATAATTGGAAGAACCTTCTATGTTCATGGATACAAAGGTTTAACATTAGGAAAATGGCAATACTACCCAAAGCAACCTACAAATACAATGCAATTCCAATCCAGATCTCAACCTTATTCTTTTGAAAGATGGAAAAATTAATCACTAACTTTATATGGAGAGGGATAAGACACAGAATAAACAAAGAATTCCTTAGGAAGGACAAAATAGAAGGACTCTCACTTCCTGATTATAAAACCTCAAAACACAGCCAAAATAGTTAAAACAGGCTCATATTGCTAAAATGATAGGTACATAGAACAATGGAACAGAATAGAGAACCCTCAAATAAATTCATTATCCCATAGACAACACAAAGGGACACTTACGCACGCACACATGCAAACTTATAATGTTGGAAACATATGGTGCTAGCAGTATTGGATTATTTCCATCTGCAGAAGAATGAGATAAGACCCATACTTCACCCTGTATAGAAAAATGAACAAAGGAGAGATCAATGAACTAAATGTAAATCCCAGAGATATAAAGACCATCAGTGAAAAATTTGAGATAAATTTAAGGGCCTTTCTGCAGTGCATAAATACACTATCAAATGGATAATGGAGACCTACCAAAAATAAGACATGTATGTGCCTCAAAACAATTCATCCAGAGTAAAATCAGAACCCATAGAGGGGGGGGGGAATTGGCAATGGCATATTGGAAAAAGGACTAACTTCTAAAATCTATAGAAAACTGCAACACTTCAACCAGAAAACGATGAAAAAATCCAATTTAAAAATTGGAAAAGGAAATGAATAGTCAGCTCACCAAAGTGACATCTAACTGGTCAGCAAATATACAGAGAAATGGTCACAATCACTAGCCATCTGATCAAAGCTAGGGTAAGATATCACCTCACACTGACAATGATAGCAAAATTAAAAACAAAATTCAGAAAACAACCAATGGTGGAGAGGGTGCAAAGAGATCAGAACCCTCAGAAACTGCTGGTGGGACTACAAATATGAAGCGATATAGTCGGATCTCAGAAAATTCTGAATAGAAATTCCAAACATCTCAGCAATTGCTCTCCTGGGGATGGATTCTAAAGAGTGGTGACACAAATAGATACATGCACACCTATGTTCCTTACAGTCCTGTACACAATCGGAAGACCATGGAAACAATCTAAATACCCATCAGTAGGAGAATGAAAAAGGAAGTTTGGAACATACTTACAATGAGATACTATGCATTACCCCAAAACAATGATGTAACCACAACATATACACCTGGAGAACATTATGATGAGTGAAATTAGTCAAAGCTAAAAGGACAAATATTTCATGAGGTCATTGGTATAAAAACAACAACAGCAGCACCAAACAAGACAAAGACTCTCATACCCCAAACTTTGGAGATTGCCAACAGTGGTAAATATTAACTTGGGTGAAAGGGAAGATAGTAATCAATCGGAGGGATAAGAGAATTCAAAAAAGGAAGGGGTAGGGTAAGCTAATGGGGAGCTTTGGTAAGTAGTTTAAACTGTAGGAGACAAAATTGCTGATCTGAAATGTAATCCTCCACCTAATTCACAATAACAATGTTGTCACCAAAAAACCCCCATCATACTTTCAAACATAGTCTTGGGTGTAACAAGAACTACTTTGTTATAGGTGTTGGCTTTATTTATGTAACAAATATTACTGAACGTCTCCCATGAAACGGGCACTGTTATTTGTTAGGGATATAGTGGTCAATAATTGCTTTTATGTGTTCCGTTCTGCTGAAAGGAGACAGATGATAAACATACAGTGTACGCTAGTCTTTGTGGGTATAAATTACCTGCACAGATGATCAGTGGTGGGTTCATTAGGGATACTCAGAATTTGAATCTTGCTTGAGGATGTAGAAGCAAAGAAAATCCATGGTCTTTATCCCTACTCACCTTATTTCTCGTTGGGATGGCTCTGCTCATGCTCACACTTGAATGTCCCCCTACTTTGGTCCTTGAACTTCTCAGACTGAACTCCAAGGCCACACAACTGCTGAGTATCTCCCCCTTCAGGTAAAAGATCTTCCTGTAACTTTCATAGGGTATCCATCTCGAGAAAAAACCTAGGGAATGAAATCTGCTTCTGACTTTACTGAGGACATTATTGAGAATTCTGATTATCCACCATAGATATCTCCTTCTTGTCTCACTCAATCGCTACCTGTCCTCCAACCCAAACTTGTCAACACTGTGATGCTTTTGTTAATGCTGCTTCTTCAGCCTAGCATCATTTCCCCCCTCCCATCTAATTCTATCCATCCGTCCATGTTCAGCTCAAACAATCCCTCTGTGATAGAGCTGGCTAGCTGCATACCCTTTGGTTTGGTCTGTCCCCCACCCGATTGCCTGTACCTCAACCTGTCCAGTGTGAGATAAGTGGCTTTTCTTCTAAACCTACTGTGCTGATTGTACTTATCTCAATGGACTCAAGTTGTACTTGTCCTCTTGTGATTGGCTAACTTCACTTAGCATAATTTCCTCCAACTCTTCCCCTAAGACAATGGTCTTCATGCAATCTTCAGTGCTTTGTAGGGATTTGCAGTACTCCATTGTGTGTATGTGTCCGTTTTCTAATCCATTTGTCTATCAATGGAAATTGAGGTTGTTTCCAATTCATTGCAATTGTAAATTGCACTGCAATCAACATTGGAGCACAGACAACTGGTCATGGTCTATTTCTTACCTCTTCTGGGTATATTCCCAGTAGAGGAATTGCTGGGTCTTAAGGTAACTCAGTTTCCATTTGCTTTAAATATCACCAGATTGCTTCCACAGAGGCTGTACGTATCTACACGACAACCAGCAGTGGAAGAGAGTTCCTATTTCACCACATCCCCTCCAGCATTTGTTGCCCTCTGATTTTTTTCTTTGGGCTATCTTCAAGGGTATTTTAATTTGTATTTCTCTGATGGCTAATGATGGCTGTTGATTTTATGAACATAAAGATCTGGTTAATATTTTTTGTAATGCTGGTCTTGTTTTTATGAATTCTTTCAGTATTTCCTTGTTTGAAAATACCTTCATTTCTCCTTCATATTTGATAGATAACTTTCCTGGATATAGAAATCTTGATTGGCAGTTTTTTGTTTCAAAATTTGCTATATGTTGCTCCATTATCTTCTTGCCTGCATAGTTTCTGATAAGAGGTCTGAGCTTAACCTTATTGGTTTTTCTTTGTAAGTGACTCCCCCCCCACCCCCACCCCCCAAACTACTCTCAAGATTCTTTACCTTGAAGTTAGATAATTTAACTGCTATATGTCTTGGTTTTTTTCTTTCTGGGGTCTAATCTATTTGGAGTTCTCTCTGCTTCCTGGATAGGCATCATCTTCTTTGTGATATTGGGGAAATTTTCCTCCATGAATTCTCTTACCATTTTATCTGTAGATTTGTTTGTTTCTTCCTGTTCCAGAATTCCAATGAGACATAGGTTGTTTCTCTTGATGGTGCCCCACATCATCTTTAGGTATTCTTCGGATTCTTTTTGTTTGGTGGTTTCTCTTGTCAGTTGTCGCCTGCTTGGTTGTCTTTAATTCACTGATTTGCTTTTCCTCTTCTTCCATCCGATTCTTCAGTGCTTGTACCATGTTTTTTTATTTCTGTTATGCCATTGTTTAGCTTTCAGGTTTCTTTAGGGTGTGAGATTTTTAATATCCCACTTTCTTCCTTGTTTTCAGGATTGATCCCCAGATATCTTGTATGATCCTAAACACCATTCTCCTATAGTCTCTTTCTGATAGTCCAAGGCTTCTTTTTCAGTGTATTTAATTGAGTTTGGATGGTCTTCAGTTGTTAGATTTTGTGGTTTTTTATTTTTGTGTGTGTGGTTACTGCTGTTGATTGTTGTTTGTGCCACATAGCTGTCCATCTGTCAGTGGTGTGTAGTCTTATGAGTTGTATAGGGGAGTTGGCCCTTGGGGTCACAGTAGAAAGCTCTAGTAGGAGCTGGAAATCATACTGTGTGTAGATGAGGAAGAAGTGAAAGACTTGTGCATGTAGCATGAATGGGGGTTGGAGCATGAGAGTAGCGTATAAGTGATAGCAGTAATATAAGTGGTCTTCTTGGTAATTATAACAATTTTTATACATTGGCAAAGGGGATTTTTAGAGGTGTGCTAGTACTCATTAGTTAACGTGGAAGTATGTTTCACTCGGAAAGGGAGAGTGGGTGTTGAGGTAGTGGTGGGTGGGTAGGCAGAAAAAGTAAGCTATACACAGATAGGGTAAAGTCAAGGATGAGTGACAAAAGAGATACAGACATGTATCTTTTTGGTGAGTAGTTCTTGAGCAGGAGCCCTGGTGCCGTCGTGATTACATGCTGGGCTGAGATCCATAAGGTCTGCATTTTGAAACCACCAGGCTCTCTATGGGAGAAAGAAAGGCTTTCTACCCCTGGAAAGAGTTACAGTCTCAGAAACCCACAGATGCATTTCTACCATGAGACAGATTTGACTTGATGGCAGTGAGTGTGTTCTTAGAGCTAAAAATACTAAGCCCCTTGACCAAAAGCCATTCTTTCAGTTTCCCTTTGGTTTTCTTGGCTCAAAAGCAGGGGATAGTGCCCTGTTATGCTCTTGGAGAAAGGAATGTGGTGGCAAGGTCTGGCCCACATCTTTCCATGTGGGAGATAAGTTCAGCCGTGGGTTTCTGGGGAGAGGCACGAGGTTAGAAAATGTGCAGCGATTGGCCTATGACAGAATGTAAGAAGTGTGCCCAGGCTTCGGGGGAAAAAGAATCAAAGATAGTTGTCTAGTTGATAGTTGTCTGAGAGCTAAACATCCTTATCTCCTCTTTCAAGGGCTACTCTCTCAGTCTGCCCTTGGATTTCTTCCCTTGGGAGCAGTGCTTGATGGCTTGTGTCCTAGAAGAAAAGAATGTGGTAAGAGTGTGTGGTCCACCTCCTCCTAGCTGAGAGAAGAGAGAGGGTCTCATACATGTGTCTGTGTGCAAGAGGTCTGTGTCTGGAGTGGGACACTGATCACCCTACTAGCAAATAAGGGTTTATGGAGAACAGGAGTTAAGAGCCTTCCTCTGACTTTGAGGAATCCTGGTTTCCCCAGTGGTAGGTGTGTGAGATACTTAGGGATTCTGAACCAAAGAAAGGAGTCTGCCTGGGGTGGGCTAGGGCTGCCCGAGAGGCTGCATAAAAAGCAACAAGGGTTTCTGCTATCTCAAGATGAAAGTCCTGATGAGTCTATAAAGGTCACTGAATGACCCACTATATAGTAGAGAGAGAATGCAGTCAACAAAAAGAAATATGATTAAAAAAACTGTGCCCCTGGTTTGGTGTTTGTTACCTTCCCAGCTTCCAAGGATCTGAGATCAGGTCTACCTGTGCAGGAGCAGGGTGAGCTTGGAGAGGGGAGGGAAAAGGAATGTCTCCATGGGGAAGGGGCAAAATGATGCTGGGGACTCCCCAAACGTGGACTGTTACACTGCTTCTCCTGTGAGGAAACTCCACGACAAACTGGTTATGAGATCTGTGCTCCACGCAGAGGTCCTGGGGGTCAGAGAGGCAGGGGGTCAGGGACCTGGGAGGGGGTCCTGATCAGGAGGAGGGGAGCTTGACTCTCCCAGTGCACACAGGCAGTCGCTGAGCAGAGGGAGGGGGAGCCAGGGAGGCTCTACCTGTTTGGTCAAGTTCCAGGTTCTCCTGGGGGTGGGGTAGGGCTTAAAAAAGAGCAAACATATAATGAAGGAATGAATTTATATATATATCAGAATATATAATATATAATATATCATCAGAATATATTAATTTATTATATATCAGAATATATTAATGTATTATATATCAGAATATTATATATATATTTATTTATTTATTTCAGGTCTCACATATGATTTTCTAAAGCAGCGATCCCTTCCTGTTGAGTTCTCTCTGGGATTCCCAGAGGTTCTGGCAGTACTTGCTATCTGGCAGCCATCATTCAAGGCTCCCTCTGGACTTGGAATCTTTAGTGACAAACCCGTTCGTCACAAACAAACAAAAGAAAAGTCTCTGTTGAAGGGTCCCATCCCGGAGACGTGATAAGGAGAAGCTCAGTGGTCTGACTTTTACAAGTTCCTCAGGCCACTGATAAACTTTCAGGTCTCCCAATTCACCAAGGCAAGGATTTTTTTTTTCTTGGATCACTGAAATAACAAATGGTATCTACCCAAGGGGTTGGACTGAGGAAGGGCTTGGTTTTGCAGAAAGGGACCTCAATGGTCAAATGAGGAGCGGCTGCCTGCCATCTAGCAGGGCGAGTGTGGGGACTGAGCAGGACACTGCCTTGCTGCCTTGCTTCTTCCTCCCAAAAGACACTTCATGATTTTCTGGAAACGATGAAGAATTCTAAGTAGATGGAGGATAAAATACCTCAGCAGCTGGATACAAGGGGGAGAAACAGGACCATTTTGGGGGGAAGTAAAAAGCAGTTCTCAAGAACTCTTTTTCTTGGCCTATATTTATCCAAGCAGTGGCTTCAGTTTTCCAGTGAACTTTCCATCCATGGCTTTGTCCGTAAAGAACTAGGAGAGTTCCTGCCAAAAATCACCACCGTGGAAGGAGGCTATGCTAGAGGCCACTCTGGAACTGATTTTTGGAGTTCTGATGTCCCAAATTTCTGATATTCCAATTGGAAGATTGTATGGGTGCCCAGGGACAATGGAACCCATGGTCACATTGCTGATCTGCCTGGAAAATTTGAGTGACTGGTCCACCAGCGAGTTTTAGAAACACATGACTTTGTATTTGGGAATCTGCCAGTCTTTCTGGAAGTGGCTGTGCTCTTGGGTGAGAGAGAGCAGCTGAGAAAATAAAAGGTTAGGCCAGAAGCGACACCCTGCTGCAAAGTCACCAGGGTGCCAGCTTTGTGAGCAAGAGGCTGGCCAACCCCATGGCCATCCTGCAACCTTCCTGAAAAACCACAATTCTTCAGGGAGACCGTGTAACTGAATGAAATGCCATCCTGTCTCCCTGGCTTGTAGGAACAGGCACACATTTTCCCACACAGAATGCTGATCTTTAAGACCCAGCCTGAGCCACAGATGAGCAAATATTTCCCCTTGGTGAAGTTTTCCTTGCATGGCCCTGTCTTGAATGGGAGGAGAAACTTCTCAGCTGTGGCACCTGGCCTGGTACTTGACACATGTGAAGTGCTCAGTAACTGTTTGTAAAAGGAATGAGTGAGTACTTCCCGCCAATCTCAACTTCACCTTTCTATGTTCATATTGCAGAACTGAAAGTGTGCCTTGCTTGCCAGGGTCTTAGGACTGTTTTATAGATAAGCTCTTTCAAGTAAGGGGGGAACTTCAGTACACTTAATTAGTGCGTCCACTCTAATGCGTTGGGGTTTTAATGCTTCGTTTTCTCCCAGGAGTTATCTGGACTGGAGTTTGGAGCCCAGTCTCTGGAACTAAACCAGCCAGGTAGCAATTGGGCTTCTATCTCTTATCAGTTGTGAGGCCAATGACAATGTACTTAAATTCTATGTAACTCAGTTATTGTACCTAGAAACTGGGATGCTAATAATTGTTATTTGCCACCTGTCTGTCAGTTTGTCTTACTATGATATTTTATGTGCTGCTTTTTTGTCACCAGTTGGTATTCCAAATATGAGTTGGGTTAATCCAGTGGGCAGGTTTCAGTGGCATGTCCAGACTAAGACAAAGTAGGAAGAATGGGCTAGTGATCTGCTTCCCAGAATCAGTTAATGAAAACCATATGGAACGCAACAGAATACTGTCCCACAAAGATGATGAATCCCCTAGTTTGGAAGATATTCAAAATACACAGTGGCTACAACAATGGACTTGAGCATATACCAGCCATCACGAAGATGGTACATATACCAGCCATCATGAAGCATATTGAAGCATATGTCTTGAGCATATACCATCCATCATGAAGATGGTACATATACCATCCATCATGAAGATGGTACGTATACCAGCCATCATGAAGAGCATATACCAGCCATCATGAAGAGCATATACCTTGAGCATATACCAGCCATCATGAAGATGGTACATATACCAGCCATCATGAAGAGCATATACCAGCCATCATGAAGCATATACCT
>NW_022111324.1:92255303-92261013 GCF_000313985.2 Echinops telfairi
TTGAGCATATACCAGCCATCATGAAGATGGTACATATACCAGCCATCATGAAGCATATACCAGCCATCATGAAGCATATACCAGCCATCATGAAGATGGTACATATACCAGCCATCATGAAGCATATACCTTGAGCATATACCAGCCATCATGAAGCATATATCTTGAGCATATACCAGCCATCATGAAGATGGCGACATTTTGTCACGTTGTAAATGGGCTCCCCATGAGTTGGAACTTAGGAAGGCAACTTACAATGACAACAGTTATTATACCTCCTCCTAGGGTTCATGGGAATAAGTGAAATAATTAGCATACAACAGTGCCAGACACCCAGCAGGCACATAAGTGCTGGATAATGTTTTTTTCCCCTTGGCCTTAAGGAGTATACAACCTTTATGCTAATTCATTGGAAGTGAAGTGGGTTCTTGTTGTCATGGAGTCAATTTCTCCTCATGGTGATCCTAGGTGGGCCAAACAGAACGTCTCCACAGCGTTTCAAAGGCTGTGACCTTCTGAAAGCAGATCGCCAGGCCTGCCCTTCTGGGTGGTGGCAGAGTGCTTATGCATTTATGGTACCTGGGGACTCCTAGAGGAAGTCTAGGTTAGGATTTGTTGGTAAAAAAAAAAAAACCTTCTACCATTCATTTTGATTTCCTTGTTTCACAATAAGAAATTGGCTGGACAGTGCTAAAGCTAGGATTTTAGACAACAAAGAGACTTCCTTATAGAGTTATGGCATTCAGCAGCAGTGAGTGAGAGTAAGCAGTGGGAGATGTCCGCCAGGGCAATAATAGGATGCATTATCTATAGAGGATTTAAAAACTGTAGTAAAGTCAACCAAAACTTATCTCTACTCTTTATGATCAGGATATGTAGCGATTTGTAACAATATCAGTACTAAAATACTCTTCCTACTCTATCCCAAATCTTGTTGGCTCAAAGTTATAAGTAATTACTGCAATTACTGTTGAGTTTTAACAAAATATATGCAAGTTCCATAGCACATTTTTATTATTTATACTTCAGTAACTGTTGTATTATTTGAGGAAATTCCATTGGAGAACTCCCAATGATCTAGATGACCTCCCATACATGTTTACCCAGCTACGTGGTTCATTTTGAAAGTAAATTCATAGTGATTTGGAACCTCTTAAGTTCTCTTAGGGTGCAGGTCACCCCTCCAGACCCTATGATCCAATATAATTTGAACCATAAATTCAAAAGAAAAAAATGACAGGACAGCGATTGTCAAGTCAAAGCTATAAACCTGAATGACTTCAGTCTGTCATTCTATGTAACTACTTGGAAACTTTATGCTGAAAATTTAATGCAATGAAACACAGGGTCAATTATGAAGTGGAACATTTCTGTTTGGGAAGTGCAAATTTAAGTTTGTACTGGCAATATTTTTTCACTTCAGTAAATTAGCAAAAAGGCTATATATTAGAAATTCAAACAATATCTTTAAGAAAGACATTATTTTTATTTGTAAATATTATTTGTCTATTTTTAAAGCTGAAGAGTACATACAGAAAGAAATGGTAATTCCTGTGTTTTGCATTATCATGACATGAATCAAAATCCCTGGGCCTCTTGGTTTATGGATCTTTCCTATGTGACCTTTCTAGCCCTGGGTTTTCAATTACCCCTAAATGATTAGGGTAATAGTCTCTTGATAGTTTGGGACTTAGAGTATGGTTTGTGTGTATGTGTACATAAACCAAGAGGCCCAGGGATTTGGACTCATGTCATGATAATGCAAAACACAGGAATTACCATTCTGCACACATGGATTTGACTCAATGGCAACTGGTTTTTGTGGTTCAGGAGGCAGGAAGGGTGGCAAATGATGAGGTACTCTGGCAGCTCATAAACGGTGTGTGCTGGCAGTATTTTAATGTTATCCTCCTGAAAGTTGCTTGGAGAGGCTAACTCGCTGGCCACAGTTGGTCAGTGGTGAACAGAGGCAGGTCCAGCCTCTATGGCTGATGAGCCTATGCTTGGAGCCACTGGCTCCCTGCCTCCCCGAAAACTTAAACTATGTCTCAGAAAGTAAGTAGGAATAGAGGGAAAGGGAAATGTTTGTATTTTGGGAATGGCAAGGGACATAATTGGACTAAAGAGTCCTGTGTCAGGTCAGGAGAGAAGCCTGTGATAGGTGAGCCCAGCTCTCCTCTTCCCATAATATCGGCTCAACCACACAGGCTCCGCTGAGCCCTTGCAGGAGTATGCTTCCTCCCGTACTTCAGCTCTTTCCCTTTTTCTACCACTTACACACTCAACAAAGACCAACTTGGTTATCTTTAGGACCACTGAAGAAGGCTTTGAGTTGTTACTGTTCTTACTAATCTATTAATTCCTTTGATCACAGTAACAACAAAAAGCCCTTGCACACCGATACTGTGGATCCTACTAGAAACCCATTCATCCTAGAGTGGAAAGGTTAAACACTCATGTACTTGCTCAGGGAGATAGAAACTCAGTCAAAGGAGCAGAGGTAGAGCATTGTGGGGTAAGGAGGATATGAAGGGCTCACTTTGCTGTGGTAAAGAGATTTGAGAACCTGAGGCAGTGCAGGGGGCTCCATTTCAGTGCAAGGAGAGGAGGCCAGGAACAGAGACTCTGAAGTCCTCTCTCATCTTTCCTAAGGCTGCTACTGCTACACTCCAAGCGGGCAGGGCCAACAGGCACTTGACTGGGCCAAACAGTTGTACTGGAAAGCAGTACCACTTCTTGATGAATGTCCCGTGTCCACTTGACTGCTCTTGTGTCCTAGATTTATAAAGGACCTCTCTCTATCTACTCTCTAGGGATCTATTGGCGGAGCCTCTTTTAGCAACTTAGAGTCAGATAGCTTCCATATTTGTGCACAAATATTGTGCCCTTTCCCTTAGCTCCTCAGTGACCAGACGGGGGCCTGGTACAGCCAGAGCCTCCCATTTATGCCAATATAATTTTTTTCTGCATACCATTTTGTGAAAAAGTTCAAGAAACACAGGCCTCAGAGGCATAGGCCAAAGCATACCTTATTGCTTGGAAGATAGGAATCTACTGGGTGCAGGAAAGAGAAAGGTGCTAGGACCTATTTCATTAAGTGATGACAATCACCTTTGAAGGTGCTAAACGCTCCCAGGTTAATTTGTGCATTTGTACAGAGTATGCTGTGGGGAACATTTGCTCACTGGAAACGTCCCCTAACACTCACATGTGATGTGAAACGCAGTTGTTCTTTAGCTTGGGTTCTCTACTTTCTACTCATGAGCTTCTTAACATTCTCTAACCGTAAAGAGCTTACATATATAGCAACACGGTGCACATGGCAGTTATTTTTCTTTCCTCAACAGAGGGAAGGCTTTGGTTCCTTGTAACACATGCTAAATGCACTATCTAAAGATACCATTATGACATCATTGGGTGTCTATTCTGGGGATATGGCATCCCCTGGGCCTCATAGTGATGGTAACCATCTAAAGTCCTTGTTGAATTATGACGCGAGTGAAATGTGTACTAGTTAATCATTTATTTTGAGGGATTTACAGCTGTTGATTAACCCAACCAGGCTTCATTCTCAAACTGTTGAAGTTTCATATTATCTTACCATGCATGTATAATGAATGAAATACTGGAAATATGGAGAGGAGGAAGCTATGGAACACATTGTGGTCTGTAATAGGACATCCAGTCCAAAAGTATTTATTGAATATTTTCCTCATCAGGCCCTGAACTAAGTGGTAGGTGGACAGTACTCTACCAGAAAGGGAAATCATTTACTATAAAGGCCAGATCCAGAAGCTGAAGGCGTTTTGAAGTTATGTGACATTGGTTACCTAAATGAAAGTGTGTTCTAACTTCCATGTTTTCAAGTAGTATGTGAGTTACCTATATACTCACAAGTCTGCAACAACTATTTCAGAGCTCAGGGCAGGAGTAGACAAAAGTTCTCATTTGTCCAAATACGCAAATGGTCTTCAAAAAGCTTGTGGAAATTAGGTCAAAAGTGTCCAACTAGGAATGTAGTAC
This sequence comes from Echinops telfairi, assembly GCF_000313985.2. NCBI lineage: Eukaryota > Metazoa > Chordata > Mammalia > Afrosoricida > Tenrecidae > Echinops > Echinops telfairi. Next base: position 92,259,327 of record NW_022111324.1, read on the forward strand.
TGGGTACATTCTCCCATTAGCATCTATATAAGTATTGTTAAGCATTTTCCCCCCACTGGGACGTTGCTCCACCCAGTTTGCTTACCAACAAGATGTCCCCTCCCTGCATCTTGAGTTGAATTCCAGTAAGGTTTGTTCATCACTCTTGCAGGAATGTCTCTTGATTTGGTGTGACCGGGGCACAGTATTTTATGGCAGCAACTAAATGGTTCAAAATCAACACCTTAACAGAACACCTCACAAAACAAGAAGAAGGGCAACAACATAAACCTTCCTAAAACAGAAGAAAAGAGATCATAGAGATTAGAGCAGAAACAAATGAACTTGAAAACAGAAAAAAAAATGGAAAAATTCAATAGGACAAGAAGTAAGTTTTTTTTTAAAGAATTAACAAAGTCGACAAACCATTGGCAAACTTAACAAATGAAAAGAAAGAAAAGATACAAGTATCTAGAATTAAAGATTAAAAGGGTGACATTACAACAGACCCCGAAGAAATGGAAACAATAGCATCTACTCTTTTTCATGGGTGTTGACTGCTATCCATTGCCATCTGGTAGCTGTTTTTGCTGTGGCACAAACGTTTTGGTACGTTGGGTTATGGTTCTCATTTGTTTCAAATAATTTCTTATTTCGATCCTTTATTTGATCTGTTTCCCAGTCATCTTTAAGAACTATGTTGTTCAGTCTCCCCGTGTTTGGCTTTATGGTCCTATTTTTTTAATTGTTCATTTCAAGTTTTATAGCCTTGTGATCTAAGAAAATGGATTGTAGGATATCAATGTTTTTGAATTTTCTGAGACTTGCTTTGTTGCCTAAAGTGTAATCTGTCCTAGAGTATGTACCAGGTGGGCTAGAGAATAATGTATATTGTTTTTCTTAATATTTAGGGTTTATTGTGGTTCATGGAAGCAGTAGGTAACATCATGATAGGTGGAGAAAAGATTTCATCTTGTTTGGATCCACAATCAATACTCATGGAAACAGCAGTCAAGAGATCAAAAGATGTATTACTCTACATAAGTCTGCTGCACAAAACCTCTTTAGAGTAATGAGAAGTAAGGATGTTACTTTGAGGACTAAGGCAAACCCAATTCAAGTTATGGTATTTTCAATGATCTCAGATACATATGAAAGTTAGACATTGAAAAAGAAATAATGATGAAGAATTGATGCATTTGAATTGTAGTACTGGTGAAGAATATTGAAATTATCAAGCACTTTCATCACTGCTAAAAGGACAAATCAATTTGTGTTAGAAGAATAAGGTCAGTGAAGTCCCTGGAAATACCAAAAATAGATTTTGGAGCCAGGGTGTGGCACCCCATCAGACTTGACTGGAAAACACTCCTAAAAGTCAATAAACAGAATTGGAACTACTTATAGGCTTTTCTTTCTTTTTTTCTGTCTTTGGTTTTTGTTGCTGTTGCTGTTTTCTGTTTTGTTTTGTTTTGCTTTGCTCTGTCTTGTTCTTGTGCTTATCATTGTCTCTGCCTGTCTATCTAGATAAGATAGGTGGGATAAACAAACCAGAGGAGAAAACAATAGGGACTGATAGTTGGGGAAGGGCAGACATGGGAGAGGGAAAGGCAGGGGAAAGGAAGTGGGTGTTAACAAACCCAAGGACAAGGGAAAAACAAGTGACCTAAAATCGATGGTGAGGAGGGTGTAGGATGCCTGGTAGGGC
>NW_022111324.1:92262291-92263776 GCF_000313985.2 Echinops telfairi
ATTATATATTATTACTATTATTATTTTTATATCTTACACTGTCCAATGTATCCCTTTGAACACATTTCTGTTATTCATTCCCCCTCAGGGGAGTTAAACATCCATCATTGCTATCAGTTCTCCCTTCTCCACCTTCCCCCCTCCCTTCCTGTACCTGCATGGAATTTTTACTCCCATTACTGTTTCTTAGGGGTTTATCTCTCCTGGATTATGCATGTAGAAAACACTTATCTCTACCAAAGTACATATGTTGGTCTAGCAGGATTTGTGAAGTAGAACTGGTGCCATGATAGTGGGGGTGGGGTATGGGGAGGCATTAAAGAACCAGAGGAATGTCATGTGTTTTGTTGGTGCTGTATTGCACCCTGGATGAATTGTCCCTTTTGTGAGCGAATGTCCAATTATCAACAGATGGTTTTGGGTCTCCACTCTGACCCCTCTCTTTCACATGGATATAATTGTTTATTTTTGATGGTATGATACCTGATCCTGTTGACACCTCGTGATCACACAGACTGGTGTACTTCTTTACTGTGGGTTTTGTTACAAAACCATGGTATTTTCAAACACCTGATGCATATGAGATTGGACATTAAATAGGGAAGACTGCAAAAGAATAGATTCATTTGAACTACGGTGCTGGTGAGGAATATTGAAAATACCGCCACTGGATCCACAAGCCTTCCCCCCACTGGCCTGTGATTTTCCTGCATTAGGTGTCATTGCATGTGTTTTGTGAATGTAAAGAGGACTTTATAGATTGGTATCAGACATATAGGCTGATATTGGACTTATGGACTTGATCTGAACTGAACTGGGATGTTTTCTCAATATTCAATTGCTCTTGGATATAAAGCTGTTACTTATACACATAGGAATGTCTATGAATTTGTTTCTCTAGTCTACCCAGACTAGCACACCCACTATTAATTTATCTCTAGAAACAGAGTCTTGTGGCCAGTGAAATTTGGTATGTCTAAATACACATTCTTAGTACATTTAAGTTGTACTATAATATGATTATCCTCAAAGATTCTCTTTTCTTCTGGTTTCAAAGATGTTTGGGTTGGATTTTATTTTTAAACTGCAGCAGCCAAAAACATTTTTCACAGAAACAGTGATTTCATTTCAGTTCAATATTTCATTTTAAACAATTGTTTGACTCCACTTAGCGCTACACACTGGGCCTTGGTCTGTCCAGTATCCACATGCTCCCCACCCATTAGCATCAGCAGGAGCCAGGGCACACAGATTGAGGCCAAGGGGTGCATAAACCCCCACCACACTGAGCTGTTCAGCAGAGCCGGAAGCTGGTGAACGCTCCTCAGTCCTCAATGCAAATAAGCTTTGCAAGCCATATGCTTCCTTAGATGGTATTTACATTGAAATGTAGAACATCTTGTTATCAAACAAGGCAAGAAACAAAACTTAACGGCAGGAAATGGTATCCACAAGGAGCACCAGCGTCTTCCCAATTCCTCACCC
>NW_022111324.1:92265431-92266511 GCF_000313985.2 Echinops telfairi
GATGAGATTGGACAGGAGCTGGGAAGAAGATGACCACGTCCTCAGTTACAATCTCAAATCTGCCAGCAAATAGTGCAGCATTACGCAAGTTACTCAAATTCTCAAGTTCTAGTACTCAAGTCTGCAAAATGGGAATACAAATTCCTACTTGGCAGTGTTGTACATATCAGTGGTTTTGGAATATCTGGCACATTGGAGACATTTGATAATTACATCCTTTTTATTCAAAGCTATGCTCATACCTTTTGTGATAAGTTTTTTTTGCGTGTGCCAACATGGCTTAGTAGGAACATGTGGGTGGAGCTTAGCCTGTCAATCAGGTGGACTGACAGACTTGATTGAAGGGTGACCAAGATAAATGGTACTCTGAAGCCAGCCTCTTTCTCTTTTCCTGGTCATCAGACCAGTGTGCAGCTGCCCGAGTTAGCTGCTGTGCTTCAACCTTGTGCTGCGCTACCTGTGGGCTGAGCCAACCTGTGGATCATAGTGGATTGTGTCACCAAGCTTGAAGCTCCATCACAACCTGCTTCACTACACTGCTGCTGTACTGCTGGCTTCTGCTCTGCCTTGGCATCTCATCTTCCTGCTGTTGCTGCCCCACCTTGCCATGTCTGCTGCCTTCTGGCTGACTCTGCTCATCGTGTTTGTAAGCAGATTCTACACCTTCCGCCAGCCACTTCACTGTCTGCTTCCTTGACCTTGGACCAGTAACAGGCGTGAGTAGGAAGGACCTTCAGTATATGAGGGGATACCCCCTCCCCTCCAAAACCAGAATGTTTTTCAAAACTATTCATTTAATGTTTTTTGCAAAACAACCTTATCACCTTCAAAGTACTCTCCACTACATTTAATACATTTGTAAAATCTGCAATTCTATTCTTGGAAATACTTTTCAAACTCATCTGTTTGGATGGCCACAGCACCTCTGTTTTTTACTTCACCTTTTCTACATCATCAAATCACTGTCCTTTCATGTCCCTCTTTATTCATGGAAACAGAAAGAAGTCACACAAAACAAGATCAGGTGAATAAAGTGTGAGAGGCAAGAGAGGCATGCTGTTTTCCCAAAATTGATGCACC
>NW_022111324.1:92273084-92313214 GCF_000313985.2 Echinops telfairi
TTTACTACTTGAGGATTTGCTTCCAGGTAAATTTATTGGAAAGGCAATATATCTTATTCCATGAACAAATAACTTTGAAGTAACTGTTTCAAAATTTTAAGAGAGGAAATACAACAACAACAACAACAACAAAAACACACAAAGAAAACCTATAGGAAATAGCCAGCAGAGTCATCCAACAGCACATGGGCTTCTTGCTTGCATCATTCATTACAATGTCACTTGCAGTCAATGCCATTAGGTGCAATTTGTAGACACTGTGTGAGGGGAAGGTGTGCCACAAAACTGTGTCCATAGCCTTTGTCCATATTAACCCATAGGAAAGTCTCAAGATGCATGCAAGCTTGGGCATTTCTCACCTGTGACAATTTACCTGGAAAAAATTGATAGGCAACACCAAGCAAAGCATTAGAACGGATTACGGATGTCACTTGCTTAAGTCCACTGTGATAGGGACAGTTGGCCCCACAGTGGACTAGGAAGAAAACTTCTACAGCGTGCCACAAAGTGGCTTCTTGGGATTCAGGGCTCACGCACAGTGCCTGGACATAAGTGAGTTAGAGAAGCTTACAGTTTTTAGTGGTTCTGACTATGTGCAGCAAACGAGATGCTTTGAATGTAGAGTTAGTGATTATGTAAAGTCAAAAGGGTTATCCTATTAAGTGGTCTAGTGTTCATCTTCCATATGGGAGACCTGGGTTCATTTCTCAGGTAATGTACCTCATGAGCACCACCTGTGTGACAGTGGAGTTTTTTAGTTTACATGATGCTGAAGAGGTTTCAGTGGAACTTCTAGACAAAGAGAGATGAGGAAGAAAGGCCTGGTAATATACTTCTGAAAAACCAGTTAGTGAAAAGACTGTTTTATCCAGGTCTGACCCCAGTATGCACGTTGTCGCCATGGGGTGGAGATGACTTGAGCGGCTAACAATTTTCTTTTAAAACCTTACAAAAATTTTTCAGCCTGGTGAATTTTATTTTATTCAAACTTTAGGAAAGACCAAGGAGGATTTATAGCAAATAGTAGACGGACAAAAATAACGCTTTCCTTCAACAATGTATTCGAGAGCACTGCTCTTTTATTACAGGACCTTTGTTTGACTCAGTTGCAGACACAAAGTAACAACATGAACCTATGCAGAAATATCTGCCCCTTTGGAATAATTCTACACGCCTGGATTTTGCCTTTGGTGAAAAGAGCACTGTGATGTGAACAAAGGAACACTTGCAGAGAAGAACGGTTTGGACCAAGCCCATCTTCCAGAGTTGTTGACAGCTGTTATTCAGTGGAAACCTCAGTGGAAATAAAGACATATTGCAGCATTGTTTTACCACGAGCATTTGAAATGGCTTCTTTCCAAAGCCTGCCTGATTTAGTACCTGGGATCTGTGGCCAGTCTCCTGCACTATCTTGGTTACTTCCCTGTAGCTATTGAGCTATTGTTGATGCAGCTGTGGAGGCGTCTGGTGTGTATCCTGACTCTGTGAGTGCTTCCATTTGTTTGAAGTCAAATATTTCTAGGTTATGCCACTGTGTCTTCCTGAACTATTGGCTGCTTCCTTTTTAGGGCTTTGCTGTAGTGAGCAAAGTTTTCCCTGGTGCAGAGAATTCTCTGAATTTTAGAAAAGTGCAACCGCATATAGATTCCACTGGAAACCATTGAGCTGGAGAGGCAGGAGGAACGTGGGGTCACTTAAAAGACGCTGAACGTATTTTCCCCCACAGGAAAGGCAGTGCCTTCTTCTGGTTAAAATACATGTGATGCCAGTAGGCCTGTTTTGAGTACTGGGCACTATGTCCCAGCACTGGTCCTGGATCAGTTTTGACTCACCGTGTGTCCTGGGGTGAGTCACTTCATCCGAACTCTTTGCCAGTAATAAAACATTTGCCCTGATGGCGAGGTTCTGGTGAGAACACGCATGTGACATTGACTGGAAGATTAAAAAGCACTTTTTGAGTATAAGAGCAGCAGACTAGCGGTGCCTCATTGGGTAGACGTGTCCGACCAGGTCTGGAGAGCAGCCTCCCACTCGGGGTGAGAGAAGTGTGCTAGGGGATGTGAATTCCCTCACCACCATTTATATCCTAAAAATACAATCACTTCCCAATTGCGCCAAACCCAGTGACAAATGGGTTAGAGAAAGCACTAGTCGGAGGCCAGGTGGAAAGGCCTTGGGAACTGTAAGAAATGCCCAGGAGGGTCTGTGGGAGCTCTCACAGTATACTCTATTTATCTCTCCTCAATTGCCACTTCCACTAGGAAGTTGTCCCAGACCACTCTCAAGGTAAGCCATATCTTAACACCTCACTCTGGCACTTACCACACTGCACTGGAATTGCTTATCGAAAGCCCATGAGGATAGGTGTCCATTTTGTCCCCCTGTATCCCATGTGTACCCATGACTCGTGGCAGACTTGTCTGTGTCAGGGTGGAACTGTGCTCCATGGAGTATTAGTGGTTAATTAAGAAAAAAAAAAAAGATTGCCTGGTCTTTCTTCCAAAGTGTCTCTGGGTAGACTTGAACCTATATTCTTCTGTGGTTGTTATTATTTATTTATGATTTTTTAACATTTTATTGGCACATAATTTATATAGCATATACTTCAATAGTTCTGTCATTCAATCCTATCAAGGAGAACATATATTCTTTCAGTTAACAGTTGAGCATGCTATTTGCATGGCCCAGGGACGTCTTCTCACACATAGTATATTCTTAATAAATGAATCAACAGCATAATGAACACCCTTGTAGATCTCAAATCTGTGAACATATTCATAATTATTTCTTCCCTGATCAGAAGTGGAGTGATATGCTTTTTTATATTATTATAATGAAATGTGCAAAGACTAGAATTATAACACCAAAAAGGAAGAACATGCTCAGCATATCTTCAACTGAAAGAACTCAAAAAATTCAGGCCTTGAGTTGCAATATTGAAAGACTCTATGGGCAAAATGTTGAGTGATCCAGGAAGTATCAAAGGAAGGTGGAAAGAATATGGAGTCACTGTGCCAGAAAGAACTAGTCAACATCCATCTTAAGAGGTGGCATACGAGCAATAGTGCTGAAAGAAGAAGTCAAAGCTTCACTTAAAGTATTAGCCTAAAACAAGGCTCCAGAAATTGATGGAAGACCAACAGAAATGTTCCAACACACTGATGAAGCACTGGAAGTGCTCACTCATCTATCCCAGGAAATTTGGAAGACAGCTACTTGGGTAAGTGCTCCACATTTATATTTATTTTAAAGAAAGGTGATATTCTGTTGCTCCTATTATAGAATAATATCATTAATATCACATGCAAGTAAAATTTAGCCAAGGATCATCCAACAATGGTTACAATGACAGGGAGCTACCAGGGGTTCAAGCTGGATTCAGAAGGGCTAGATTCAGAACAAGGGATATTATGGCTAATCTATATGGATCTTGGCTGAAAGCAAAGAATACCAGAAAGATGTTTACTTATGTTTTATTGACTATGCTAAGGCACAGTCAATACTGACTGTGTGACATAGTCACACACTGACTGTGTGAACCATAACAAATGATGGTTAGCCTTGAGAAGAATGGGAATCCCAGAACACTACAATATGCTCATGTGGATCATGTACATGATCAAGAAGCAGTTGTGGGAACAGAACAAGGACATACTACATGACTTAAAATCAGGAAAGTTGTGCGTCAGGGTTGCATCCTCTTGCCATAGATATTCAATCTGTATGCTGAGCAAAAATCAGAGAATCTGGGTTACATGAAGAAGACTATGGTATCAGGATTAGAGGAAGGCTATTAACCTGTGATATGCAGATGACACAGACTTACTTGCTGAGTTAGTTAATTGTACCAGCCTGGCCAATAATCACATGTGGGGCTAATTGAAAGGCGGAGGGATAAATGGGTGGTGACCCTCGCCTTTCTAGTTCTCGGGTCTCTTGTTTTGTGATAGTTGCACCAGGTGCAGCTGCCTTAGCAGTTCCCTGCTTCAGCTTGCAAGAATGACTTCCTACAAGACATCTCCAAGGAGAAGCTACATGGACCTACCCCGATGCAGCCCTGGGTGCTGGAGCAGCCATGTGGAGACCCCTGCTAGTGCTGAGATGCTTGTTCGTTCACTGACTCAGCTTTCCTCCTGCAGTCGGCATTATTGCCTCTGTTTTGTGAGGCGGAGGACTTTGTGGACTGGTGTTGGGTTAATGGGTTAATGTTGGACTTGTGGGCTTGGGCAGCATTGGGTTGGGATGTTTTCGTGATGCACCTTTTCTTTACATGAATCTCTCTCTTATACATGAGTTGCTGTGGATTTGTTTCTCCAAAGTACCCAGACTAATACACTTGCTGAAAGTGAGGAAGCCTTGAAACACTTGCTGATGAAGGACTGCAGCCTTCAGTATGGATTACAACGCAGTGTAAAGAACACCAGAATCCTCACAACTGGACCAGTTGGTAACATCCTGATAAATGGAATAAAGGTTGAAGTTGCCAAGAATTTTGTCTTGGTCAGGTCCACAGTCAATGTTCATGGGAGCAGCAGTCAAGAGATCAAAGGACTGATTGCATTGGGTAAACCTGCTGCACAAGGCCGCTTCGGAGTATTGAAAAGATGTTACTCTGAGGGCTGAGGTGGACCTGACTCAAACCATGGTATTTTCAATGTCCTCATAAGCATGTGAAAGTTAAACATTGATTAAGGAAGACTGAGGAAGAATAAATGTATTTGAATAGTGGTGTTCGAGAAAAATATTGAAAATACCATGGATTGCCACAAGAACAAACAAATCTCTCTTGGAAGAATTGTAACTAGCATGCTTTTTAGAGGTAAGTTTAGCAAGACTTCATCTCATGTAATTCGTACATGTTGTCAGGAGAGACCAGTCCCTGGAGAAGGACATCATACTTCGTAAAGTAGCAGGGCAGCAAAAAGAGAGGAAACTGTTTGACAAGATGGGTTGACACAGTGGCTGCATCGATGGGCTGAGACAGAAGAACAGGTGGGAGGATGGCATAGGGCTGGGCTGTGGTTCATTCCATTGTACATAGGGTCTCTCTGAGTCAGAAGGAACCTCACCACAACAATCTGAATCGAAAGCTATCTAAGAATTCATCAATTAATTTAATGTATCAGTTAATTTTATTAATTTATACAAGATTTTAAATTACTTAAATGTCATGGTAATTATCTTCAACCTGATATTGGAGTGGTTATTTTTGATGCTACTCCTGATAGCACCAAGAATGGCCCCCTACTGTCCTAGGAGGGACACAATACAGAGTACGGATATTGATCCTTGCCACTTCTAACAAGCGAAAAGTGTAGTCTAGAGCCTGCAAGAGGCAGGCTTGTAGAATCACTTGGCTATTAGGTCCATAGCCTTGAGAAAGTTACTTAATCTTTGAGGGCCTCAATTTCTTCCTTCGCAAAATGAAGACGTCATTTGGGTGAGATGTTCTTTGAAGTCCCCTTTATCTACAGCCCTCTGAGTTCCACGGTAAGGTTCATTGGTACAATTTCTGTGTATGTAGTGCCCCAAATGAAAAACCTCAGCTGAGTGTGGTGTGTGTTTTTTTCAATCCCACCTTGAACTTCAATATTCCTGCAGACCTAATTTATTTGATATCCTGGCTTGAAGAAAGACATTTAAACAGCAGGAATTCTAAGCTGGTACAGGTTTGACCTTCTTGTGTTGATTAATGAAGGGATTTTTGTTCTTCCAGTTGACTTCTGGTGCTTGCCCCTGGCCCCAGGCAAAAAGGGCTATGTGATGGCTCTCTCTATAGAACGCTTAAGAAATGGATGCAAGGACAGTTTTGTTTGGAAAATATATATATATATTATTCCCTTTTTTTTTACATTAAAAAAATCATTTTATTAGGGGCTCATATAACTCTTATCACAATCCATACATACATTAATTGTGTAAAGCACGTTTGTACATTCATTGTCCTCATCATTCTCAAAACATTTGCTCTCCACTTAAGCCCCTGGTATTAGGTCCTCATTTTTCCCTTCCCTCCCCGCGACCCCCTCCCTCATGAGCCCTTGATAATTTATAAATTATTATTTTGTCATATCTTGCCCTATCCGACGTCTCCCTTCACCCACTTTTCTGTTGTCTGTCCTCCAGGGAGGGAGTCACATATAGTTCCTTGTAATCGGTTCCCTCTTTCCAACCCACTTTCCCTCTACCCTCCCAGTATCGCCACACACACCACTGGTCCTGAAGGGATCATCTGCCCTGGATTCCCTGTATTTCCAGTTCCAGTCTGTACCAGTGTACATCCTCTGGTCTAGCCAGACTTGCAAGGTAGAATTCCTATCATGATAGCGGGGGCGAGGAGGAAGCATTTAGGAACTAGAGGAAAGTTGTATTTTTCATTGTTGCTACATCGCACCCTGACTGGCTCGTCTCCTCCCTGAGACTCCTCTGCAAGGGGGTCTCCAGTGGCCTACTAATGGGCTTTGGGTCTCCACTCTGCACCGCCCCCCCTCATTCATTATGGCAAGATTTTTTGTTCTGATGATGCCTCGTACCTGATCCATATTGATGTGTCAGTTTGCTTTTGGAAAATAGGAAGACTTAGACAACTCTGTATTTTTGGATTAAGTGTGAATTAGTGCCGCGGTGGTGGTGCCACCATCAGCTGCTGACTCTGTGTTAGTCGCTGGGCTGCCATGTGCCAATTTTCCAACTGTGAAATGGGTGAACAATCACTGCGTCATCTTGCAGGATGGTTGTGCGTATCAGTGAAATATGGCACAGAGGAAAGTCATTGCTACTTGCGGAGACAGTTGAGTAAAGCTTGAGTTTGGTTTAGGGTTCCACTGGGTAGTAAACTTATTCTGGTTTATGTTTCCTGGTTTGGCCAGATGCCAGTGTTTTTGAAAGGGTTACTTTTGTTTTTTTTCTTAGTTTGTTACCTTAGGCTTTCTTCCCAGGCACATACCCCCAACTGCCCACCCGTGATCTCTGGCTCTAATCCAATTATCTTCCTGCCCACCTAAATCCCATGGATCCCTCATGGGCAGTCCTTCCACAAGCCCACCCCACAGGTCAGCTCACCCATAGCACTGCCACTCTGTCCCAGCATGAAGTTTGACTCTACTACCCAGGGTGTGTAGTGCCTAGTAACATGTGCACTTTTAATGGGAGATCTAAAATCCAGAGTATATTATGGCTAGGTGGTACCTGGATTTCTTAATGGACAAATGAATAAAGGGAGGCCCAGAAAGGTCAAGCCACTTGCACCAGCCCTTCAATTCACCTTTCTTTAAATTGCTTGAAAAACATTCATAACACATTTATCAAGTCAACATTTTTCAAATCTGCAGTTTAGTGATACTAATTAATTAATCATGTTGCATAATCATCACTAATATTCATTGCCAAATTCGCATGGCCACAATCTAATTTGTTTTTGAGCTAGTTCTTTCTTGCCCTGCCTTTTATCAGTCTCTACCCTTTTTACACTATCTTGTCAGTTTGTCCTACTGTGGTGCTCTGTGCCTTACAATGTTGCTAGAAGCATTACCACCAGTATTTCTAATGCCAGCAGGGTCACCCATTGTGGATAAATTGCAGAGGAACTTACAGGAGGAACTAGGAGGAAAAGCCCAAGGATCTATGTCCGAATGTCAACCAATGAAGACCTTATGGATCATAACAGAATGTTGTCTGATATTGGACGATCAGTCACTGAGGTTGAAAGACGCTGAACACACACAGAGGCTGACACGATGAACTCAAATATGCCAACAGTTATGAAGATGATGCAGGACTCATTGGACTACCATTTTTGTGTAGTATTTTCTGCCATTACTTTCCACAGAGAGAGTGAAGGCCAGAAATACAGTGTGGGTTAGAGATTTAATCATTCTTTCCAGCCTTATCCCTTTGCCTCTTGTGTTCAGAACCCTCTCAAAACACTACCTGTAAGTTACTGGAACTTTAAATAGAAATGTCAGCCTCTCTTCATTTCCATTGACCATGGTTGGCCCCGAGGGATGGAGTGTACCGATTTAACAGTGGATGATATCCTTCCTACTAATTCTTCTGTGGATGACTTAATCCCTGTAACATCTGCTGTGCTGGCAATGGGCTCATGGGTAATAAGGGCTTGGCGCTGACCCTTTTGTTATGTCATTCAGTTCCAGGCTTCCGAAAATTATAAGCAAAACAAAAAGAAAAATATTTCTCTGAGCTCACTGTGACCTCAAGGTTCTTGGTGACTGGGTAGCGCTGGACACCCAAGAACTTCTCTGGTCTTGAATCATTGGCTAGCATTGGAAGAAGATCCATTCTGTGACTGTCTGAGGTTCAGCAATGCTGAATGCGGAAGGACACTGTTTTGATTTCAGTCTTAGAGTGCATCTTGGCCCTTCGGGCTTGTTAGAGCTGGTCACCTGCGAGCAGCAGCTCTCTGTGCCGAGAAAATGATGCTTTGGGCTCCTCTGTTCAAAACCTGGCAAGGCATTGTACTAACCTACCAACTCATTCATCACGCCAAATCAGCTAACTCTGCTTTTCTTATAGACCCAGATTAAACATCGAGTTGTTCATCCAATTAAAACACGGACATAAATTTCACACCAGAAGGACACTGTCAAGATTTAATGTTGCAATCTCTTTTCAAAGATCTGAAATTCCCTTTCCAAGTGCTAGAGAAGTCATTTACAAGTGCTCCCCTTGAACAGATTTCCAAAAATAGTGGGAAAACCTGCCCTGACTGCCTCCAGCCAAGGTTCACTTGAGTTTCAGAACTTGGAGCTCCCTGTTACTGCTGGTAAGCCAGGCCGTTCACACACTGCAACCTCTTTGGCTCCCTGGGGCACTTGGACTGTACGGGACCCAGGCCAGAAGTGGCTTCATTTCCGTGAACACTAATAACAAGAAGCAATCCAGCTGGAGTCTCATATTCCCAGTGTTCTACTTTGTAGATGCAAGTCTGAGCTGATGCTGGCTCCCCTGCAAACCCACCCCCTGAGGTTGGGCTGCAATTCCATCCTTATTGGTTGGTTTGTTGTCACTCGTGTTGCTTTAGATTTTTGATTAGACGTCTATCTCACCTGATAGGTCAGGTAGCAACCATGAGCTTCTCGTGGAGGCAGTGCTTTATTTGGGAAGCAATGAAATAGGAAAGGAGGGCCCAATATTCTAGTAGATAGTAAGGTAGAATATCGAGACAGGTCAAATTCTAGCTCGAGCACTTATTATCTGTGTAACTTTGGGCCCGTGACTTATCCTTCTGAGTCAGTTTCCTCATCTATGTGATGTCATCATAATGGTATTAATATATTAAAAATAATGTTACCTCTTGGGTTGTGGAGAAGATTACATGTGATCATGCATGTGTGTTTTAGATATATATGTTGACTTGGCAGGATCTCCAGGGAGATCCTGAGGATGGTGCAGGACGGGCCATTGTCTTGCTCTGTTGTACCTAGCATCACTATGAATTGGAATGGGCTCAATGGCATTTAACAACAACAACAAAACAAAAGTGAGAACCTTATTGTGCCCTTGATGGCCAACCCCAGTAATGAGAGGCATGAAAGATTGCTGTCACTCCATAGAGTCTACTGAACAGGACTCCTGGACAATAATCTCTCTTTCCATTGAATCTGAAAGGCAAGGAAATAAAGAAAATGCCACTCTGTCCTGGGCCGTCTAAAAGTGCCACCTTTACTCTTGCCTGGCTTCTTCCTGCTGTTTGCCTCTGAGTAACTGTTTTCTTTTTTATGCTTTGTTTTTTGGCTAACAGGGTGAAACATAGAGATATATCTGAAATATATATAGTTAGGAAATAGGAAAGTTTTATGAGTAAAATCAGAGTGGGGAAACAAAATCATGACCCCCAAGAGAGTCTATTTGCATATATAGGAGTCTATGTGAGTGTATATGTTTGTGTATGTGTGAGTGGTATGCATATGTGTGTGCATAAGGAAAGGGTGTTTTGATTTTACAAGGGATCATATCCTTCCTAACCATTCTTCTGAGTATGTGTAAGGCATATAGATGCATGGGCATGTATAAAATATACAAGTATGATCATGTATGTATATGTGTGAATGGTGAGCATATGTGTGTGTGAGTGATGTGTAAAAAGTGGCATGTGAATAGTATGGATATGTGGGTAGTGTCTGAGTATATGAGCATGCGTGTGATTGAGTTTAGTCTAAAGATGTACTTGTCTTTAGAGAGAAGACTCATTAAGTGTTTCAAGCTAGAGATCAGAACCTTTTTCCTTATTTGAACATTAATTTCTCCATCTGTAAAATGGGACCAGTGCTCGTGTCTTTGATGTACTCTAGAGCACATGGTCATGTGGAAGCAATATAATTATAAACCTTTGCAATCATAAAGGGCTCTGAATGACAGTTGTCTGTCTCTAACCCAGTAAGAAAACACAGAATTATTGGTTAAGGAAGACTGCACTATCAGAACATCAGCAGCTGCGTCATCTGTGACGTCCTAAGCCTTCGTTTATGGTTCTTGCCATGCTGTGATTATAATTAGCCCAGGGCTGAGAAGCTCCCATCTGCAAAAACTGTTCTTGGCTCCCAGGAGGCTCTTCTCAGGTGAAAGCTGTTTTGCCACCTTGAAAGCCATAGCCGGGGGAAGCTCAGGTTAAAAGATAGTGCCTCCTTACAGGGCTAGTGCAGGGTAAATCTCTGGAGAAGAGTGTACTGGTGGTGTGGTGGGAGAATTCTCACCTTCCACTAGGGAGAAAGACAGGGCTTTCTACTGCTGTAAAGAATTGCTGTTTCAGAAACTCATGGGGGCAGTTCTACCTTGTCCTATAGGGTCACTATGAGTCAGTATTGACTTGATGGCAATGAGTTTTGAGTATGCAACAGACCCAAGTTCAATTGCTGGTCAATGAACCTCATGCATACCCAGCCTGCCTGTCACTAGAGGCTTGTTTATGGTGATGAACAAATTTCAGTGGAGCTATCAGACTAAGATCGACTAAAAAGAAAGTTCTGGTTATCTATTTTTGAAAATCAGCCATGAAAACCCTCTAGAGTACAGCAGTCTAATCCGATTGTGCATGAGGTTGCCATATGTCATGAACTGAGTCTGTGGCAGTTAACAACAACAACAATAACAACAAGCCTCCGACAAGCAGACAAAAGACGGCTCAGAGAGTTGATGGATTGAAAATGTTCCACCAGGACAGATGGAGATGTGTGCTGTACCCGAGGAGGACTGGTGACCAAATCTGTGGTGACCACATCCATGTGTGACCTCCTTGTAGGGGTAATGCTCGCAGTAGACTTTGTCTACAGAGGACAAATAGCTTGGCATGACGTCAGAACTAGAAAGAAGTGCAGGATGCGGCCAGTTTGGTTGGTGGAAGACTTGTATTGGTGCCTCTTGGTCTAGAGCAGTGGTTCTCAACCTTCCTAATGCTGCAACCCTTTCATACAGTTCCTCATGTGGTGGGGACCCCCAACCATCAAATGATTTTCATTGATACTTCCTAACTGTAAGTTTGCAACTCTTGTGAATTGGGTGACCCCTGTGAAAGGGTTGTTCGACCCCCAAAGGGGTCACAAGTCACAGGTTGAGAGCCACTGGTCTGGTGGTATGGTGACTATGTACTTCAATATATAAGCTAGGAGACTTCTGATAAGGAAGGGTCTACTTTTAAAAGGAGCTTGGTTAACAGGAATAAATTGGGGCTGTCTGAGTAAATGGGGGCACATTGTCACCTAC
Source organism: Echinops telfairi (assembly GCF_000313985.2). NCBI lineage: Eukaryota > Metazoa > Chordata > Mammalia > Afrosoricida > Tenrecidae > Echinops > Echinops telfairi. Next base: position 92,284,803 of record NW_022111324.1, read on the forward strand.
CTGGAGGTAATAAGAGGATCATGCATCTGCTTCAGCGCATTGTGGTCTCCTGTGGAAAAATGACCAGGCGTCTCCACAGAATTTGGAACACAGTCGAGATAGACCTAGTATTTCTGACTGAGAAAGTGTTGGCCAGTTAGAAAATCAAAACAGATGGATATTTAGGGGAAGGCCCCTTCTTGGCAGTCTGGTTTGAAGACTTAAACTAGTATTTGAGCTATTAAAATACCGAACAGCTTCCCATGGTTTCCATATTTTAAAATTAACATATTAACAAAATTCACTACTTCACATTAAAATCTCACTTTGCAGGACAAGGTGGGCAGAGCAGATTAGCACACAAGAGGGGAAGGGTTTGAGGAGCAGGCATCCCAGAGCCCTTCTGCCTCGGAGGAGTGATACTTGCTCCAGTATCTGCCTGAGAAAATATTGTATTCACGATGTAACTCACTACAAAAATAGCTTGGGCCTGAATTTCTTACAATTCATTTCCACCTAACTGCTGAAAATTCATGAGGCCACAGGGCTTCTCCACTGTGCCATGGAGCAGAGACTCCCATGGAAGATGGTGAGTGGGTGCTGCGAGCTTACCTGGATGCTCGGTAGATTTCACCTCCCCCCTTTTCTTAAGGCTTTACAGCTCTGTATAGGCCGAGGACAGATCATCGATATGAGTTCAGGAAGTGAGAAATCTATCCAATAGCTGACCTAGAAAAAACCACAGGGAGTTGTTCAAGACCCTTGCGATACCAGAAAGCCACAGAGAGGCAGAGGTGAGTGCAGTGTTGGTGACCATTTCCTCCATCTCCCTCAGCTTAAAGTGGGAGAAGGTGTGGAAAGGGAGCCCACATTTGTGTCTCTGTGCATTAATCTCAGTTACCTGTAAGAAACTCTGAGATAGGAAATATAATCTAAGACTGACTCGATTGCCTACACTCACAATTCAGTGAAAAGCAGCGAAAGGATTTGAATTCAGTTTTCGGTCAATCTCTGAAACCCATGTTCTTGTGCCACATCAATCACTCTGCTTCTTCCTAAGCCGAGAGAAACAAGTCCCTAGCCCAAAGTTGCTGCCGCTGTTCACAACCAGGCCACACGGAGAGTCCCCTGGGTAAGGGTTTCTAGGTCACCTCTCACAGTAGATATTTTATCTTTGATTTTGCCCCCCTCAACAATTATGAGGACTACAACTAAAAATAATCTTCAAAGAGTAGACCCACCCTGGCCTAATTGACACATGGACAATTCCTGTATGATTCTAAGGGTCTCAAGAAGTGAATCCAAGGCCACTCTGAAGATGTGACCAGTATTAATTTTTCCATTTCTCATAAGAACTGGATAAGCCAGAACAACTCAGGTATAGGTCTGAGGTCATAAGGTATCGTTGTAGGCCCCAAGACTTACCCTGGCCTGGAAGAGGCTATGGCAGCTTCTAGGGAGGCGGCCAATGAAGAGTTGCGCATTAGAGGGTAGCCGCTGATTGGGCCCATAGACAACTAAATGTCTTCCAGAGAGAGCATCAGGTAAAGAGGGGGTCTGTGGGAAGGGTCAGGAGGAGAAGCAGGAAGATGTGCCATGAGGTAAGTGACCCCACCCACTACTCTTGTATCTCTATCTCTCTGAGACTGCTCTTGAGTCTAAAGGAGGAGGAGAAAAGGGAATGTTATTCCTAGGAAGATGAAGGTTCTCCACAGAACGGAACAATAGAAACTCACCCAGGGCTGGAAGTGTCTCCAGATCCACAAGACCTACTAAGAAGTCAATTATAGAAACCCTGAAGGATGCAAACATCATCCGGGTGATGCAGGCAGTTCAAATGCTAACCAAAACCTGATAGTTCAAATCCACCCAGAGGCCCCTAAGAAAAAAAGTTCCAGTGATTAACTTCTGAAAATTCAACCATTGAAAAGTGATGGAGCAGAGTTCTCATATGCCGCATCTGAGTCATAGTCCCCTCAACAGCAGCTGTTTATTTTTCTTTCTTTCTTTTATTTTAATGAATGCAGGCAACTGTCCTTAAGACAAGGACCAGTAAAGTGAGAACAAACAAGCTGTTGGGAGAGTAGTCTGACACTCGCCTCCTGGCCTATGTCCAGGGCCTGGCATTTGCAGTGTCCCTTGCTTTATTTGTTGATTGCTACTCACCACATCTACAACGTGTCTGTCAGTTTTTGTACTGTGGTGGCTTGTGTGTTGCTGTGATGCTGGAAGCTGTGTCACTGGTATTTCACATGCCAGCAGCGACCCCCAAAGTGAACAGGTTTCAGCAGAGTTTCTCGATTAAGGACAGACAATGAAGGAGGAGTTGGCTCCCCACTTCTGAAGTCACCACTGAAAACTTTATGTATAGCTTTGAAACATTGACCGATACTGAAGGCCTAATGAATGAAAACAGAATATTGGCAGAGATCGTGCCAGAAGAGAAGCCCCTCGGGTCAGAGGGCCCTTGAAATGTGACTGAGGAGGTGCTTCTTTCTTGGAGGGGAGTCAACCAGGGTGCTTAGAGCTGGTAGAGAAAGCCTGTGGGAGTGGAGCCTCTGGGTTCTTCATTGGTGACAGGTCGAGGAAGAGAAACATTTGCTAATGATAATTCACAAAGGGAACAAAAGGTCATTAAAAAGACAGGAAAGAAAGAAAAGATCACATTGGATGTCAGAAGAGACTGAAACTTGCTTTTAATCATAGAGTAGCTAAAACAAATGGAAGAAAGGATTCAGTCAAAGAGCTTAACAGAAAATGTCAAAGGGCAGCCGGAGAAGACAAAGCAAACTGTTATAATGACATGTGTAAAGACCTCGAATTAGAAAACCAAAAAGCAGAATCCACTCAGCATATTTTTAACTGAAAGAACTCAAGAAAGAATTCAATCTTCAAGGAGCAACATTGAAAGATTCTATGAGGAAAAATGTTGAATGATTCAGGAAGCATCAAAGGAAAATGGAAAGAACACAGAGTCACTGTGACCAAACGAACCAGTCGATAGCACACCATTTTAGGAAGTAGCATGTAAGCCAGGACCAATGATGCTACAGGAAGACGTTCAAGCTGCACTGAAGAAATGGGTGAAGAATATGGCTCCAGGAACTGATGGAATAACATTGGAAATGTCTAGCAAGCTATTGATGCACTAGAAGCACTCACCTGTCTATGCTTGGAAGTGTGGAGAACAGCTCCTTGGCCAATTGACTCTAATCTATCCATGTTTGCACCCATTCCAAAGAATGGTGCCATCGGCTCAGGGGCGATCTTCTCTGTCAAAGTAGTTTCTAAGATGTAGATACAAAGGGGATAATATAAGGTTTGTGGACACTAGGAAGACACTCTACCTCATTGCTTGGGAGATTAGATTAGAAGATTATATGACCTAAGAGCAGAAGCCTGTTTTAATATGGGTGTTTTCTTTTTTAAATTGTGGACTTATTTTAATTTGTTTTAAATCATTTTATTGGGGGCTTGTACAATGCTTCTCACAATCCATACATACATCCATTGTGGCCAGCACATTTGCACATTTGTTGCCATCATCACTCTCAAAACATTTGCTTTCTACTTGAACCCTTGGTATCAGCTCCTCATTTTTTCCCCTCCCTCCCCACTCCGCCTTCCCTCATGAACTCTCGATAATTTATAAATTATTATTTTGTCATATCTTACACTGCCCAACATCTCCCTTCACCCACTTTTCTGTTGTCTGTCCCCCAGAAAGGAGGTTATATGTAGATCCTTTTAATCGGTTCCCTCTTTCTGCCCCCACCTTCCCTCCACCCTCCCAGTATGCCACTCTCACCACTGGTCCTGAGGGGTTCATCTGTCCTGGATTCCCTATGTTTCCAGTTCTTATCTGTACCAGTGTACATCCTCTGGTCTATCTGGATTTTTAAGGTAGAATTGGGATCATAATAGTGGGGGGGGGAGAGAGAAGTATTTAAGAACTAGAGGAAAGTTGTATGTTTCATCATTGCTACACTGCATTCTGACTGGCTCATCTCCTACCTGCGACCCTTCTGCAAAGGGATGTCCAGTTGCCTACCGTTGGGCTTTGGGTCCCCAATGTGCACTCCCCCTCCTTCACAATGATATGATTTTTTTTTTCCTTGGTGCCTGATACCTGATCCTTTCGACACCTCGTGATCACACAGGGTGGTGTGCTTCTTCCATGTGGGCTTTGTTGCTTCATGCCAGAATGTTGCCATCAAGGCTTGGCATACCAGGTTGAGGTCTGGTCCCTCTCTCCCTTTTCTGTAGAGACATAAACAATACCCTCCCCATGGGTGTGTTAGTGTCCTGTTTCCCCACTACTCACATCCTCTCTTTTTTTTTTCTTTCCTTTCCCCCTCCTTTTTAGTTGGCTGCCATATTTATCCCTGGGTTGGGTCTGAACCCTGCCAGAGAGCCAGGACCTTGCCCTGGGAATTTATGCATTTACTAGCTTTCCCACAATGCCCATTGTGATTTTTAAGCTTACCTCAGTGGACCCATGTTGTACTTGTCCTTTGTGCTTGGCTTACTTTTCTTAGAATAATTTCTTCCAACGCTTCTCACACAACGATGTGTTTCATGTGTTCATCACTACCTTTTAGGGATGTGTAGTACTCCATTGTATGTATACACCAGAGTTTTAAAATTTATTCGTCCATTGATGGGAATTTGATCTAATTTTCTCAGGTTTTTTTTTGTGTGTGTGTGTGTGTGTGTGTGTGTGTGTGTGTGTGTGTGTTTCAAGTTCACTGGGGCATTGGTTGGGTGTGAAGAAACCAGGTCATGTTATTTTGTAGAACATCCCACATATGACTTCTGTGTTAGTCTGGGTAAACTGAGGAAACAAATCCACAGAAGCTCATATGTAAAGAGAGTTTAATATAAAGGGTAAGTGTACAATAAGAAAACATCCCAACCCAGTGCTGCCCAAGCCCACAAGTCCAACATTAGCCCATATTTCCAACACCAATCCACAAAGTCCTCCTCCATCTCACAAAATACACACAATGATGCCGACTATAGGAGGAAAGCTGAATCAGTGAACGTGTAAGCATCTCAGTGCTGGCAGGGGTCTCCACACGGCTGCTCCAGCACCCAGGGCTGCATCAGGGTAGGTCCATGTGGCTTCTCCTCAGGGATGTCTCGCAGGAAGTGAGCCTTGCCAGCTGAAGCAGGGGACTGGCTAAGGCAGCTGCACCCTGGTCCGACCATCAGAAAGCAAGAGACCCAAGAACTAGAGAGGCGAGGCTCACTGAGCCATTTCTTTCTCCACTCTTCAATTAACCCCATACGTGTTTATCAGCCAGATTGGCACAATGAACCTTCACTATCTCAACTTCTTACTACTGTGCCTATTCATCCATCCTATAACCTTTGTCACGTTGCTGTTGTTGTTGTTGTTGTTGTGAGCTGATGACAAGTCAGACTCTGACTCATGGCAAACCCATGCACAATGCCATCTGACTATTGTGACCCACAGGGCTTGTGTTGGCTGATTTGGGGGAAAGAAGATCATCAGATATTTCTTCTTAGCCTGTTTCAGTCTGGAAGGTGCACTGAAACCCGTTGAGCATGTTATCAATACCTTTCACCATTGACAGAGAGATGGTGGCTGTGCATGAATAAATTGGTTAGGAATCCAACCCAGATCTCCTTCATGGAAGGTAAGAATTCTACCACAAAACCACCACGCCCCCCCTTAGCCTCTCTTGTAAGGGCCTTCACAATTCCTGCATGTGAACCAGACTCTCCACCGAGCCGCCATGAGAGCTTTCTGAGGGCAGACACTGCAGGTTTGTTCCATCCTTGTGATCCCCATGGATCCCAACCTCCTGCATGGTGCATAGGAAGTTTTCCATTGGTTCTTGACAACATCATTCTATTAGAGGAGTCACGGAGTGTGTCTAGTGTATGTCACTTAAAAATCAATGTCTTGGGAGTTTGAAAATCTCCATCCCTGTGATTGATGGTTGGATCAGAAAGGCTCTGTGCCCCACACATCAGGTGGACTGCATGGTAGTGAGCTCCACAACGACTTCAACTCTGAGCCTACCTCTGGCTGATGCCTGACCTTGACTTAGTCCTATGACTCTGGTCTGGATTCATCAATCTTCTCAAAGTTGAGTACCACAAACTAGCATTCTCTCAGGAGACAAACTAGACTATGTTTTTTGCTGTCCCTGTTTACAGCTTAGCCAGATCCAGTGAGATGCTTTCTTTTTCTTGCCAGAGGTTGCTTGCTTAGTCATTTAGTTGGCCTACCAGGACGCTGGTGGATTGGTGGATTGGTGTGAGGTAGTGGTACCTGCCTCACAACCCCTCCCCCCTTGACCTCCCCGCCCCCAACTCTGACACTGCAGCCTCTGGCTTGGGTTATTGAGAGAGAGAGAGAGAGAGAGAGAGAGCATCAGAGCTATAAGGAAGGAAGCTGGGGTGCTGTGGAAGGCAGAGAAGGGCACCCACGTCACTGCTGAGAAAGACAGCGTCTCCAGGGAGGCAATTTCTCAGTTGATTCTTGAAAGATAAAAAGGGTTTTCTAGAATAAAGGGAAGGGAGAGGGAATCACATTGAAGGCATATCCCAAGGAGAGAGACTAGCATGTGGAAAGGGAAATTTCATTTGCCCTGTATTTTTTAAGATAATGGTAATGTAATCACACTTCATGAATGATTAAAATAAAATAAAAAAGCCCTAGGGAGGTTAAATGATTTGTCCTAGGAAAGAGAGAGGAATGATTATTATTACAGAATTTCTGGAAGTAATCATCACCCTGACCTTATTCTGTGTCCATGTAACCTCATGCTTCCAGTAAGTAACTACAAAGCCCACATTTTTTTTCCAGACAGGGAAGGGGCTGGGCTTGCATATGAGGCTCAGGATGCACATGGAAGCCTAGTGTTCAGGAAGGAAATGCTAGGCCTTGGCAGCATGTGGATAGGTCGCCCTCAGACCCTGTTAGCCTCTCCAGGACTCCCGAAGATTGGAATCTTCAGGGCAGCAGACTCTCAGAAGTGGAAACGGTTCACTTCCTGGAGTAAGTGCAAATTGTTTTATGTTGCCTTACTGATAAACTTAGAAATGTCAGACTTTTGACAATTAGCATTGTTAGATGGGTTACATACATTATTTAGGAATGGATAATATATATGTATATATAAAATATAATGTAAATCATATTAAATGAATGTATAATGATAAGATATGGTGAATTATATGAAAATCATTATAGAAAATTTTATATGTGAAATGCAATTAAATATGTCTAATGCATCACAATGTTGAGGAAGATCAAGGTTTTAAAACCTTTTCTCTATGTCAGGTGATTAAAAACAAAATCTCCATGAAGATTAGAAGTGTTCCTTCCACTCATGTTCCACAAATATTGAGTGGTACTAAAACCCCTTGAGCCCAAAGTCTTTGGCATTAAAGCCATCACCATAGCAGTAAGAACTTCACCTTGAAGGTTTTCTTCATTAGAGGAAATAAGAAACTAATCATGACCCAGTAATGACTGCTTGTCAGAGACCAGTCCAGACACCCCCCCACCCCCCACCCCCCGCCGACATTATTCTACAGAATTCTTATTAACTGCACCAGATAATTTGTTAAGAGCTCAGTTATTACCCTTGTTTTCACATGCAAAGGGGTCAAATCTGCTAAGAGCTTGAATAACTTGATAAAGTCACAGAATAAGTAACAAAATCATAATTCCAACTCCCGGTTCTAATACTTACTCTGAACCTCAATTATATCTCAAACATACGAAATGGTTCTTAAGATTTAATTCTTGAGAGAGTTTCTGGTACGATGGCGACCAGAATAGACTCATTGAGCATACCCTCTGCAACTAAGAAATCAAAAAGAGCATGCAGAGGAAAGCCCCAGAGCCCTACATCCACGAAGAGAGAGTGGCCAAGGGAGGCCAACACACTGACAGGAAAGGCGGAGTGGCAGAGTCCACAAACAGCTATGGAGCAGACTGGCAAATTCTCAGCTGGCCAGAGTTGAGCTAATCAGGTCTTCCAACAGTGCCCGATGGTGAGAACGAAAGGCTTCCTCCTGGATCCTTCTACCCTTCCTCTCCCCATTACAGATGAGTGGCTTGTTGTACCCCTCCCTCCATATCCCTGGGGTCATGAGTGTAGTCTGAAGGAAGATTGGACCAGATGGGAGCACCACATATCACAGGAGGCTAACCAAGGGGGGCACTGAATCATCTTGTGTTCCCTCATAACTCTATGGTGCCCAGAGGGGATGCTGGCCACAAATTTGCACCCAAAGAGGTGGTGGAAGCCAGGCTCACCCACTTTCCCTGGCAATTGGCTCTGGAAGAGGCTCCAGTTGTCTGTCCTGTCCTGGGGTTAAAACACTGGTGAGAACTGGCTGAAATTTTAATTTTGTTTTTCTTCTTTCTTTCCTTTTTATACACCACTGGCACAGCTGACAATAAAGGTGGAACTAATCCTAATGCCCTAGTCCCATGACATTCACATAAGTCAGCCATGAGATGACAACTTGGAGAGAAAGTAGCAGCATGTTCAGACTTTGGGCTTAGGGCTTTGGGTTTTGTTGTGTTTCTCTTCTTTTCATAATTTGATTAACCATAAATGGAGAGACATAGGAAACAAGAGGGAGAGAATTACCCCTAACTCCCCACAACCACCTGCTGACCAGAAAATTCACCACATCCCATTCTCATGCACCCCTGACTATACTCTTATTGTGTTCATGTGACTGAGAAAGAGAGTACCTGCTAGTTTGGGCTTGATGCTTTGTGTGTGTGTGTGTGTGTGTGTGTGTGTGTGTGGTTTTGGTGGTTGGCTCATTTGTGTGCTTATGTGTTCTTGTTTTTATTTAAAACAAATATTATGGTTACTTTCTCACTCTACCTGATGCAGTCAACTGTTCCTACTCTACCTAGCCACCCTCATGCCTCCAAAAGCTACAACTAATGGGCAAGGGCCACCATCCACTCCACTGCAACTTGGGGGGGGGGGTAAATATAAAAACAAAACAATGCCTTAGAGACAACAGAAAATCTCAGTTCACATAAAGAAATAAGATGCAATGGAACAAACAAGTGGCCAATATACAGAGCTAAAAGACCTTCCTCAGGAAGAATTATTAGAAAAGGAATTCAGAAGAATGATTCTTATATACTTTTAACAGATGGAGAAAAATATTGTGAGGGCTTTGGGGGTAAAAACTACAGAAAAAATACTGGAAGAACTCATGATAACACTATAACAGCAATCTTATAAAATAAATGAAAAATTAGAAACCATACAAAAACAGCAGATAGAAATTCAGAATTTTAAGACTAAGACATTAGAAATAGACAAGAAGTGGAAAGAGTAGAATTGAAGCAATGGAAGATCAAATTAATGAGCGTGAAGACAAATATCTCAATACCAAACTGCGAGAAGAACAATCCAAAAAAGAACAAACAGAAAGAGCTGAAGAAAGTCGAAGAATTATGTAGGACATGATCAAGAGGTGCTCGAGAGGTGTTCCAAAGCAGGAAGTAAACAACAATCAAAGACTACAGAGAAAATAGTCCAAGAGTTGCTGGAAGAAAATTTTGCTGACATCATGAATTAGGAGAAGAAACTGAAAGAACCCCAAGCAAATAAACTCTTAAATATAATCACCATGCTATATCACAATCAAAATTTCCAATATTAAAGATAGAGACGGAAGTCTGAGATTCTTTACCTAAAAGGGGAACCAATAAGACTGAACTCTATTTTACAGCTGAAGACATGCAGGCAAGAAGGAATTGGAACGACATGTATAAAACTCTGAAAGAAGCATATTGAAAAGTAAGATCTTCTATCATACAATTATCCCTCATATATGATAGAGGAATAAGGACATTATCAAGTAAGAAGTTAAAGGAATGTGTTAAAATAAGGCCACATATCGGAGAATACTAAGGGAAGTAGTTTGGACAGAGTTCAACATACAAGACACCTTTACCCAGAGTCAATCCCCTTAAAACATTGCTGACCAATCATGAGTTTACTCATGTTTCCATGCCTGAACACTAATAACTGGTCATGGGTTAACTTATACTTTCATTTATATTAGTTTATGCAGTTTGTAAACTTGAAAATAATAGAAATCTTTATAGGAGCCAATTGCATGAGATAGTTTTGGCTTGAAATATCTGTTCAGCAAAGTCTTAAAGCAGTACTCAAAGTAAAACAAACTTACAAGATAGATCGTAGGGAGTCAGAGATACCATTCTGAAATGAAGACAATTATAAAGTAAATAGAGGGACCAATGTAGATACAAAATGTTTAAACAGAGAGGAAGTCAAATAGTTTTCAAGAGAGTACAGACTCAATAATAATAAAAGTAATTTTCACAGTACCCTCAAAGGAAATGGAAAAACTTAACCCCACCCCCCAAAAAAAACCCAGGAAACTCACAAAGACCCAATAAACCTATTATAATCACAATAATAATAAAAAGACCCAAAAAATGCACTCAGCACAGACAACTACAAGAACAAACAAACCAACAACATCACACATTAAAATTCTAGCAAAGTGACGGTAATAAATTAGTACCTATATCAACCAGGGGAAGAAACTCTGGTGATGTGGTGTAGTGGTTATGAGTGAGGCGGCAATCCACATGAGAGGCTGTTCCAAACCACCAGCCAGCTCTGAAGGAGAAAGGCGACGGACGGGGCTTTGTACTCCTATAAACAGTTCCAGTTTCAGAAATCCAGAGGGGCGGTTCTACACTGTTCTACAGGGTCACTGAGTAGGGATTGACTCCATAGCAGGTAGAAGAAGAGCAGCTAATTAAATCCTCAGCCACCAGAAGAAAAGAAATAGTAAAGATTAGAGCAGAAATAAATGAACCATAAAACAGAAAAATTGACGAAACTAGAAATGGATTATTTGAAAGGATTGTAAAGTTTTGTTAATTTTTTGAAAAATTAACAAAATTGGCAATCTACTGGCAAACTTAAAGGAAAAGAAGATGTCAATATTACAAATAAATATGAAATAGGTGGCCTATTATGAAGGACTACTCCAATATATTTGAAAACGTGCTAATTTGGGGAGTGTGTTTATAGAAAGTTATCCTTTATATCAAGAAGGACACTGAATGTAAATGGATTAAATATAGAATGTATATGGATTAAATACACCATTTATGCAAAACCATTCTTCTCAAGGTTATCTATAGTTTGCTATGAGCCACACAGTCAAATGTCTTGGTATAGTAAATAAAACACAAGTCAATATCTTTCTGGTGTTCTCTGCTTTCAGCCAAGATCCATCTGACATCTACAATTATGTTGCTTGTTCCATGCCCTCTTCTGAATCCAGGCTAAACCTCAGGCCAGTCCCTGTAAACTTCCAGCTGTAACTATTGATGGATGATTTTAGTAAAATTTTACTTGCATATGATGTCCATAATATTGCCCTGTAATGTGAGCATTCTGTTGGGTCAACTTTCTTTGGAATGGGTACAAATATGGAACTCTTCCAGTCAGTTGGCCGAGTAGTTGTCTTCCTAATTTCTGGGCATAGACAAGTATGGGTAACCTTGAGAAGAATGGGAACTCCAGAAAACGTCATTGTGCTCAAGTAGAAGTTGTATACAGATTGAGAGGCAGTTGTACAAACAGAGGACTATTGCGTGGTTTAAAATCAGGAAAGGTGTATGACAGGCTTGTATCCTCTCACCATACTTACAGAATCTGTATGCTGAAAAATCATCCGGGAGGCTGTATTACATGAAAAGGACAGGGGTATCAGAATTGGAGGAGGGTTTATTAACAACCCGAGATATGCAGATGACACAACCTTGTTTGCTAAGAGTCAGGAGGACTTGAGGCAGCAGTCAGAATACCCAAACACACATTACATTGGATAAAGCTGCTGCATAAAACCTCTTTAGAGTGTTGAAAAGCAGGCATGTTACTTTAAGGACTCAAGTGCTCCTGACCCAAGCCTTGGTACTGTCAATGGTCTCATATGTATGTGAAAGTTGGACATTGAATAAGGAAGATTAAAGAAGAATTGATGCACTTGAATTATGGTGCAGGAAAAGTATATGGGAAGTGCCATGGACTGCTAAAAGGGCAAGCTAATCTGTCTTGGAATAAGTAATTGCTGAGTTCTCCTTAGAGGCAAGGATGGAGAGACTCTGTCTTACATACCGTGTACATGTTGTCAGGAGAGACCAGTCCCTGAAGAAGGACATCATCCTTAGTGAAATGGAGGGGCAGTTAAAAAGAGAATGTCACTCAGGGAGATGGATGGACACAGTGTCTGCCAGAATGGGTTTGCTTGCTGAACATAGGAATAATCGTGAGGTTGGGCAGGACTGGACAGGGTTTCCATTGTGCATAGGGTAACTATGGATCGGAACCTACTTGATGGCACCTAACAACAATAACAGCATGCAGATCAAGGGCAAGATCTCACTCAATGTAGGGAAACTGAAAACATTCCCTTTGTGAATATGAACCAGACAAGGATGCTCTTTATTACCACTTTATTCAATATTTTCTGGAAGTCTTTGCCAGAGTTATTAGATAACAAAAATAAATCAAGGCATTCAAAAAGGCAAAGAACTAGTAAAATCCTCTCTATTTGCCGATGATATGAATCTATGGGTAGAAAACCCCCAAAAATCCTTGAGGAAAATTGTTGGGAATAATTGAAAGATTTGACATCATGGCAGGATAAAAGATTAACATACAAAATCAGTCATATTCAAGTATACCAATGAAGAGGGCTTTGGTATCAAAGCCAAATCAATAAAACAATATCATTTATAATAGGTATCCCAAAGTTGAAAGATTTCATCAAAAGAGTAAAAAAGAGCCCACAGATTGAGAAAAATATGTTTTGCAATGATAATACAGACAAGGGACTAATCTCTAAAATCTATAGAAAACTTCAAAACCTCAATAAGAAAAAGATGAGTAACCCAATTTAAATATTTCAGCAGAGGACATAATCAGACAGTTCTCCAAAGAAGACATCCAGGTGACCAGCAATGCTCCCGATCACCAGCCATTTCAGAGGTGCAAATCAAAGCAACCATGAGATACCACTAACTGGTATTGAGGCCAAAGCTCAATAAAACAGAAAATAACAAATGCTAGAGGGTGCAAAGAGATTGGAATTCTCATACAATTGGGAATCGAAATACCATCTGAACTAGCACTTATTCTACTTGATATATGCCATAAATAAATGAAGAACACAGAATGAATAGATAGATGCACACCCATGTTCATTGAAACACTATTCACAATAGCGAGAAGACAGAAATGCCCATAGATGGAAGACTAGATAAAGAAAGTTTGATACATACATACAATGAATGCTATGCATTGTTAAAGATAATGATGAAACTATGAAATATATCATGACATTGATATGAACACACTGTTATAAAAAAGTTTAAATAAAATTTTTCATATCCAAAGAAGTAGACTTTGATGGTTACCATGGATAGGAAGGGGAAGTAATAGGCTAGACGTATACATGTATTAACTTGGGGAAATGGTGAGGGCATATTCTACAAAACAAGGGGTTGGGGCAGGGATTCAGGGCAAGCCATTGAGAGGCTTACTAAGCTGTTTAAGTTGTTGAATAAAAACATGGTGATTTAATAGATAACCCCCACCTAATTCATAGTACAACTACTTATCTGTGAGTTCGTCATACTGTGGTGGTGTATGTGTCCCTGTGATGCTGGACGCTCTGTCCTGGTATCTCAAAGGTCAAAGTCAACAAGTTTCAGTGAAACTTCCAGATTAAGAACAGTTTATGAAATTCTCTTTTAAAGAAGAACAGATTATGAACAAGGAATCGGTTGTTCATTTCAGAGGCAGTAGCTGCTGAAAACCTTATGTATAGTGTGGAAACATCATCAGATACTGAAGGCCTAGTGAACGGAAGTAGAACATTGTCCGAGAGTGTGCCAGAAGACGGCCCCTCTGCTATCTGTGACAGAATTATATCTACACCCCCCATTTCAAGGAAATCCAACCAAAACAACTATAATTCAAATACATGCACCAACCACCAAACGTAGTGATGAAGAAACTGAAGAATTCTACCAATGTGTTCAGTCTGAAATTGACCAGGCATGCAACCAAGATGCACTGATAATTATTGGCTACTGAAATTCAAAAGTCGGAAACAAAGGTGCAGGAACAGTACTTGGGAATGGTCTTGGTGATAGAAACACAGCTGTAGATCACGTGCTAGAATTTTGCAAGACCAACGCCTTTTTCATGGCAAAACCATTTTTCAACAACACAGATGGCAGCCATACACATGGACTTCTTCTGATGGAATCCACAGAAATCAATAGATCGCATTTCTGGGAAGAGATACTGAAGACATAAAGAGTGGAAACAGAACATTGTTGAAGACGGTGCCAGAGGAAGGGCCCCTCGGATTGGAGGGCATTTGAAATGGACCGAGGAGGAGCTGCTTTCTTGGAGTGGGGTCAACAATGGTGTTGTGAGTTAGGTAACGCCTGTGGGAGTGGAGCCTTCCATATCTTCATTTGCTTATGGGGCATGACTTACGGTAAGAAGAAACAACTGTAAAAATCTGCTAATGATCAGAATTTGATACGTGAGAAATATGAATCTGGGAAAATTGGAAGTTATTAAAAATGAAATGGAATGCATAGAGATTGACATCTTAGGCATTAGTAAGCTGAAATGGACTTGTATTGGCTGTTTTGAATCAGAAAACCATATGACTCACCATGCAAGGAATGCCACAATTAAGAGGAATGGCTTTGTGTTCATTGTTAAAAAGGACATTTCAAAATCAATCTTGAAGTACAATGTTGTCTGTGATATGCTTATATCTATTCACCTTCAAGGAAATCTAACCCATACAACTATTGTTCAAATTCATGCTCCAACCACAAAAGCTAGTGATGAAGAGATTGAAGAATTCTATTGATGTCTTCAATTGGAAACTTATCAACCATCTAATCAAGGTACACTGATAATTGGAATGCAACAATTGGAAACAAAGAAGAAAAACAGTAGTTGGAAATATGGACTTGGTGATAAAAACTAAGTTGATGATTGCATGATAAAGTTTTGCAGAACCAACAACTTGCTCATACCAAATACTTGTTTTCAGCAACACAAAAGGTGACTATACAAATGGGCTTCTCAAGATGTAATACACAGAATTCAAATTGACTGAATCTGTGGAAAGAGAAAATAGAAATGGCCAATATCAGCAGCTAATACCAGGCCAGGGGCTGACTGTGGAACAGATCATCAATTGTAAGAGCCTGTCATCTGTAAGTTCAAGCTAAAGCTGAAGAAAATTAAAACAAGTACACAAGAGACAAAATACAGCCTTGAGTCTATCCCACCTGAAATTTGAGAACATTTCAAGAACAGATTTGACACATTGAACACGAATAATAGAAAACCTGATGAGAGTTGGGAGGACATCAAGAATATCATTCAGGAAGAAAGCAATGGTCATTAAAAAGACAGGAAAGAAAGAAAAGACCACAGTGGATGTCAGAAGAGACTCTGAACTTGCTCTGAGTCATACAGCAGCTAAAATAAATGGAAGAAAGGATTAAGTCAGAGCTGAGCAGAAAATTTCAAAGGGCAGTTCGAGAAGACAAAGTCAAATATAATGAAAGTAAAATATAATATATATTATATATATAATATAACATATTATATATTATATATAATATAACATATTATATATTATATATATATAATATAACCTAGAGTTGAAAGCTAAAAGGGAAGAACATGCTCAGGATATCTTCAACTGAAAGAATTCATGAAAAAAATTCAATCCTCAAGTTACAAAATTAAAAGATTCTATGGGAATAATATTGAGCAATACAGGAAGCGTCAAAGGAAGATGGACAGAACACACAGAGTCATTGTACCAGCAAGAACTAGTCGACATTCCACCATTGTAGAAGGTAGCATATGAGCATGCTCCAAGGGCACTGAAGGAAGATACTCAAATGCACTGAAAACATTAGCCCAAACCAAGGAATTGATGAAATACAAAATGAAATCTTTTAACAAGCTGGAGCACTGGAAGTACTCATTCATTTTTGCCAGAAAATTTGGAAGACAGCTATTTGGCCACCTGACTGGAAGAGATCTATATCTGTACCCATTCCAAAGAAAGATGACCCAAAACAATGCTCAAACTATAGAATAATATCATTGATACCACACATAAGGAAAATGTTGCTGAAGACCATCTAACAATAGTTGCAGGAGTACATTGACAGGGAGTTGCCAGATGTTTAAGCAGATTCAGAAGAGATATGAAACAAGGGATACCATTGCTGATATCAAGATGGATCTTGACTCAAAACAAAGAATACCACAAAGAT
This sequence comes from Echinops telfairi, assembly GCF_000313985.2. Classification (NCBI taxonomy): domain Eukaryota; kingdom Metazoa; phylum Chordata; class Mammalia; order Afrosoricida; family Tenrecidae; genus Echinops; species Echinops telfairi. Next base: position 92,301,181 of record NW_022111324.1, read on the forward strand.
GTTTACTTGTGCATTATTGACTATACCAAGGTATTCGACTATGTGGATCATAAAAATGATGAATAACCCTGAGAAGAATGGGAACTCCAGAACATTTCATTGTCATCATGAGGAACTTGTACATGGATCAAGAGGTAGTTGTGTGGATGGAACAAGGGCATACTGCATGGTTTAAAATTAGGAAAGGTGTTCATCATCATTGTATCCTCTCACCATACTTTTCAATCTGTATACTGAACAAATCATCAGACAGCCCAGATTATATGAAGAAGAATGGCTCATCAGTCTTAGAGGAAGATTTATTAACAACCTGAGATATGTAGATGGCACAGCCTTGCTTGCTGAAACTGAAGAGACCTTGAATCACTTGATGAGGATAAAGAATTGTAGCCTTCAGTATGGATTACAACTCAGTGTAAAGAAGACCCAAATCTTCACAACTGGATGAATCAGTAACATCACGATAAATGGAGAAAAGGTGAAGTTGTTAAGAATTTTGTCTTGCTTGGATCCACAACCAATGCTCATGGAAGTAGCAGTCAAGAGATCAAAGGAGGTGTTGCGTTAAGTAAATCTGCTGCACAAGATTTCTTTAGCACATTGAAGAGCAAGAATGGTACTTTGAGAACTAAGGTGAGTGTGACCCAAGACATGCTATTTTCAATTGCTTCATATGCATATAAAAGTTGCACATTCATTACTTGGTCTTTGGAACACCAAAGAAGAATCAATGCATTAGAATTGTGATGCTCGAGAAGACTATGGAACATACCATGGATTGCTAGAAGGACAAACTGATTTGTTTTTCAAGTATGGCCAGAGTACTCCTTAGAGGCAAGGATGGCAGACTTCATCTTACATACTATGAGCATGTTTTTAGGAGAGACCAGTGTCTGGAGATGGAAATCATGGCTTGGTAAAGTGGAAGCACAGTAAAAGAGAGGAAGATCCTCAATGAGATGGATTAACAGTGGTATGTATAGTAAGAGACAATGGAAAAGTTCAATGTTAGCAACTAAAACCAGAACACTGCTGACTGTGGAACAGACCATGAACTGCTCATTTGTAAGTTTAAGTTGTAGCTAAAGAAAGTGAGACCCAAAATAAGACCTTGAGCATATCCCGCCTGAATGTCGAGAACATCTCAAGGACAGATTTGCTGCATTGAACCCTGATGACAGAAGACATTATGAGCTGTGGGAGGATATCAAGGCCATCATACATGAAGAAAGCAAAAGGCCTTTCAAAATACAAAAAGAAACAAACCATCAAAAGGGATCTCAGAAGAGATTCTGAAGCTTTCTATTAATCATAGGGCAGCTAAGGCAAATGGAAAAATGATGAATTCAAAGAACTGAATAAAAAGTTTCAAAGGCAGATTGGGGAGACAATGTCAAATATTATAATGAAATCTGCAAAGCAAAGATCATGAGTTAGAAAATAAAAAGGATATTCCCAGCATATCTTCAGTTGAAAGAACTCAAGAAAAAATTGCAGCCTATAGTTTCAATATTGAAAGAATCTATGGACAAATTATTGAATAAAGCAGAAAACATCAAAAGAAGATGATAGAAATACAGTCACTCACCAGAAAGAACTGGTTGACATTCAACCATTTCAAAAGGTAGCATGTGAGCAATGGTACTGAAGGAAAAAGTCCAAGTTTCACTGAACGCATTAGCCAAAAACAAGCCTCCAGAAATGGATGGAATACCAATTGAAATCTTGTGATAAGCTGATGAAGCAATAGAAGCACTCACTGAGCTGTGCCAGGAAATTTGGAAGACAACTACTTGGCCAACTAACTTGAAGAGAACCACATATGTACCCATTCTGAAGAAAGGTGACCCACCAGATTGCTCAAGCAATAGAACTTTATCATTGACACCAGATGCCAGTAAAACTTTGCTGATGATCATACAACAGCGGTTGGAACAACACACTGACAGGAAACTGTCAGAGGTTCATTCTGGATTCATAAGAGGACATGGAACAAGGGATATCATTGCTGATGTCAGATGGATTTTGGCTCAAAGCAGCGAATATCAGAAAGATGTTTGCTTGTGTTTTATTCACTATACCGGCATTTGATGAAGATCAAGTATTGTAGCATTCAGCATGGATTAATTCTTACAACTGGACCACTAGGTAACATCATGAGAAGAGGAGAAAAGATTGAAATTGGCAAAGATTTTGTTTTGCTTAGATCCACAATCAATGCTCAGGGAAGCAACAGTCAAGAGATCAACAGATACACTGCATTGGATAAATCTGCTGCATAAAATCTTTGTAGAGTATTAAAAGCAAGGATGTAACTTTCATCACTAAGGTTCACCTGACCCAAGCTTTGGTATTGTCAATTGCCTCCTATGCATGTACAAGTGGGACACTGAATAAGGAAGATTGAAGAAAACTTGATGCCTTTGAATTGTGCTGCTGGTGAAGAACATTGAAAGTACCAGGGACTGCTAAAAGGACAAACCTGTCTTGGAAGAAGTAAGGACCGAGTTCTCCTTAGAGGCAAGAATGGGTGACTTCATCTTATATACTTTGGACAAGTTCTAGGAGAGACCAGTCCCTGGAGAAGGATATCATACTCGGTAAAGTAGAGGAATAGCAAAGAGGAAGGCCCTTAGGGAGATGGATTGGCAAAGTGGACACCAGTATGGACTTGTTTGCTGAAAGTAGGAACAATTGTGAGGATGGTGCAGATTCAGGCTATGTTTTATTCTGTTCTGCAAAAGGTCACTATGGATTGGAACTGATTTGATGGCACCTACCATTAACAACATTAGTTCATAATAAAAAGTTAAAAGAAAAACAAGTATAATATCTTTACTTGAAAGGGGGAAAAATTGAACTCTCATGAAAGACTAAATTTGAATTCTGCTGCCAATACTTACTGTGGGCCAGTTCCTTAGCTTCTGCTGGCCTCAGTATTTGGAGCAGTCATGTGGGGCAATAATGACACCTTTCTCACAGGGTTGTTGTGAGGAGTCGGTGCATGTAAAATACTCAGAACAATGTCTGACCTCATGAATATTAACTACCACCAGGAAACCAGGGTGGTATAGTGGTTACACTTTGGGCTGCTAATGGCAAGGTCACCTGTTCCAAATCACCAACCATTCCATGGAAGAAAGATGGGGCTTTCTACTCTCAGAAACCCATGGTGGCAGTTCTATCCTGTCCTATGGGGTCTTCATGAGTTGGCATCGACTTGATGGTAGTGAGATTGAGAGGGTGACTTACTGTATTGCTCCATGAGAGAGAAATGAGACTGTCTAGTCCTATGAAATCTCAGAAACCCTATACAGGGCTACTATGAGTTGGAATTAACTATACGGCAGTAGGTTTCTTATTTGGTTTAAAATCAAGGCTGTCTTTTCATCTCAGCTTGTCTTATTTGGGGAGGAGACAACATGTTGGTGTCTCCGAGGGCACCACAGTTGCCCTGGATGCATTGGTTAACAAGGCCCTATAGCAGTGGGCCAGCCAAGTCTAGGGTTCTGTCTAGCAAAGGGGGCAGGGACTGGTTGGTGCCAAGTGGTGTTGACTTTCCTGGTAAGATAGACCCTTTGATGGGTCAGGCACTGAAAAATTCAAATGATTGAAAATAATTGCAAGTTGAAAACTTCTCTGGATTCATCGAGGACACGGGTTTTTGGAAGTATTTCCAAGGACATCAGAACTCTGTCAAGCTTCCTTCTACAGATGCAGTACAAGACTGGTCTCACTATGTTACAGTATGTGCGGACACAATGTTTGTTAGAGTAAAACTGTGCACCAGAGGGTTTTCAATGGATACCCCCCTACTCCTGATTTAGTTTACCAAGCTTTCTTCTAAGGCATCTCTGGGTGGACTTAAAGATCCACCTTTTGGTAAACCTGGCACACTTTTTAGCAGCTGAGCATGGAGCCATTGGCACCAGCCAGGGACTCTAAGACTAGCCCCAGTGTGGGCATAAAAAGTTCATGTGAAAGCTGACTTGTCTAGGAATAGGCAACAGCAAAAGAAACATGGCTGCTGGAGCATTGTGTGACCGCACTACCAATTGGAGCTAACTGAGGGCCTACTGGAAAGCCAGTTTGTAGGTTTAGGCAGACAAAAGACTGGGATCATGTTTGGTGAGTGCAGAAGGCTAAGAGCAACGCAGATCTAGGGGGAGGGAAACGGGGAGTTCTGTGAGGCAGGAAGGAGTAGACCAGCCCTGGAATCTAGGAGGATGAGCTGAACCACATTCTGATGGTTGCTGGATTCAGGGAGGGAGAAAGGCTTGAAAAAAGGTCAACAAAACCAAGACAAGCCATTGAGAGCAGGGTAAGAACACCGGTGGAGGAGATTGTATCTAGGTATTGGTGGTGTAGCTTTCAGGCTGACAATGAAGCCAGATGGGGGTGCAGACCAATGCTGCATCAGGGCTGCATGCCCCACTCTGTGCTGAGCAGGTGTGCCACAAAGTGCAGGTGATCCAACAGTGGAGTCTCAGACAGGGGAGACTGATAGTAGATAGTACTGCACAGAATGAGGTACATAGAGGCCTGTCTCAGCCTTTCCCCCAGCCTCCCCTCACCCCTTCACTGTCATATCTCAATGACTTCCACTTAAAGCAAACATTTTACCTCCCGAATCTCGTTTGTTTCATTTGCAAAATCGAGCTAAAAATAGCAACCTCATTTCATAACTGTAAGGCATAAATGACATACTGTATGTGAGAGCCCTTGGTGCCAAAAATACTCAGTGAGTGGAATCTGAGGCTGAATGAGCCTTCTGTGAGGCCTGGGTCCTAGTGTTGAGCAGGCAGGAGCTAGGTCTTTGCAGGCTGTCTGCCCAGTAACCCTGAGTCTGGCTGGGAGTGTGGGTTCTTTGAGAACAGTCGACTTCTCTTTTCTGACAACATCATTTTCTGCAGAGAAAATCTGAGTGACACTTAGAGGTCTCCTTGGGCCTCCCTGTTCCTTGGACAAAATGGCTGTTAAAGGGACAAGGTAATGTTGATAGATGTTAGACCCTGTCAAATGGTTAGACAGGGTGGCTTTTATAGCTGTCTTGGAGGTGACATTCCATTAGAGGTGATTGAACTTAATTTTAATGCAGGATGACTTAATGTTTAATCATCCTCTCATAGGCCTGAAGGACAGTGGGAAAAGGTAGTTTCCTCTAGGAATTACACGACAAAATCCCCATAACACCATGCCAATTCTGCCAATGCTAAGACACTGAGCCATTAAGGACACCCTTCCAGAAAAGTAGGTCTGAGTGTGGAACATGTGACAGCTTGGGTTAGTGACCGTGGAGTCTGATGGCCTGGGTTTGAATCCTGACTCTACCAGTTCGAAGTTCTGTTATCTTGGGCACATTACTTAACTCTGTACCTCAGTTTCTTCATCCATAACACTGGGATAATAACAATACGTACTTCATAGTCTTGTTGAGAGGATTAGATGACTTAGGATCTATAAAATGTTTAGCACAGGGCCTGAAAACATAAACGTTTCATAGCAATGGTAGCTAGTATCATCAGTTCTCTCGGGGAAATGAGTAGTATAATAGGACATTTGTAAGACATGTTCCAGACTATCACTGAACAGATACTTGGGCTAGGAAGAGGAGTGGGAGGCAAGCCTGCAAAAGTAGGTTTGTGTCAAATCATAAAGGAATTTGAACCCTAGACTCATGAGCGCTGAACAGAACCTCTGAACACTTGTGAGAGGAAGAGAATGCCGGAGGAGAAGTTTGGAGGCTCTCTACTGATGAGAGTGAGAACAGAGAGAAATAATATAGATGAGAGGCATGGAAAGGAAGCCCCTGCAGGCTCTCATGGTTAATTAATTGACTGCAGGATTGAGGGAAGAGGAGGCATCTAGATGACTTTGAGGGGCTGAGTCCTGAGGACATGTGGAATGAGGGTGGCCTAGAGAGCACTGGTTCAGACCAAGAGGAAGTATTGGTTTAGGGCATCTTGAACCACATTTTTTAGGAAAGAATTGTAGCTGAAGATTCAGAGCCAATCCTTGGGAGCCAGATCTCACGTTGGCCTCATCTCATCTTTACTCTAATAGCGCTCTTAGTGATGAGAGTGGGAATAGGTGGGGAGGTGGACAGCCTTCCTCCTCCAAGACTAGCACTCATACCCAGTTACTCAAGTGGTTTTGCTCAGCTTTTATTTTTATCCTTCCTTCAAGATTTCAATTTCTGGTCCCACTCATTCTGTTTCTCTCAATACCTCCCTGCAACCAGGAATTGGGACCAGGTCTCCAGGGTTCTGGTGAAAGGGACTATGTGTGAAAGTATCCAATATGGCACCCCAAAGTTGCTATTCCTCTCTGACCCTCTGATAATTATTCAATGTCTCCTCATAAGTTCAAAATTTGATGGGGGATCAGCAGGCCTGGAGTGAGAGAATCAGGGTTTAGGGATGGTCCTTACTCCCTCTCTTTGGGGTCCTATTTGCCCTGGCAAAATTAGTTGAGAATTGACCCTATTATTCATGAGTTGAGTTAGGAGTCTCTGTACCTCAGCGAAGCAGATTCTGTATCCCGTGACATATAGTTAGTAACTGGTACCTTGTTACAAAACTAACCCCTAGTAATAAGGAAGTAGACATGTACTCGTAGAAACCACATCGTTTTTGGTGAAACAAATGTCAACTGTCGTCTAGGGATTTCCTTCTGATAAAACTTACTTGTGATAGTGAGCCTCTAACATGGCCCCAAATAGTCTTGCCTCTTTTTGTTCATGCATTGGTGTAGTCCCCTCTCTGTATAACCAGTAGGAAATTACAGACATGATGCTACGTGTCTTCTGAGACTAACTCCTAGGAGAGAGTGTGGCTTCTGTGCTATATTCTTGGATTATGCATTCTTAGGAAAGCCAGCTGTCATCTTGGGAGGACTTTCAAGCAGCCCTTTGGGGCAGTCAATGCAGGGAGGAACTGAGGTCTCTTGCTAACAGCCAACGGAAACCAGTTATGTGACAGTAGAGTCATCTAAGAAGAGGATCCTCCATCCCCAGTCAAGCATTCATATCATATGCCTCAGCTGGCATCTTAATTGCAACCTCATAAGAGACTCTGACTTTGATCGCTCAGCTTAAGCCACTCTGATTCCTTATCTTCAGATACAATGAGACACAATTGCTATTTTAAAGTCCCTGGGTGGTAAAAGAGGACCTCTGGTGCCATGGTATTTATGCATTGGGCTAAATGCAAGGTCGGCAGTTTGGTGGTACAAATATTTCTCGTGCTAACCGAAAGGCTGGAGCTGCAAGTCTACCTAGAAGCATCTTGGGAAAGGGCCTGGCTGTCTATTTTTGAAAAACAAGCCATTGAAAATGCTATGGATCACAGTTTTACACTGGCACACAGGGCCCAACTTGACCATTGTTTTTCATTGTAAGCACCTAAATTTTGAGCTAATTTGTTAAACAAAAACAAGCAGCCAACACATTCACAGTAGGTACATTCTGGATTCACATTGTTCTTACATTTTCCCAGGGTTTTTATCAAACCTTGCCACCTGCGGCCTGTCCATCCCACCCTGTACTGCTTCTGGTGATATGGGGGGGGGGGGAAATCTTTTATGCCTCACTAAGACCTTTGGTCTCTTGCATTCCTATGATCTAGATCACTGCCTTTCCAGGCTCTGAAGCCCACTTCACTCTGGGGCAGTGGACAGTGGAGAAGCTTGAATGCCTGGAGGGCCTCCCACAAGAACAGGCACTCGGGTATCAGGTAAAGTTAGGCAGCAGGTTGGCAGGAAGATAGACACTTACACATATTGCTCTTAATCTTCTGGTGGTGGAGGATACCCTTTCTAGGACTATACTTCAAATTGTGAGTTTCCATAAAAAACAAGAAGAACCTGGCCTACCAGCTTCTTACAGAGACTAAGAATTTTTGGATTTCAAACCAGGGAAGAAGGGGCCAATACATTTTGTTCATCAGAATCAGCAGAGCCAAGTTATGGGAGAAAGACTACTTGGTGTAGTTAGCTGCTGTTGAGTCACACCAAAATAATGCTCCATCTTCCACGATCTTCATGATCCTTGGTATGAGTCCATTATTGCAACCACTGTGTATTTTGGGTACCTTCCAAATAGGGGGTTCATCTTCCAGCACTTTATTGAGCAATATTCTACCATAACCCATAATTTTTTCATTGGTGGATATTGGGAAGAAGATCTCTGTGTTAGACAGGGTTCTCAGAGAAATAAAACCAGGACTCTTATGATTATATAGATATAGATATAGATAGATAGGTACATACAGCATGAAGGAATATAACAGCTAATTAAGCTAATTAGTCCACACTAATTAGTACAGAGGGCTCAGTTCAACTCATTTCCGTGGAACAATTAATATACTGGAAGTCTTTCAACACATGAGGGCTGCTGGGTCCAAGGTCAAGGAAGTTGACAGCTGAGTCTTCCCTATGGCAATGCAGGCAGTCCACCTACAGGCAGTAAACAGCACTGCAGGTCACCACAGTCAGCAGCTAAGGAGCTTAGTGAAGCAGGCCTGGAAGGGATATCGAACTCAAGCGATGCAAGATGACAGGATCCAGCAGCCTCAAACTCAAGCAATGTATACACCAGCAGAGTGGTGAAGCAGGTATCTGAGGAACCTCAAGCTCTAGTGACACAATCCATGAGTTGGCTGTTCCACAGGTAGAGTAGCTCACAAGTTGAGGCAGAGAACTAGCTAAGCAGCCACATGTTGGTCCAATCACCAGAAAGCAAAAGAGAAAGGGGTAGGGCTTGCTGAGCCAGTTAACTCTTTGTCCTCCAATCAAACTGTGACCTTATTAATCCCACATGTCCTATTGGCCAGGTTGGCACAATAAACCTACCTATCACAATCTCCAAGATTTTTTTCCTAGCCTCTCTTCACCTAGAATCAGTCTGATTCAGTTCAGCATCATGAATCAACCCATAAATTGGTTTGCAGGTTGATTCTGACTCATAGTGACCCTACATACAGTTTATAAGATTATAAGTCTTTATAGGAACAAACAGACTTATCTTTCTCTCATGGAGCAGTTGGTGGGTTTGAATAGTGCATGAAATGCATCGACTGGGAATCCACCCCAGCTCTCCTCCACGGAAGGCAATAATTTTACCACTGAACCACCATTACAGTCTCTCCTCCATTAGTACAGAGTAAATGAGTTCTTCCTAACAAAAATCAACCAGCATCCCAAAGAATGAAACAAAAGAAACAAAAACAAAACCCACTGACATGGAGAGTAGAACTATACCTTAGGGTTTCTTTAGGGAAGCACATTGCTTCATCTTTCTTCCATGGAAGGACTGGTGGGTTTAAGTAACTGATGGATTTGTTAGCAGCCTAGTGCTTAGCTACTGCACCACGAGCACTCCTGCTTTCTCCCTATTCTATTACCAAAGCCCTGGAATTGTAACCTTACCAGGCTGAATTAGTTCATTTAGAGATAGTTCAAGCTGGTGGGAAACTGGATGTTTTGTGGAGAAATTGGCTGGGGAGTCCTCCATGTGTTGCTGCACAGCTCAGTGATTTTCCTTGAAGTCTGAAACAGTGGAAAGAATGCATTCTTTCCCGGGCAGCTGCTTTGTTAACTTCTATCAGTTTGTGCTCTGAGCTCATAAAGCAGGAGGAATCAAAGGGAGAGGCAGCAAGTGCTCAGGGTCCAGAGGGAATGGCGGCTTTGGAAATTTCAGCTTGCTTTTTTCATTCCATGTGTGTCAAATGTGCCCATCTCATCTTGCAGTACAGTTGCCAGTTTTTTCTCTTCCACTAAGGAAGATAAAGCAAAGCTGTGGCTAGGGGCTTTTTAGGCTGGGAGAAAATGTTCAAAGCCAGAGGGGGAGGAAAGACGTCAGCCCCAGGAGTTCCAGGAGAGATGCAGATAGCTGCTGTAAAGGATAGAGCAGCTGCACATTTGGAATCTGGGAGGAAATCTCTGAACACTCCAGTGCAGTTGGGATAGGTTTGGGCCCAGATATAGCCAGGGAGAATTGCTGGAGAATAACATCCCCAGGTGGAGCGTATTCCGTTTCCTTGACTGGCTAACTGCAGGATCTTATTCTGTGTTGTTAAAGTTCTTTGTCTAGATGTCCTGACTCAGTGGCCAGTTTAATTCCAAATTATGCATTGGTGAGCTCTTATAGGAAATAGCAGCCCTTTCTGTGTTCTCATTTTTACAAATGTCCAACAGAATTCATCCACGAGTATGGGTTTTGTAGGCATCCTTGACCATTCCCACTACCCATACATCCTCGACTCTCCTTGGCTCTTGGATCATATTTCGAAGTGGGAAAAATACTTGGCAAATGTGAAAATGATAAGTTTAGAAAGAGGATGAAGATTTGGTAGGGAAAGCTTTAACTTATTTTATGTTTGAATAGGCCATTCATTTTCTTGGTTCATTACTCAAGATGATACAAAACCTAGTTCTCATTCTTGCTCCTATCAATCCCAACTCAAGTAACTTCTTATCTTGCTTTTTGGGTAATCATCTAACGTGAATAGTTATGCATGGAGGTGTGTCCTTTCCCTTTTCAAAGGGAATTTTTTTCTTAGTACACAGTGTCCTCTTTCATTCCCCCACCTAAATTCTATTTATTTTTGTTATTGTTATTGAGAAGACACATACCATACATCAATTCAATAATTTCTACATATACAATTTAGGAGCATGGAATTCATTATTTGAATGATGTAACCATTTTCACCATCGTTTTCTGAATTGTTCCCCCATCATTAACATAAATTCATTGCCCTCTAAAGTTCCCATTTTACCATTTGAATTGCTGCTGTCAATTTGGTCCCATAAAATGTTCTTAAAAGACCACAATACTCAAGGCAGACTTTTAAATATTTTTATTAGTTAAGCAAAATGGTTGCTCAGTCCAACATTAACCCAAAATGGTTGACTTGAGGGAATATTTTTGGTTTAAGGCTTAAAGATTATCCCAGGGCAATAATTTCAGGAACTCATCCACCCTCCATGACTCTAGAAAGTCTAGAGTACATGGGAATGTGGATTCTATTCTACATGTTGCTCATTTTCATCAGGATTATTCTATGGAATCTTTGATCAAAATGCTCAGTAATGGACTGGGAACCATCTACTTCTGGTCTCATGACCAAAAGACCATGTTCATGGTGGCAATTGGATACATGTACCTCTTTCTCCCATGCCAGATTGCCATTCTTCTTTTGTTGCTCCAGGTGAATAGAGACCAGTTATTGTGCCAAATAGAAAGACGCTTGAAAGCTTTTACGAGCCCACACACTACACAATGGACTAGGAAGTAGAACAGAAGCACTAAATATGTTATTAGGCCAATGAACTGAGATGTCTCATGCAGCCAAAACCCTAAACTTCCAAATCAAAGAACCCAGCCCATGAGCTGTTTGGTAGAAACTAGCAGACTCAAGAGCTACATGTTTTGTGTATTTTTTGCCATTGTTGTTGTGGTAAAGTGAAATTACGTGGTATGGTTCTTCTATCCATAATATTTGTAGTTTCTACCACATGATTAAGGTGTCCCTAGAGGATGCCCAAACTGCCATTGTGATATGGTGTAAACTAAAGAGCACAGACTTCTCCAAGGAAGAGTTTGAGGCATGGAAACACCAACTTCAGAAGTATATAGATCTAGGTAGAGGGTATGTTGAGAAAAAATAGTTTCATATTTTGACATTTAAAAAATTAAGTATTTATAGTAATACTTTTTAACCTTTCATATTTCCATTAGTTTAACGTTTGTGCTTTAAGAATTTTCCTCTTAGACTTTTCATATGTCTTATTAAGTTCGTTTGCTGGTAGCTTATTGCTGGTGTTGTCTTTGTAAAAGCAACAACAACAACAGCCCCCCCAAAAACTCTTAAAGATCACATCACTTTCTTCAGTACATGGTTGTTTGTACATATCAAAGTTATTGATGCCTAGTTTGTTACTTGGATGCAATGCCACATTACCAAATTTTCATGGTTTGTAGTCTCCACCCCCCCACCCCCCAAGAAAGCCTTCAATTTAAAGGAAAAAAAAA
>NW_022111324.1:92314446-92321570 GCF_000313985.2 Echinops telfairi
TCTGAGGGAGAACAATTGGGCTGTCTGTTCCTGTAAAGATTTATAGTCTTGGAAACTGTGGAGAGCATTTCTACTCTGTCCTGACAGACTGGCTATAGGTTGGAATCAACTCAATGACAGTGGATTTGTTTTGGTGGGTAGATGCCACACAGAAACTTCACATGAACGGACTCTTTCATACCCACAACCACAGAAAGTAAAGAGCCAAGGGCACAGGTGAGAAGCAAAGTTCTTGCCAGCTAAAAAGCTGCTTCTCTGTAGAACCTACAGGAGCTTTGGCCAGCTACAGTCATGACTCTGAACCTATCAGCCGACTGAAGCCTCTGATTGCTTCCTCTCTGGAAAAGGAAGGAATGCAGCCTCTTCTGAGATTTAGTCCCTGGGTTGTTGCTATTAGGTTGCATCCAGTCGGCTCCAACTCATAGTGACCCTATGTAAAACAGAAGGAAGCATTCCCCAGGCCCCACCATCCTCACAATTGTTCTTATGTTTGAGCCCATTGTTGCAGCCACTGTGTCAATCCTCTTGTTGACAGTCTTCTGGTTTTTTTTAACTGCACCTCTACTTTATTAGGCACGATGTCCTTTTCCAGGGACTGGTCTCTCTTGGTGGTAGGTCTAAAGTATGGGAGCATTCTGGCTATACTTCTTCCCAGACAGATTTGTTTACTCTCTTGGCCATCTGTGGTAGTTACATGCTTTCCTGTCAACTTGAAGCTATGTAAAAATGTAGGGAGGTAGTCAGCCTGTCAATCAGGTCGCAGCCTGATGGTGCCTCCTTGTGGGCATGGCCCTCTCAAATGGAAGGCTCAGGGAACCTCTCCCTTCCCCCGTTCTCTTCCTTCACCTTCCCACTGGCTTACCCTGATTGCTGCCAGAGCCACCGCTATTGAATCCACACAACTCTGCACCCACTGGCCTGTGATCTTCCTGCATTTTGCATCACTGCATGTGGCTGTGTGAGTCGGAAGAGGGACTTGTGGACTAGTATCAGACTTAAGGACTTGAGTTGGACTGGGCTGGGATCTCTTCCTGGTATGTAACTACTTCTTGATGTAAGTTTCTTTCTTACATGTATGAGGTCACTAGGTTTGTTTCTCTAGTCAACTTGCCCTAACACACAGCCCATAGTACTTTCAATATTCTTCCCTAGCACCATAATTTAAATGCATCAGTTCTTCTTCAGTCTTCCTTATTCAATGTCCAAGTTTCACATGTATATGAGATGATTGAAAATATGATGACTCAGGTGATGCGCAGCTTAATCCTCAAAGTAATATCTTTGCTTTAAAAAGACCTCGTGCTGCAGATTTCCCTCATGCAATGCATTTGGATCTCTTGACTGCTGCTTCCGTGAGCTTGGTTGTGGATCCAAGGATGCTGAAATCCTTGCCAGCTTCAATATTTCCTCCACTTATGGTACCTGCTGGTCTCGTTGTGAAGATTTCATTTTTGTTTGCCTTGAATTATAATTCATCCTGAGGGCTTCAATTCTTGATCTTCATCAGCAAATGCTTCAAATCCTTGTTAACTTTCCCTTGGAGATGGAAGAAAAACAATAGCTAGCAGGTATCCAGTGAGCTGGTGACCTAAGCAAGGTACTGACCACATTCCAACCTGCCTCTGGTTTCAGCCTAAGTCTGAATGGGAAAGCCCACCTCACGGCCTTCGGAGTCTCTCACATAATCTATTCAAACAAGGACTTAACGTTCATCCAGAACTCAGGCCTTTTAAAGAGCAAAGTTTAGCTTCTTCTTCATCTTTCTCCTCCACAACTAAGAGTTGTCAAGGACCTTCAGGGGTGTGTGCTATCCTTGGTGCCAGCTGGGAACTGTTTAAGGTAATCCTCACAATGGGATTCCTGGTTACAGATGAAGGATGAAGACCTGGAGAGGCAAGTAACTGGCCTAAGGTTCTGAGTAGCTGCTCTGAGTAGCTGTTGCAGGATCCCTAGAGGAGATGAGTACAGGAAGTAGACCTCTAGACTCTTACCATCCTTTGCTTTAAAACAACTCTGCCTTTACCAAAAAGCTGCCTTTACTTTTTCTATATGGGGTTTTCAATAAGTTTGAGTTGAAGAAAAGACTCCACTGTGAAAGAGCCGACACTATTCCAGAAAAGTCCAATCATATCCATTTCTCATACCCAGAGATTGGCAACACCATCCGGTTCCTTTCCTGCCCACCCCCCCAGACCCCATTCCAATCCCCACTCTCACTATTATTTCTCCTTTGACTAGAGTATATGTTCCCAAACTTATTTGGCCTACCTCCCTCTTTCCAGAAAAAAAAATTACTCACTACCCTGTGGCTCTTAAAGACTTCTATATTCTAGCACATAATCCAGCCTAAAGTGCAGGTGCCTGGATCACTCCAATGTCCTGAGAGGGCAGTATTGACGACTTTATGGAATCCTGGTCTAGACCGGAAGGATCAGAAGGGTCCCAGCCAGTCTACTGAAAGACTTATCAGACCCAGAAGGCTCATAGGGTCCCAGGACAAGGAGATAACAATGGCACTTGCAAAGGTGGTGTCTCAACTTCTCCAGGCCAGCACTGCCTCAGTTCCAATCATAGCAGAACTGTTTCTGGGCTCTGCAGTGGACTAAAGTGATTCCTCCACCCTCTTTAGTTCCTATAATGGTGGGTAGGAGTTGGCGGGAAACTGCCACCAGCCTTCCTCACTCGAGTCGCTCGACACCCTAAGAGAATAATTTTCCAGTCAACAGTGCCAGTTATTCAGCAGTAAATTTTGTAAGAATTAGAAGCTAAAGAATTGTAGAGACCAAGCTGAGGAACTTGAGTTACTTGAGTTCAGTATATAAAAGAGCTTTAAAAAGCATGAGAAAAAAAGCTCATGATCTTAAAAAATAGTTTTATTTCCATATAAATCACATGTAGTATAATTTAATCATACAATGATATTAAGAAGATTTGCACAATCATAACCACAATCAGTTTCAGGTCATTTTCTTCTCATACTCATTAACTCCCAATTTCTCCCCATCCTCCCCTGCCATGCCAATAGGCAATTATCCAGCCAGTTCCCACCCCTATAGATCTACCTATCCTGGATTTTATATACAGAAAATCATGTAAAATGCAAGCTAGAAGCAAGCAAGCAAACAAAAATTTAACAGCAGTGGCTAGATAAAACAGAAAAATCTCAATCAAAAAGAAAGAAGAAAATAGTTAAAACTGAAAAAAAATTTAGAATGGGTCAAAAGGGAGATCAAATGATAAGGTGTTACATTTTAACCTAGGTAGGTTACAGCTGACATAATTTACTTAAGTGTTCTCTGAGAGCAAGCCTATTAACATCCCTCAACTGTGATCAAAGGGGATTCACAGGAGGCTTTGGGCCTTCCCCTGTCATCCATAGCCTTCTGCAAACTGGATGTTCACAATTTAAGCTCGGATACAATTTCCTGCTTCAGATTTGGCTTTTATTCTTTACCATCCTTGGATCACACAGGCGGGTGCATTTCTTCCATGTGGGCTTAGTTGACACCTCATTTAGATGGCTTCATTTGAAGGCAAGCCTTTTTGACATCAGATGTTATTCTTCCTGATAACTTGTCACCATCTGGTTTCTCCACCATACTTTGCTATAGCACCCATATCTTCAATGATCTCTTCATGTGGGTGAGCATTGAGCAGGGCCATGTTATAAAAAGTAATTGATCTTAGATTGGGGCTAGAAGTAAGTGTGAGGCCAAAATTCATTCATGTATCTAGTCAATGGTATAGAGTTTAAAACACTGTTGGGGAAGGGAAATTATACAAGTCTAGAACAACTTTAGACCACATTTCATGAGTTGTGAACTTGTACAGATTAAACTCTTGAGTGGTTGAACACTATTTACACATACGATGGAGGTTGGTAATAGGGCAAAACTTCATACATGTCATAAGAAAGAAAAGAGGAAATTAAAATAGTGAATATCTAATAGTCCTGGCCCCCATTCATTTAGAACCTTCAAACAAGAGATCAGAACCAATTCCATAACTTGGAAAAGCAGTCATCTGCTTCTTTTCTCTTTAGAGTTCTTCAGCCTTAAGTCCAAGGGATTGTGTCAGTTCCTTACATCTGCTACATGTGAGTTTGCGGTAAATTTCAGTTCACTTAATGGAGTTTCCACATCTAATCCTGCTGGTGCGTCCTATAAAGGATGTTGTGTCTTCTTGACATGGTTGAACTATTGAATTGTATGATATGTGGGTAAAGTGCCAATAAAACTTTTTTTTTTTAAGATTAGCTCCTAGAAAAATCTTAGGGGGCAGTTATACTATGTCACCTGGACTTGCTATGAGTTGAAATTAATATGATGACATCTGTATGATGACAATGGATTATTAAATACGAATGCCTCTACTAGCCCAAGTCTCTAACTCCCACCAAATGTCCTTTTCCTTCATGGGCCCGGTAAGAAGGTGAGGGAAGATAGGATTTACCTGTGAGTAATTGTGAACAGGATTTCCTGGAATATTGCATAAAAAACGAGCCCTTTGAGAAGCAGGAGAAGGGAGTCTCTTTACCAGGAAGAGCGAGTAGTGGAGTATGCCCTCTGGACCTGAGATATCTGCTCCATGAACATCCTGGATACAGAAAACTGCTATAATATCTGTGTTAGTTACATAATTTCGTGTCAACTTGACCAAAGAATGAAGGGGTGAAGTCAAGCCTGTCAATCAGGTCACAGCCTGATTGGTCCCTCCTTGTGGACATGGCCTTCTCATGAGAATTCTGGGAACTTCTCTCTCTGGACTCTGCCATCAGAAGAGCCTGGCCACTCTCTCTGCTACGCCTTCCTGTTGACAAGCCACATGGAGTCACGCTGGAAGTCAAAGCCTTGGAGATGCATCCACTGCCATTGGATCCACAGGACTTTCCATCCACCGGCCTGTGATCATCCTTCATTTGGCATCATGACATGTGCTGTGTGAGACTGAAGAGGAATTCAATGGGCTAATATCAGACATATTGGCTAACATCAGAATTATGGACTTGATCTGGACTGGGCAGGGATGTTTTATTGATGCATAATTACGTCTTGATATAAAGTTCTCTCCCACACATATGAGTGCCAATGATTTTGTGTCTTTCGTCAACCCAGTCAACACACTATCAGAGAAGCAACAGTAGAACGAGGAGCTAGAGCATGGAACAGAGTGGTGGACTTCCCAAGCACGGAGCAAGTAATGCTGAGTGCTTTCATGTAGGAGACTTACTTGCAGAGTGGCATGCCTTTGGGCACTTACTTGGGGAAACTGGACTTGCTGACCTGTGGAGATTGAGCTGTATACCTGATACCTCCTGATTCAGGTTTCCAGCTGAGTGGTATGCCCATTTGGGTATTTATTAGCAGACCTGGAATAATTTTGTGACATGTCCCAATAAACAAATACCTTGAGCATTGCTCACTGGGGGGAAAAAGGATGCTATGTGCCTTAAAAGGACAGTGTAAACTTCCAGTAGTCTATAGCACACAGCCTTGGTCACAATGGGCTGGATAGAAACTAGGTCAAAAGTATGAAGTTAAGAACATAGTACCAGGCATATTCTCTCCTTGGGTTCTATGTAAGAGTTGCTAAGCATTTTTCCCTAATAGGTGGTTGCTTCTCTCAGTTTACTCATCAATAAAAATGGAATCACATTTTCTGAAACACATATCCCTCTCCCCTTAGTTGGATTTGAATTTCCACTAATGTTTGCTTGTCACTCTTGTAGGAGGGTCTGTCGATTTGGAGTGACCTGAGCACAGTGTTGTATGACAGCAGTTGAATGGCCTTCTGCTCCTCCCATCTTGGAAGACCAATACCAGCTGAGGTGAGATCTCCTCTGTCAAAATGGTTTGTAAAAACGGGTGATTTGTGGTCCATAGGTGCTAGGCAGGCTCTCTACCTCATTGCTCGGTAGACCATATAGATTACATGACCTAAGAAATGCATTCAGCCTTTGTCTTGGTATTTATCACTCTAGTAGTGGAAAATGTTTGCCCTTTTGCTATTGAATGACTTCACTAAGCATAATGGTTTCCAGGAACATCCAGGTCATGAGGTGTTTAGTGGTTTCATGGCTGGTTTTTAAGGGTGCATACTATTCCATTGTATTTATCTACTAGAGTTTCTCTATTCATTCTTCTACTGATAAACAATTCGGTGGTTTCTAGGTTCTTGCCATTGTGAACTGTGCTGCAATGATCAGGGGAAAGCTTGCATCTGTCTTGTTCTTATTTCTTCAGGGTTTATGCCTAGCAAAGATATTGCTGGGTTGTATGATTTCTATTCTCACTATTTTTAGGTAGTGTCATAGCACTTTCCACAGTGGTTGTACATATCACAAACCCACCAGCAGTGTTTAAGGATTCCAATATCCCTGCATCTGCTCCAGCATGTGCTGTTCTATGTTTGTTTGTTTTTAGATTGAGCTATCCTTGTAGAATAAGGTGATATCGTTGTTTTGAATTGTATCTTCCAGATGACTAGTGATTGTGAGCATTTCCTCATATGTTTCTTAGCTATTTGAATGTCATCTCTTTTGAATTGTGTAGTTACGTCCTTTGCCCACTTTTAATTAGACTATTTATTTTCTTCTTGTTGAGATGTTGCAGAATTTATATATTTTAGTAATTAATCTAAAGTAGTTAAATAAAATGAATAACTACCAAAGTAATAGTCCTTTGTCCATTGTGTCATTACTGTCTGACGGCTCTCATTTTACTCTTTTGATGAAATCTTTTGATGTGCATAAGTACTAGTCATCTATTTTATCTTACACTGTGCGTGTCTCCTATATGATATTTGGTAGTCTATGCTCTGCAATAGAGCCCTTCAGTTTGTGCTAATTTTCTCACTGATGATCCTTATACCTCTGAGGTTTACATGTAGGTCTCTAATCCATCTTGAGTTTGTTATTGTGCACGGGATGAAGTATGAGTCCAATTTCATTCTTCTGCAGATGGTGATCCAGTTTTTCCAGCACTAGTTTTTGAAGAGGCTGAATCTTTCCCATTTAATGTTTTTTGGTCCTTTTCTGAATCAGTTGTCTGTAGGTGAATGTTTTTCCCCCTGGGTTTTCTATCCTGTTCCATTGATGCACCTACCTATTATCGTACCAGGACCAG
>NW_022111324.1:92323677-92331004 GCF_000313985.2 Echinops telfairi
TTATTATTATGATATCTTCTGTTGCTGGAGGGTTTCTGTTGTTGCTTTTCTTCTAGTTGTTGGAAGCATTGTCTTAAGGTATTGATTTTTTATTTATCTTCTTTTTTCATGGCTTTGTTGACTGCTATAAGTTGCCCTCTGATAGCTACTTTTGCTGTGCCCAGGGGTTTGGGTACTAGTAATTTTTAAGTAGTATGCTCACTCTCCATTTTTTTTAAGTTCCTGTTCTTTATTGTTGGCTTCCAGTTTTATAGTGTTGTGATTTGAGAAAATTGACTTTAGGATCTCAATATTTTTAATTTGTTGAGGCTTGCTTTGTGGCCTACCGTGTGATGTGTTCTAGAACATGTACCATACGGGCTGAGGACGAATGTGTACTGTGTTGTTGTTGTGTGGCGTGATGTGTAGATGATTGAGCTGGTTGTGTTTAGCTCTTCTGGTTTTATATTGAGTTTCTTTCCTGATGATCTTTCTTTCCTTGAGAGTGGTGTGTTGGAAATCTTCAACTATTATTTTCTAGCTGTTTATATTTGTGTTCAACTCTGAGAATTTGATTGCTGTATCCAAAGGTCTTTCACTATGGGACTGTAGGTTATAAGTTCCTAGTGTATTGTTTCTTTAATTCTAATGTCATGTCCATTATTGTCTTAGATGATGTTATTCACTATGAAGTCTCTTTTATCAGAGATTAATATTGCCATTCCTGCTTATTTATAGTTATCATTGGATTGGTAGATATTTCTCAATCTTTTGATGTTTAGTCCATTTTTATCTTTGGTTTAAGCTATACCTCTTGTATACCCATACAAATGGGTCTTGCTTTCTAATCTACTCTGCCATTCTCTGTCTTTTGATTGGAGCATTGAATCATTGACATTCAGTGTCATAATTGACAAATGAGGGCGTGTTGTTGTCATTTTTCTTGTATTTGTGTTTGGTCTCCTCCTCCTCCGACATTTGTACTTTTAATGGTGTTTTTGTTCCTCCTCAATTTCTGTGTTGTTTTGAGTGTTGCTTTGATCATGTTGGTTTCTGGATGTTGTTATGTCTGATGCTCTCAGGTTGCTCTGCTGTGGTTGTTGATTGTTGTTGTTCTCCATAGTGATCCAGTTAATATTTTTTTGTACTGCTGGTGATTTAAATAATTCCTTTAGTTTTCACTAGTTTGGAAATACCTTTAATTTTCTCTCCTATTTGAGGGATGGTTTGTTTTATATATGATTTTTGGTTGGCAGCGTTTTTTTTTCTCTCAGAATTTTATATATGCCACTCCATTGCCTTCTTGTCTGCATAGTATCCGCTGAGAAGTTTGAGCTTATCCTTATCA
The DNA here is from genome assembly GCF_000313985.2 of Echinops telfairi. NCBI lineage: Eukaryota > Metazoa > Chordata > Mammalia > Afrosoricida > Tenrecidae > Echinops > Echinops telfairi. Next base: position 92,325,005 of record NW_022111324.1, read on the forward strand.
GTTTTACTTTGTCTGTGATTGTTCGTTTTTCCCTAGATGTTCTCAGAATTCCCTACTTTTCCTTGAAATGTGAGAGTTTAACCATGCTATGTGATGATGTTTTTCTTTTGGGATCTATCCTATTTGGGGTTCTCTCTGCTTCTTAAATAGTTATTTTCTCCTGTTTTGTGATGTTGGGAAAATTTTCTTCCATGACTTCTCATAAAATTTTCTCTGTAGATATTTTTCTTTCTTCTTGTTTTTGGATATCGATGAGACATAGGTTGTTCCTCTTGAGAGTGCGCCACATCCTTGTCAGGCTTTCTTCTGAGTAGTACTTCACTTTCTCTCTCTCTCATTGATTGTAGCTAGAGTGCTTGCTTTTGAGCTTACTGGTTTGATTTTTATTTTATTCCATCTGTTCCTCGGGTCTTTTAAGACATTGCCTATTTCTGTTATCTATTGTTCATCTTCTGGGCTGCATTTGGGGTCAAGGATTTTAGGTTTTCCATTTCTTTCATTGCTCTCCTATTTGCTACCCACATCTCTGGAAAGGACCTATACATCGTTCTTCTGAATTCTGCTTCTGGTAGTTTTAGGGTATCTTCTTTAAAGTACTCCACTGGTTTTGGGCAATTTTCAGTTGCTTGTATTTGTGTTTCTTTATTATTATGTTTTTTGTGTGTGTGTTTACTGGTGTTGACTGTTGTTTTTATGGCATTGGTGTACAGCTCTATGTGGTGTATGAGCTGCCGGGTTGTGTAGTGGCAGTTGGCTTTGTTGAGTGATTTGGGAGAAGTATACTAGGAACTATATTTCTCACTCCCAGCCACTGACCTGTCACTGGACTAGACAATGTGGCAGCTTAGCCTTTGGCCCCACCTTCTCCAGCACCAAGAATAGATTTGTCAGAGATGTGTCTTAGCAGCTAGGGTGGTCGATCTTCCTTTAGAGTTGTGGCCATAATGGTGGCATTTGCTTATGGCAGAACCCTATGCTGTGCTATTCCTCTTGTAGTCCCACCAGCACTTGTGCTGAGGGTGGAGGAAAAAGTCTCACATTATCTTTTAATCCCATTTTCCCACAAACTTTTTGAAGCCCCCTCATATACTCTTACAGAATAATCTTCTTTTGCATTTAATGATTAATAGTCCTTGGCACTCTTATTATTATCTTACTCAAAGATTTTTAAGATCCAAGAAATAAGAATATTTGATTATCATCATAATCATCACCATTTTCCTACTTTGGCTTCCAAATTGAGTTGAATCTAACACTGATGACTGAAGGTAGGATGTTTATTCTTATCAGCATTTACATTAAAGTCAAAGCCAAGAAATCAAATTCATTGCCATCTAGTCAATGCCAACTCATAGCAACCCTATAGGCCAGAGTAGACCTGCCCCTTTGGGTGTCTGAGACTAAATCTTCAAGAGAGCACACAGCCTAATCTTTCTTTCTTGGAGTTACTCATAGGTTAGAACCCCTGATGTTGGGTTTATCAGCTAAATGTGTGCCACTATATGCCACAAGAGCTCCTTTATATCATTATAGTCTGTGGCACTCCTGAAGCTTTCTAATCTTGTTGAGTTATAGTCCTTGAAACTCACAGAGGCAATTCTACCCTGCTTTACAAGTTTGCTACGCATTGGAATTGGCTTAATGGCAATGAGTTTGGTTTGTTTTTTAATAGCCCTTGGATAGAGTGAGCTCAATACATTGGGCCTGGCACTAGGCTTGAGAAAACTTGATTTTGTAGATAAGAAAATGACTATCTAGAGAAAGGTCATTTAATCCTGCAACGATAAAAATAAATTCTTCCAAAGTACTGTGTTCTGCTGCCCCGGTCCTAGAGCTTGTGCCTTGGCAGAGTCCTATGGGCAAGATAATGGCACATTGAATTCAGCAACTAGATTGTGCTTGTGTATGCAGCTGTGCTCCAAGCCCAGACCCCTCTTATGCACCTTTTATTCATGTCATGGAGGAGGGGATGCAAGAACCTTCGATTCAGGTCTTACTCTCCGCCCATAGAAAGCGCCTTAAACTCTTGGGAATCGAGGAGCAACAAAAACAAGGAATAATGTATAATTTGTGATCCATCACTGGATCTGTTTATTCTGTTTATTAAACACCTATGTCACATCTACATCGTCTTTCTGTCAAGATGTCATACTGTGTGGTTTTCATGTTGCTGTGATGCTGGAAGGTGATATTTAAATATCAGCATGATCACCCATTATAACAAGTTTCAGGGGGGACTTCCAGACTGAAACAGATGAGCAAAAATGGCCTGGTGCACTCCTTCAAAAGTCAGCCAATGAAAAATTGTTTGATATAGTGTTGGAAGATGAGCTCCTTAGATTGGAAGGAAATAAAAATAAAGACCATGGTTCTTGAAATGGGACTGAGCACGCCAACAATTGTGAAATGGCACAGACCTGAAAGATGCGTTATTCTGTGGCATATGGGGTCTGAATAAGTTGTCGCTAACTCAGTGGCAATTAGCAACAGCACTTGAATTGTTTTACAGATATTAATGTATCCCTCTGAAAATGCTTATTCTCATTTTTAGATGAGGAAACAGAGACACAGAGAGGTTAAATAGCTTGGCCAATATCATATAACAGGTATGTTGCAGGGCTGGAACATGAATCTGGGCAGTCTGAATTCAGACTCCATGCTGAAAAAATGTGTGAAGCATCTCTCCCGGGATGTGCCCTGGGTTTGGCAGTGACAATCGGCATCCAAAGCAGCATGGCTCTTTCCTTCTAGAAGCTTGTGCTTTGAGAGAATTTTTGCCCTGTGATTACATTGTATCTTTGAGACTTCATTAGTCTTTAAAGTTAGACTGACCTCACTGAGCTACAAGGATTTAAAAGGATGCTATTGGGAAAATGTATTTATGATCTTGCTAATCAATTTTTCCTTGGCCAATGACTTGCTTAGATAGGTGGTCAAAATATAAATGAAGGTATTTGAGTAATTTCTTCCAGGAAATTCCAAATGTCCCCTTTAGCAAATCTAATCATAAAGGCTAATGGTGGGCGGGCTTAAAAGCGCTCTCTAATCATAATTTCCAATATCCATTTCTGTCACACTTGATGGCAATAAGATTAGGTAGGTGAAATCAATAAAATCATAGTACACCCAGATCCTAAACACAATAATAATAATAATAAAAAGAACAACAGCTAGAGTTCCATGTTCTTTTAGACTATCTTATTCATGTGCATATGGCCCTAGGCTGCTGCTGGCTGAGTGTATCCAGCTAGCTTGGCCTTCTTTCAGTCATTTTATTTAAGCAGCATGGATTTTGCCTTGGGGGAAAAAGTGCTTTTCTTCCCTGAGGTGCAATTTAGCATCCATTACATTCCTTTCAGTCATTTCAGGTGGGAATAACCAAAGTCAGCTTCTAAGAATCAAAAGTTTCACTTCCCATGCCCTTTCCAGATAGCAGCTGAATAAACTACGTGGCCATATCTGACCTCTTCTGGCCATCCAAAGGAGAAGGAAAACCCAGCTCCCCCAGATTGCTAGACGTCAGAAATCAAACGTACCTCTCCACTCTCCATCCTTGGTTTGCTTCTGGAGAACCCCCTCTTTGCACCAAATGGTGGTAGGCTAGGTTGTCTTGAGAAGCAAAACCAGTGACACTCTCATATGTATAAGAAGGAATTTTATATATAAAGAATTAATTTTATTTCAAGAAGGCATCCCAACCCAGTCCAACCAAAGTCCATGATGGGACTTAGGCTAGCTGGAGCCCTCTGTAGATGCACATAGCTGCATCCCAGAAAGGTGAAACAGAAAGTAGGGAGATCACAGACCAGTGGGTACAGACTTACAAGGATCTCAGGTTCTGTGGGAACAGGGTAAGGCACCAAAGGCCCATATGGGGCTGCCCTTGCAGGCAGACACAGAATCCTAGCAAACAGGAAGGGTGAAGGGTAAGAGAAAAGTGTCCCTTTATAAAAAGGCCACACCTCCAAAGAGGCATCATCAGATTGTGATCTGCTTAATAGACTGGATTCGTCCCCTATTTTCACACAGGTTCAAATTGATATAAAACCTAACCATCACCATGAGTAGTTGGGGCTTCCTTTGCCTGGTAACCACCACCTATATTGTTTCTTTAGAAAGATGTATTCCAAGTATCTTTAGTCATTCATTTGTTCACTCATTCATTCTGTCCATCAGCTAGCCATTGCCTACTGCATATCAGGAACTAACCAGGGAAGCTAAGACTCTCCTTCTGGTCTGGGCAGCAATAGATGGCTGCTTGATCTGGAGGCAGGTCAGAGTGACACAGAGCTCCCTATTCTGTGGCCATACCTTGGAGGACCAGGCGCCAGCCCAGCCATTTTAAAATTGTGTTCCTCAGGGAGCAAAGGGGAAAATGCAGGAAGGAGTTCTCATTCACATGTTACTGGATATTTTCAGGTCATTCAGAAATCAAGTCCTTCCAAGTCAAAGAGCTTTGGGTCTTCTTGCTTCAGTTGGCTCCACCTGTGAGCTTCTGGAGGGCAGGGATGTGCTACATCTATTTGGTATCTTCAGATGCCTTTCCTAGAGCCAGGATTAAGCAGGAGAACAATCAATGCATTGTAACAAACCTCTGTACCCTTGAAACCTTTTCTTTTTGTTTGGTTTTAAGTGTGAGCAGAATCCACCAACTCTTGGCTCTACAATCTCAGAGATGTGATCTGCAAGAAACTAAAAGGCACACGTGATTTGTGTGTTTTCTTACCAGGAATAGTTCAGTAGTACAAATGGTTAATATGCTTGACTATTAACTGAAAGGGTGGCATTTGAGTGCACTCAGAGGGATCTTTAAAGAAACACCTGGCGATCATATCTGAAAGATCAGCCTTTGAAAGATCAGCCTTTGAAAGATCTATTGGAACACAGTTTTACTCTGACATACATGGGGTTGATATGAGTCAAAGACTTGATTACTCAAAAACAACTGGTTTGTGTTTTATCTTTTTAATCAGAATATCAGAGCACTCATTCTGAAGGTCACAACTGTCTTTCTGTTCTTAAAGAAATGTCAGATGGCTCGATATTTCAGACGAGATGCCTACTTGCCTGTTCTGTTTACAGTCAAGGAATTCCATTGACAGTAAGAAGATGACTTATTACCAGCTGTTTTCACCTACTATTCTACAATATCTGTCTTGCCCATGCATTTGTTTCTCTGTTTTGAAAGAACTCATAAAGTTATTAAAACCTAGCAATTCTAAAGTGACCTTTTTGAGTAATCTTATAAAACTAATTTGTTTTGGCCAAGAGGTGTAAGGCTATAAGCATTTTAAGTCAGATTTGCTTTTTTGTAATTATTTTGTCAAAGGAACTTCTTTCATTCTCAGATACCTCTATCTTTGTCAAAATATACTGACAAAACAACTTGGACTAAGGGTTCAAAGGTGAGCTTCCAAGGACAGAGATAGAAGAAACAGGAATATCATACTTACTCACATCTCTTTGTTAAGACAAAAGACCTTAATTGTGTTTATAATGAAAAAAAAAGAGACATTCTTTCCTTCATGTGCAGTTACCACACATCTGTCGGTGGAGGTTTGCATGTTGCTATCATGTTGAATAGGTGTCAGTGGAGCATACAGAGTACAAAGAAAGTTCTGGTGATCTACTTCCCAAAATCAGTCAAGGAAAGTCCTGTGGATCACAACAGTCTGATCTACAACTAAAAATGGGGATGCTGAAGGACCAGGCAGCATTTCTTTTTATTGTGCCTGGGGTTGCCATGAGTTGAGGCCCACCTTCAGACTCTGAGCAATCGGTCTGCATTCATTCACAGGTTCTGCCTGACAGTTCTGCAAGGAATCCAATGTTTTCCTACCATTATTACAGAGGAAAGAAGTAGAGATTCACAGAAGTTCAAGGTCATTTCCAGAAACATTCTGAGATGGGGATTTACATGCAGGGGCTTGTTAGGAAAGTGCTCCCTGATGAACCTGGTAAGAGAGTGGGGGAAGTGGGAAAGGAAGGAAGACAAGCAGG
>NW_022111324.1:92331920-92345772 GCF_000313985.2 Echinops telfairi
TGGGTGGACTTACATCTTCAACCTTTTGGTCAGCATCCTAGTACCTTGACCATTTACACTACCCACATGCCATGAATTCTGTGTGTTTCTGGATCACTAACTGTGCAAACATAGTAACTCGAGCCACCGTCTGGGAACACTCTGATAAAGTGAAAGCACATGGAAAGGGTGCGGTGGTTCGGATTCAAACTTAGGGCGACTGTTTTTTATTAGCCTTCTTTTGAGAAACTGGAGATACCACTTACTGGCTGCTTCTGGTCAGGAACAAACAGGGAAAGGAGAAAGTGTAAGAAAGGTGAATGAATGTGAAAGCTACTCACATGCAGTGATCTAGCTTCCTGGAGTGATCAGTGAGGACTGGGGGCCATCCCTCCTCACCTGGATGGATGGGATCACCCTTGTATGTGTGCTCAATATTCCCTACCACTGTCAGTCCTGAAATATTTCTTAATGAAGCATTAGAAACAGGACACCTATGGTTTGACTTTGTGCTTATTTTGTTATCTCCTGTAACTTTTTAAGAAATTGTATTTTAAAGAAATTTTAAAGAAAACATACTACTATGCCTAAATCTTTACATTTTCTCAAATGGTATTTCTTTAACAACATTTTCCCCCTCTAGCTTAAAGAAATAATATTTATAACACATTTTCCCTTTAGCTGGACTGCAAAGATTCATCTTCTCCATCACTTTAGAACAGAGATTTTTCCCAGTGTGCACCCAGAGTGACTGAACGAAGAATCATCATCCAAGTGGAATCTCCACGTAGACAATGCTGGAAGGTCGGTTGTGAGGAAGAGGGAGCAGCAAACACGACTATCCTCTTCTAGCAGTTTGCCCTTGGCACGTGTCTGATGATGAACTGGAGGTCTTGTTAGCACAGACTGTCCTCTTTTGTTGTTTATCTCCTGTAGCCACGCCCACAGGCTGTTATGCAACAGACATATCCAGTAAATACATTAATTGTAAATAAGCAATCAATGTGTGAGTGAAATTGATTTCTGATTGGTTCTACCTGCAATAGTCTGGAAACCTTGACATATTTCTTGTAGACCTGAAGTTTGCCTGGTGACATGACTCTTTCTATCAAATGGGTACCAGCTCTTAGTAGCATGTAAAGACTTTGACTTTGAAAGCGTGGCTGTTTGTCCTAGATTGTTCATTGGTCTCCACAAACTATTTAAAGACCGCCTCATATGAGGAAATGGTGTTAGCCAAGGTCTCTTCTTGAATGCAACACTCGAAGTCCAAAATTGCTCTTCTTTGTCGCTTTCAAATTCATTATCCCGATGTCCTACTCCTGACTTCATCTTGCTCTCTTTTTCTTACCCTGAACATTATTTTGCAGTATGCTCACTTATATTTTTGTCCAGGTCATCAGACGAGCAAATGTGACCTACTTGTCATTTGCCCTTGTGGTTCATCCAGGGGATCAGGCTAAAAATAAGTCAGCAAACGGCTGCTAAGCCACAGCCGTCAAGTTCCTTGTATGGGGAAGTAGCAGACACAAGCTTTGGCTGTCTCTCTTTCTAATTTCACAACAAGCATATATCCAAAGCACACAGAAACAACGGCAGAAGAGAAGTGCCATTGTTTGCTCAAGATACTATGCAGAGATTGAAAGAGGAAGGAGTGGAATTTTGGTTGTCAAAACCAATCTGAAAGGATCTTAGAAAGAGGAAAAGTCCCCGAACCTTGGTTATAAGGAAATCATTCTTTGTTGTCTCTAGGCAACCTGGTCACTGATGTCCCTTTCGAAGCTTTCACGTGCTAATGTAGACTCAATCACTCCACCAAGAACTTGTCCTGGAAGGAGAGAAAGTAGCCGAGAGAACCATCTGGAGGGAGTTCTCTGAAAAAAGGAAGAGAAAAACCGGGACGGAAGGAGAGGAGCCAGCGTGGGATGCTTCTGTGAAGTCAGGTTGGAGAGTCCTTTTGAATCACCCTCTCCCCTCACATTTCTACCTCTTATATCGTGTTACAAAAAAGAGAAACCTCAGCTTGGGAAACTGTGTCCTGGATGATTGGACTTACATTAGTTTGAACAGTGTCCAAAGAAGGAGATTCCACACTCTCCCAGGTCAGTGTGCAATGACTCCCTGAAAGGAAATTATTACTTACATCCAATTAGTTTCTCTACAAATGTTGCTTAATTTCATTTCACAGGAAATCTCTACTTCCCACATCAACTAGGAGAGTCAGAGGTAGTCCCTACAGACCCTCTCCAGGTCGATCTAAACTGTCCCTAGAGGCCTTGCATAGACATGAAATCATGGTTCTTTCTCTTGCTCTCTCTTGTCACCTGTCCCTTCACTTTGGTTCACCAACTGCATGAAAGGTGTCAGGGCCACATGTGACCCCTGCTGACTTCACTAGGGAAGAAGAATCAATCTCAACTCCAGCCCAAGAGGGAATCCTATGACGTGGAGGTCAGACACACCTCCACCTTCCAACTTCGTTACCAGTTCTGACACCAGTCATTTCTCTCAGTGCATTCTGCTTAGTTTGGAAACTCATTGCAATGGCCACATAGAACTAGGTTAGAGGGTTTAGTTGGGAAGTTACAACTCCTATAAAAAATGCTCCGGATGCAGTTTTTCGGGCTAGGAGCACCCCTTTTCAGCTATCACTGCAGGTACACCTCACTCTGGTCCTCAGTCTCTCGGCCTATGCTCTGCTTAGGCAAGTGTTGCAAGGCTCTTTTAGCCCTACCAACAAAGGTCTTAAGGGCATGCCCTTCCACTCTAAGTCATAGCTCAAAAGCTTTCAACTCTAGGTCAACACATTTAGCTCCTCAATTAAGTGTCTGGACGCATCTCACTTTGCAAGTGAGCCTCTTGCGAGAAAGCACTCAGCTTCACTCACTTGGTGGTCCGGGAGTCTTGCTGCTGCTCTGTCCCGGGCACTGGCTCTTGGTTCTGCTGCCTCTGCTACTGCTGTTCCTGTCATGTCACCACTTTGTCCTGGATTGAGGAGTTGCTGTGTGCAGGACTCTTGGGGTCCAGAGGATGCATTCCACTCCTGGGTCTTCAGCTTTTGAGATGGCTCATTCTACACCTGGTGGAATGTGACAATTGGTCAATCCCCATATTAGAAATTCACACTCCCTGTTTGCATGTTTCTATACAGTTATTTGGTGGGAGTAACAAAGACTATGGTTAGGAAGTCAGACTTCTACACCATCACTCCACTACACCATCCCATTACGTCCCACCCAATAAAACCTCAAAATCGAGATTAGGAATTGTCCATTTTAATCCTGAATTTAGAAGGCTATGTATTTTTTCACTCTGAATTTTCGTCTAAAGAATGGTACTATCTGATAGCTAGTTTGCTACTTTATTTCCTAATGGACAAAGATGACTGTAAATATAATACAGGTGTTGCAATTCACCCTACATTTCTTTAAAGGTCAGAGCACAGTTGGAAAAAAGCAAACAACCCAACTTGATAGCTAGTATCCATTTAAAGCCATGAAACAGAATCAGTTTAATATTAGTATTCCTCTGGCATTAAAAGTACATTCTAGTATACTAAGTTGTGCCTGAGTGGTACAAATGATTAATGCACTAAATTGCCAACTGAAAAGTTGGAAGTTAGAGTCCACCTAGATGCCTCAGAAGCAAGGCCGAGAGATCTACATTTGACATATCAGTCATTGGAAATGCTCATGATACACATGAGCTCACCATGGCTCATAGTTAATTCAACATCAACGAGGCTAATCTTACCAAAGTCTTCTTATAACAAAAGAATTGAACAAGTAGATTCATTATACCTTTTGCACTAGCTTTTCCTCATCATTACCTGATACAATGTCCTTGCCTAATTTAATGGACTGGAAGCATGACTTCTTTCAGATTTTTAAATTAGGATTATTGGTGTTTTGAGCTGTTGATTTTGTATATAGACATTATTGATGATGTTGATTATGAGCATTTATGCTAAAGAAATAACTTTTCCTTTCCACCTGCATCAACTTTATCTTTGTATCTACTCTTTTCTCCTGTCCCTCCTTCCCTTTCATGCTCTTACCCCATTTTTTTCATGCACTGTGCAAACAGCCTGTTTTAACAGATTTTTGCCTTTTGATAACTTTCTCTCACATTCATAGAACTATCTCTGATAACATGGCTTCTCTTCCCTTTCTTCTGCACAAGTGACTTGAATAGTCTGTCAAATGTATTTGCATGAATCTTCCTTTTTGCCTTTTAAGTTATAAGGCCTGGATTACTGCAAAAAAAAGGTGGATACATGTTTACTTTGTTTTGCTGAACTTCACAAGACATTATATAAAATGCAGCTTACCTGCTTTGTACATCCTCAATACCTACCCAATGGGACTGGCCACATAATTTGAAGGGCCAAGGAAAAAATGAAAATATGGCCCTTCTTCCTTGAACATGAAGACTATCAAGATGGTGATAGCAGACTTAACATTAAACCAAGCATGAGACCCATGCAGGCTACTCCTCCTACATAGAGAACTTTCTATGGAGAACCCGAGGCATGATCTGAAATTTAGTTTTCATTTGTTTCTTAACTGCATCTCCTGGAATCCTTGGTGACTCATGTGTCAGGATGCTAACTGCCACTCCAAGGAGAAAGAGGAGGGTTTTGCTCTACAAGAATTTATAGCCTTAGAAAACCAAAGGGGCAGTTAGTTGTTTGCTTTAAGGGATTGTTGTGAGTTGAAATTGACTTGATAGCAGTGGGTTTGGGGTTGGGTTTATATCTCACAGTGCTTTGAAAATAGTCTACTGATGTTTGGCTTCTAGTTAGCTATTTCCAGGTCTGTTGCTAAGTGGATTGTTGTTTCTTTGTAAGTGAATGGCTATTTTCTTAGTGGTTTTGCCCTTTCAGTATTGTGATAGTTAGGTTTTATGTCACGTGGGTGGGCCAAGATTCTCCCATGATGTGATCAATTCCACGAGGGGCTCTTCTACGAAGCAATCAAGTAGTTGTGGGGAAAATAGATCTCCTTAATCTGGTCACAGTCTTGCTATGATTTAAGGGGGCTTCGTACAGGGTGGGACTCCTTGGAGTTTGGAGACAACACAGCTCTCATTTGAGTGTGCTATTCTGGCCTGTTTATCAAATGACGTGAAGAGCTGCTAATTGTTTTTCTGGGTTTGTACAATGCAACATAAGGAAATATAAAAATCTAGATGGGATGCATTTTTGGGATATATTATGTATTCACACCTTAGGTGCATTCATTGTTCTTAAGAATATAAATATGAAAAGAATTACATACTTTTCTGAAATATTGAAGATTTCAGATGACATATCCTCATTACTTAACCTATCTATTCGTTTTACATGCACATGCCATCATCCTCTTTGGGTGGAAAACAGCTAGGCAGAAACATCCTAAGTAGCATCCAAGTAGCATCTTAAGATTAATACATATGGGGTCTATGGCACAGTAGTTCAGTGTTTGTCTGCTAGCTTACAAGTTGAAAAGTGTGAACTCAACAGCCATGCCGTCAGAGAAAGATAAAGCAGTCTGCTTCCATAAGGATCCGCAACCTTGGACACACTACTGGGCAGTTGCACTCTGTGCTACAGGGTGACTAGGAGTCAGAATCAACTTGATGGCCGTGAGTTTAGTTTTGGGTGAGACGCATATTGTTTGTGGGTGCCCTGGTTGTGTACTGGCTACATGTTGGGCTGTGATCTGAATAATTGGCTGTTTGAATCCACCAGCAGCAACTTGGGCAAAAGACTGGGTTTTCTACTCCCACAAACAGTTGCAATCCTGGAAACCCACAGAGGAGTACTGTGAGTCAGCAGTGTCTCGATGACAGTGAATTTTAATATTGTTTGTAAGAAGAAGTTGCAAAATTCTACAAACGGAGCTTTTGAGCTCAGAATGATTAAAAGTAGATAATTTCCACCTAACAAACTTGATCTCAGGTCATCTTAAATGCTTGAAACTATAACTCTACCAATGGGCTTATTATATAATCTCACTTGTTCCCTATTTAATATCTTCTTGCTTGACCTTCAGAGATACTGTCCCATTTCTTCTCCCAAGTAGAAATCCGTAGAGGACCAAATGTAATGCATGGCTATAAAAATGTAGATTATCCTACTCTCAGATGCTTGTAGAGATGTTCAAATGCGCTCTGAACACAACATGCCTTTTACGTTAATTTGGAACTCAGGATCCATATTGCTAAGAAATGATGGCATAATTGCCATTATTCAATACAAAAGTCAAACTCCTGGGCTAGTCTAAAGTAACAGTTCACTTGAACTAAAGTAAAAATATAAGTCACCCTTATTTTCACTTGACACTAAGACATTTGTTTTTATATTTTAACATTTGTAAAGTCAAGATTAATCTTAAAATTAATATCAGCATATTGATATTATTCTTGAAAATCTTAAAAATAAACTTAATCATTTTCTCCAATGGTATCTAAAATCTTATAAATTAAAAAAAAGTGGTATTCTTACTCTACATTATAATTCTAGATTTTTAGGAGTGGGGAGAAATGGCATTCCATCTATCTGCATTTCAGCTATCTATTCATCAATTAATGGACACTATGGTTGCTTACTATTGTGAATTGTGCTGTGATGAACTGTGGTGTACAAACAAAGGTAAATAATAAAATATTGCTACTAGGGTTTCAATTCATATATGCACAGGTTTACCCCAAACAAAAGATGTTTGAACATGTCTCTGGGAAAGATGGTGAACAGGTAGCACACATGGGAAAGACTCCATAGAGCGCAGCACAAAAAAGCTACTGAGAGGGCTATCCTACACTTCTAGACCACAGGATAACCAGCATAAAGATAAGTGGTCACAAATTTACTAAGATTAAAGAGCAGCAATGTCTGCTGATAAGGTTCCCCTTTGTCACTGGCCCATGGCACTCGCTGGACAAGTGCAGAAACCTGGAGTTGCAGGGACATATTTCTGTAGGACCAATCCTGGATGAATGAAAGTATAAATAGCTTTGGCTTGGTAGATAGCCCACAGCTCTAACTCCCCAATAGCAGGCTGTGTTGCCCACAGCCTACCAAGCCACATAGGGATAAATTTACAGGGCAGCCTGGGGTGGGTGTAAATAGTGAACCGAAGCCCAAGGAGCTCCTTAGGAAAAACTGCCCCCCCTTCTCTGAGGTACAGCTTGGCACAGTCTTGATCTTAAGACACCCCCAAAAGCCCAAAAAGCTTTAAAAAAACTGCCATTAGAAGACTTTTTTTTTTAAAACTTCTCTGGGTAGCAGCCAACACACACCTGTTCTATTAACAAAGTATTAGCACAACAAAACAAGTAGAAACTGCAGCAGTGGGTTTTGCCAAGCACAGGCAGGGAATTTAGGCTTGAGACAGAGACTGGAAGCTTAGGGGCCCAGAGGCTGCTCCAGTCCCTGATCAGCACTGCAAGCCTCTTGCATAAGCCACCTTCCCTCTGAGTAGGTTATTGGTTTATGCCTCCCATCTAGACCACTTAGGTAGGTTGTAGGTACAGACTCCATTCTCCCACCCCCCATTTGGTCACCCTCATTGTAAAAAACAAGCAAATACCATTCCCTCTGACCTGATTCACTAGAGGCTTATTCTCCCAAGATAATTAACTTAAATCACAAGAATACAGGACTTGTTGCCAAAGCAGAGCCAAAATCACTCCCCAGCCTTAGTCTCAACCCTACTCTGACACCCTACACGTTTACAAAGTAGTAAGGTATCATACTACCAGACACTGTGCCCAATTGCTTCAAAGACCAATGCTCCACACTATCCTCTTTGTGTGGCAATGTGTGGGACCCAGTTGCTCTTTTTACTGGTATTATTTTTGCTCTGTGTTCTATCGGTCCTATACGCTCCCCTTCTTCAAAACAAAGTTGCTTTTCACTATGGGCTAGACTGGAGCATGTGCTTAGGTGCAGATCAGAGAAAAGAGCTCATGACACATGGAATCCAGGAACAGGAATGGGAGTAGCGATACCAGAAGGGTAGGGGGGAGGTGGGGAGAGGATGGGAGGAGGGGGGAACTGATGAAAACGATCAGCACATAACCACCACCACCGCCTCCTGGGGGGAAAAACAATAGAAGATGTGGGAGAAGGGTGACAGCAGCTGCTGCAAGAGATGAAAATCATAATAATTTATTATTTATTAAGGGGTCATGAGGGTGAGGAGGTGGGAGGGAGGGGAAAAAGAGAAGCTGATACCAAGGGCTCAATAAAAGTAAATGTCTAGAAAATAATGATGGCAACATATGTACAAATATGCTTGATATGATTGATGTATGGGTTGTGATAAGAACTGTTATAGCCCCCCATATAATGATCTTTTAATAAAAATAAAAGAAAGTTGGATACTATTCTTATAATTAATCCTCAATCAAGACTTCTATTTCTTTACTTTTTAACTTTCAATTTAATTTGTTTGTTTTCTAGCCCCTTAATACACCATCAATCCAGAAGTTAGCACCTACAATGGAGACAAAGCTCCTGGGCAAAGCTTAGAGCCCAAACATACATTACCAGCTGTCCTATGTCTTACTCTAGTATTATTTTTCCTATTATTTTTTAAACTTTCATCTCTTGTCCTTTCCTTTAATTTTACTTTCTTTAATCTAAATATCTAAAGTTTTATCTCTTAGCACTATTAACCTATTTTCAGTTTCTCTTTTCTTCTCATAAAACCTTTACTTTACTTCTCATTCTAATAAAATGAAAAGCTGAAACTATTCTTGTTTTATAATCTTTTTTTGCCTATCAAATATTAGTACTCACTCCTCCATAATTGCAAGAGGCATTTTTGAATCTAATTTCCTTTTTTAAAATCTAACAAATAGCACTACCTGATCCCTATGCTAACACTTCCTCTCCTGCTTTCTTTCTACTCCCTTAACACCTAATCTATCACTCTCCCCAGATACTTAATAAAAACTATCCATCACCCATCTATTGCATCACCTAATAGAGTTAACCACTCTCACAGAACACCACCTTCCAAACACCCCTAATAGTAACTCGAAGATGTAAAGAAAACAACAGAAGATATTCATGTACACACACACACACACACACACACACACACACACAAAGCAGAAACAACTGAATACCAACTAGGCCTAAATGTAATGCCATAAATTGAGCAGGCTATGGTTTTATCAGAAAAAGAATTCAAAAGAATGATGATTGCACTCAGGCACCAGTTGAAGACTGAGAGAGAAAGTGAAACAACAGAAAAGCTAGTAGCCTCCCTAGAAAAACTCCAAACAGAAACACACAAATCAAGCACTACAGTAGCAGGATTAAATAACACAATAAAGAATGACTCTATAAAAGAAAAGAGAAACAGAATTGAAGAGACGAAAACCCAAATTAGTGAGCTAGAAGGCAAATCTAAAGATCCCCACCTAAAAGAAGAACAAAACATGAAAAATGCAAAAGAGACGGAGAAAAGCTTGAGAATAATGTGGGACACAATTAAGAGGAGCATAAGGATTCCAGAAGAGGAAGAAGCAAAAAAAAAAAAAAATTCATGCAGAAAATAATCCAAAAGCTCCTGCAAGAAAACCTTTCTCGATGTCTAAAGAAAGAAAAGATAATAATTCAGGGAGCTGGAAGAACCCCAGCCAGGAGAGATCCCCAAAGGAAAACTCCCCGGCATGTTGTAGTCAAGGTGTCTAACATCAATGGGAAGGAAAAATTTCTAATAGCACCCAGAGAAAAAAAGACCAATTACCTCCAAAGGGTCAGCAACTAATATAAACTCAGATTTCTCAGCAGCAACCATACAGGCAAGAAGACAATGGCGTGAGGTATACAGAGTACTGGAGGAAAAAAATTGTCAACCTAGAATCTTGTATCCAGAAACCTGATCTGATGGAGAAGTAAAAGTATTCCAGGAC
Organism: Echinops telfairi; assembly: GCF_000313985.2. Lineage (NCBI taxonomy): Eukaryota > Metazoa > Chordata > Mammalia > Afrosoricida > Tenrecidae > Echinops > Echinops telfairi. The sequence goes on from NW_022111324.1 coordinate 92,341,809, forward strand.
ATGGAGAAATTAAAAGAATTCACAAAACCAAGACCACCACTTAAAAAAAACAAACACTCAATGAAGTACTGTGGCCAAAAAACCAATAGCAAAAACACACAAACCTGAAACCAACATGCAAGACAATTCTGCACAAAAATCAACAAACACAGACCCACACCCAAAGCAAAGGAATAACACAGGAAGAACAAATAAACTGAACACAACACATACAAACGCACAACCCACATAGATATAAAGCAAAATGACAGTAATAAATTCATACATATCAATTATCTCACTGAATGTTAATGGACTAAACGCACCAGTAAAGAGACAGAGAGTAGCAGAATGGATAAGAAAACAAACGCCATCGATATGCTGCCTACAAGAACAAAAGCATACCAAGTATACAGCAGTCAAAAGAATGTAGGGGCAGCAATATTAATCTCCAGGAAAACAGAGTTCAAGGTATACAATGTGATAAGAGATAAGAAAGCATACTACACAAGGATCAAGGGAACAATAGTTCAGGAAGCCATAACAATGAAAGACCTTCAAAATACATCAATCAAATCCTCACAAAATTGAAAAGGGATATAGACCCTCGACAATAATAACAGGAGATCTTAATACATCACGGTCAAGGAAATACAGCACATCAAGAAAAGACTCAATAAGGGCACAAAAAACGCAATAACACAATCAACAAAAATGACCTCATAGACATATACAGAATGCTCCATCTAACAAAAACACAGTATACGTTCTCCAGCACATGGAACATTCTCAAGAATAGACTACATACTAGGTCACAAATTACACTGCAACAAATTTTTTTTTTTAATTGGGATCCTATGATCTATCTTCTCAGACCACAAAGCTATAAAATTAGAAATCAGCAATAAAATGAGCAGAAACATAAAGACAAACACTTGGAGATTAAACAGCATAATACTAAAAAATGACTGGATTATAAAGCAAACAACGGAGGAAATTTAAAAACTCCTTGAGACAAACAAGAATGATACAACACATCAAAACCCCTGGGACACAGCAAAAATGTGTCTGCGATCAGTGGATGGATGCAGACAAGTAATCTCAATAATACACTCGCTTTTGTATCATTTGAATGCCTTCAAGCAAAGATTTCAAAACAGCGGCTTTTGAAATCTTCTGGCACAGTTACATTTGAGGCAGAGAAATCAGCTCAGAAGGTTATGGTTACTATTGTTTGGGATCCCAAATGTTACTCTTGATAAAATTTCTGGAAAGACACAAGATGGTTGTGGGAGCTTATTGAGAAGTTTGAAGAAAATTAAAACTGCATTGGTGAGAAAAAGGCAAAAACCCAAACTTACTGCCATTGAGTCAATCCCGAGTAGAACTTTCCATGTGGGTTTCTAAGACAGTAAATGCTTATGGGAAGAGAAAGCCAATGCATACCACACCAGGCCCACAAGTGCTCCCAGAACAAGGCTAGGAAAGAACATTTTAGACTTCATTGTAGATCAAAAAGTTAAAGGTTTTTCCCCCCATCATGTTGGAAACCCCTACCCTATTCACTCTCCAGTCCTGATTTTGCCCCTTCTGATTTTTTTCCCCTAAAGTTAAGAACATCGATGAGAAACGTGGTTTGCATCACTCAAGGGTGCCAAAAATCCCATTTTGATATGGTGTGAATTGATACGCATAGCCTTATTTGGGGATGGGTTAGAGGATATTTTGAGAAAAATAGCATCACAATTCTTTTTACGTAGCCTGGTATGTCTGTTTGCATTGCTGCTTTTAGTTCTTTTGGTTATAGAATTTCTGAGTCATTTGGTTGTTCTTTTTGAGGAATGCCAAACTTTTCCCTAATGTACCAACTGCACAAGCAATGGATAAAAATTCACCCTTTTGTTTTAAGATCGTTTTATCTTTTTCTGCTGCATTCTGGTTAACATCTTTCCAAATTCACTATTTATCTTCAGCTGCCACCAGGTCAGACCACATTGCAATAAATGGCAATGGAGGTAGCCATGGCCGACCCACTCTGGCTTCTCTATGGCCATGAGGCAGGCAGGGCTCAGACAAGCCTCCTTGGTTCATACTTTTTCACTTATTCTAACACCAACTGTACTTCCCATACTACTTTGCTGTGTCTGATAACTCATTGGATTGGCCACACAGAACTCACACACAATAGCTGCAATAAAAGTGATTTATTAGGGAAGTCAATTGATGACTACAAGTCAGGATCAGCAAACAACCAGGATACGGTTACTGGTCTCCTTAGCCAGCAGCCACGTCTCGCTCCAATTTTTAGTCACTCAGCCATGTGATCTCTTGGCCTTTGCATCCATAGACCAGGAATCCAGGTGGCCCGTGACTCTGTCCCACAGTTTCATAGACTCAGGAGAAGGAATCCCATAGTCTCAACACTGCTCTTCTGAGTGTCTGTGCCACACTCTGTGATGCAAGGGGTCTCCATGGTCTTTGCCACTTCAGATAGAGATCTTTTACATGTTCTTCCAAGATCCTCAGGGTTTCTCCTTACTGCAAGAGGGGTGGGAAAGAAAACTGACCCATGCCCTCGATTAGTGTTACACAGGCCCTGTTTGCCTAATCCCACCAATCATTTGGTGGGAGTTACAGAGTTTTGGTAGAAGAACAGGATTAAGAAATTCCGAGGACCTAATACCGGGGGCTTAAGTGGAGAGGAAATGTTTTGAGAATGATGAGGGCAATGAATGTACAAATGCACTTTACACAATTGATGTATGTATGGATTGTGATAAGAGTCGTATGAGCCCCTAATAAAATGATTAAAAAAAAATAATAATAATAAAAAGAAATTCCACACCACCACACAGGTAATATGTTTTTAAAAAATTTAATAGCGTATGTTTTATCACTAGAAGTTATATTTAGCCTTTTACCCTTTCAAATATACCAGTTATTGGAAGTTATAGTCTTATTTTCATATACTTTTATTTTTAACATTTTAATTATATTAATTACAACTTGTGCTACCTGTTTGTCTGGCACTTTTGCTCATGTCTTGAACATTTTGTCATTTTAAAAAATTGTGAGCTTATATTTCAAACATTTACTATGGGAATCTTGTGTGGCATAGACTGAAGATCTAATTCTAAAGAGATATTTCTCATTTATGTTAGCAAAAGCCTCTTTGATTGTACTCGATGGAGACTCTTTTTACATTGTTATCATCTTGGGATTCCTAGACTGTACTAGTGGGTAAATCTAAACCCCAAATCTGTGTGAAGTGTGGCTTGTGGTTTTGAACTCAAGGGGACTTATTTTTGCTTCCCAACAGAGCTTCCACTGCCTAGGTAAAATGTTAGTGCCTGCTCAGTGTTTAGCTGTTTTATCCTCAGTTTCAGCAATTTCCTTTACTGATCTCAACTGTGTTTGTTATTTTTATACAGTAAATCTAGGTGTTTTGTGGCCAGAGGTTTTTCAGATTCCCTCTACGTATGGCCACAAATGATAAATCCATAGATTGAATGTTTGAGTCCAGAAAGGATGACTCTATCACTATGCTTTCGTGTTTTGGGTTCTCCCTTGATCCTGGGAGCATCTTAGAAAACTGACCAGGAGCCCTGACTAAACTTGTGGCAGTTACTTTGTATTAATCAGAAATCTCATTTAATTTTATATAGCACTTTTGTTTAGGCAAGACTTTGGTTTGGTTTTGAAAAGAAAACAGGTATTTTACTCTGTGTGACAAAGACTAGCTTGCACAAGTGGTTGAATTTATTTAGAACCAAAACATGAAATATTGAAAGAAAAAAAGGAAGAAAACACTTTAAGAATGTAAAGAAATGAGGCATGTTGTTGAGGAATCCTGGTGGCAGAGTGGTTAAGCGTTAACCTGCTAACTGACAGGCTGGTGGTTCAAACCTGCTAGCTGCGCTGTGGGAGAAAGATGTGACTGATTGCTTCTGTAAAAATTACAGGCTTGGAAGTGCTATGAGGAGGT
>NW_022111324.1:92347258-92351838 GCF_000313985.2 Echinops telfairi
ATGAGTCAGTGAGGGGTGTTGTGTGTTGTGATGGGCCCCGCCCTATGGTCCTCTCTGTGCATTGACTGCTCTGAGCAGGAATATCGTTCTCAGGGTATGGTGGGCCAGGATGTACTCTATTCTGTCTCCTTCCTACTTCATTTGCTCCTGTGTTCTCTGATCAGATGGGTCCCTCTCCTTGAGCTGTAACTTCAGTACTGTCCTCTGAAGTGAATTCTTCTGGGAGGAGGGGAGGCTGTCCATGGAGTTGGGATTGGAGCCAACTCCTCAGACCTTGAAATTCCTTATCCCTCCTTATCACCCACCTCCTCCCCTGCATCCCCTATCAACCCTTGTATCAGTTATTATCACTATGCATCCACTCCTCCTGTGCATCACAAACTGGGAAACCCAAAAGAAATAATACAAAACAAAATAAAAATAAGGTAGTAGGGATAAAATAATAATAATATAAAGATCAAAGTACAAATAATGAATAAAGAAGAAAACAACCCTATCAATATTCAAAAAGCCTGGAAGTAATTTCTGTCATGGGATCATGGTACTTGCACCCAGAACCAATTCAGGTTGGGTCTATAGGGAGGTCATCTGGCCAAGTATCAAGTTCAATTCAGCATATTCAAGATTACAATGGTCTCTGCCTGATAGTTAGGCTGTTCAAGACTCTTGCTTGTGGCTAGAGTGGATCTGCCAGCTGCTCCATCTGACTAGATACTTTGCAGATGAGTTTTGGGCTCCCAATGTCCTCTGTAGCCTTCTGAAAATTGGGTGTTCATAATTTTAGCTCTGATATTTTGCCCTTCACCATATCCAAAATTTGTAATTGTCATCTTTGGATCATACAAGCTGGTGTGCTTCTTCCATGTGAACTTAGTTTATTCCTTGCTTAAATGGCTGCTTGTTTGAGTAGAAGCCTTTAAGACCCCAGACACTATTTCGATTGATAGCTGGGCACTGTCTAATTTCTTCACCACACTTTGCTGTAGCACCTTATCTTCAGTGATCCTTCCATGAAGGGGAATATAGAGCAGGGCCATGTTATCAGAACTAAGTGTTCTTGATTTGGGGTTACAGTTAAGCAGGTGCCCAGTCTCCACCTGCTTGTCTGTGGGGTTTGCGTGTCTCAGGTTTACTTTGGTGGTCGTAATATGACAAAATCATAAATCAACTACATCAATAGGAGCCATAAGCCAACCAGCAACCCAACAAACAGAACACACAAACCCAAAAAACAGAACACACAAACCAAGACAAAAACAAAGCCATAAAAAAGCAAGCTGCAAGCAGAGAAGCAAAAGCTCATATAAAGAAAGAAGTACAGCATTGTTGATCTCCCCACACCCCTGTGTTGTAAGTAGATTTCACTATGATGATCATCAATTTTCCCAAAGATACACCACTCCAGACACTGTCAGTGTGAGGAGTCTATGCGAGTACAGCCCCAACTTCAGCCTCAACCCATGAGTTTGTGTCCTACACAGTTAGATCTCTCATTCACTTGGGCTCTGTTGACCCAAGTATGGGATTGATGCCAGCGGAGGCCTTTCTCGGTCAATTCTTCCAAGTGCAGATCCCTGCTCAGCGGATCCCAACCTGTTGTCACTGCAGGATGGTCATTAAGGTACTACTTATATGGTGATCCTGGGTCCCTTTCCATTGGACATCCACCATGCCCGGGGTCCCCCCCAAGGTTCAATGACCACCACTTCCACAATCCTGGGGTGGCCACTCTCTGCTTCCTTTTTCATTCAAGTACCCCAGCCTATTACATTGACAGGAAGCTTGTGGAAATTCAAGATAGATTCTAAAGAGGATATGGAATGAGAGATATAATTGCTGTTGTCAGATTGATGTTGACTGAAAGCAGAGAATAAATATCAGAAATATGTTTACTTTTGTTTTATTGATTATAGAAATGCCTTTGGCTGTGCAGACTGTAACTATAGTTAACATTGAGAAGAATAGTCATTTCTGAACACCTACATGTACTTATGCAGAACATGTACATTGGCCAAGAGACAGTCATTCAAACAAAACAAGGGTATAATGAGTGGCTTTCAATCAGGAAAGGTGTACACCAGGGTTGTATTCTTTCACTGTACCTATTGCTATGCAAATGATATGAGAAGATGGACCATGTTGAGAAGAATGGAGCATCGGAATTAGAGGACGCCTTATTAACAACCTGAACTATGCAGATGACGTAATCTTCCTTGATGAACGTGAGAAAGACTTGAGGCACTAGCTGGATGAAGATCACAGACCATGCCTTCGATATGGATTCTATCTCGATGCAAAGAAAACAAGTATCCACAGAAATGGACCAATACACAACATAATGCTAAATGGAGGAAAGATTGAATTTTCCAAGGATTTAAGTTTGAATCCACAATCCCTGATCATGGAAGCCAACTAAAAAAACCACTGGTATTGAGTTCATTGCAACTCAAAGAAACCCTACATGGGGTTTTTGAGGCTATAAATCTCTCCTGGAGCAGATAACTTCAATTTTTCCAGGAGTGACTGGTGGGCTTGACCCGGAAATGTTGTCGTTAGCAGCCCAACGTCTCTGACAGAGGACCCAGGCTTCCTTATGCTCATGAGAGCAGCAGTCAAGAAATCAAATGGCTTATTGCATTCAGTGAATGTGCTGCACGAGACCTATTTAAAGTGCTGAAGAGCAGAGACGTCACTTTGAGAATTAAGGTATGTTTGATCCAAGCCACGATATTTTAAATCACCTCATGTGCATGTGAAAGATGGGCAGTGAATAAGGATGAGCATGGTAGATGAAGGCCTTTGAACTATGGTTTCAGGAACGAATATTGAATAGACCATGGACTGCCAGAAGAACAAACAGATCCATATTGGAAGAAGTACAGCCAGGGTATTCCTTGGAAGTCAGGAGGTGAAACTTCATTTCATGTTCTTTGGACTTGTCATCAGGAAAGACCAGTCCCTGGAAAAAGGCATCATGCTCAGTAAAATCAGAGATAAAAAGAAAGGCTCTTAAGGAGATCGACTGACACAGTGGCTGTGACAGTGGGTTCAAGCAACAATACTTGTGAAGATTGGGAAGAACAAGATAGTGTTGCGTTCTGCTAGACTAGGGTTACTATGACTTGGAACTGATTTGCACCCATGATAGCCTTTGCCAGGCATTAGTCCCTCCTGATGATATGTGATATAACACGTGAGAGGACATCTCACCAACCTCACTTAGGGGGAACATTCTGGCTGCCCCTCTTACAAGATAAATTTATTCTTTTTGCAGTATGTGCAGAATATTGAATACACTGCAGAGAAGTTCCCAGAAATATATGAGTTGGAATGAGTCTGAATCAACTCAATGGCAGTGCGTGAGAACCCAAGCTAAGTATTTCCGATTGCTTCCCAGGCATGTTAAAGGTGGACATTGAATGAGGAAGACTGAGGAAGAATTAAACATTGAAAGTGCCAGGGACTGCCCATAAACAGATCAGTCTTGCAAGGGTCCTCCTTCGAGGACTCATGATCCTCCTTAGCAGCAAAGCTTGTGAGACTTCATCTCATACACTCTGGACATGTTTTCAGGAGAGACTAGTCCCTGGAAAAAGACAGTGTCCTTGTAAAGAAGGTGAGATGGATTGACACGATGGCTCAGACGTAAGAACAATTGTGAGGATGCACAGGACCGATGTTGTTGTTGTTCTGTTGTACATAGGGCAGCTATGAGTCAGAACCAACTCAACAACACCTAACACTTTAGTTTATATGTATTTATGAATTATATAGTTTACTTTTATTATTAATTTTGATAGCATTTCTTTGTCGTCCAAGAAGACACTGTATCATTTTAATTTTTGAAACGGTTTGAGGTTTGTTTCATGGCACAGCATCTTATTTGTCTCAGGGAATGTCTCATGGGCACTAGAGAAAAATGTGTACTGTTTTAAAGTTGTGAGGTGGGTTCTATATATGTCTATTATATCTAATTTGTCTTTGATATTGTTCAAATATTTGATCTCATGTACTTATTTTCCTTCAGAAAGTTCTGTCAATACAGAGGAGAGTGTATTGAAGTCTCTTACTATTAATGTAGCATTGTCCATTGCTCTTTTATTTCAGTCAGTATGTGTTTGATATTTATGTTTTTACATTTTGGTGCATTGATGTTAGTTGGATGCATACATATTTATGATTGTTATATTTTATTGATGAATATTTTATTTTATTGATATAGACTTCATCTCTTATAATAGATTTTGACTTAAATATATTTTGTCTGATATCAGTATGTTCACCTCTGCACTCTTTTGGTTACTATTTGAATGGGCTATTCCACCACCACCCCATACACTTTCACTTTTGGCTTATTGGTGTCATTGGGTGTAAGATGTGTATCTCATAGATAGCATATGGATGGGTTTTCTCATTTTGCCACTCTGCCTTTTGTCATGGAAAGTTTAATCCATTTACATTTAATTATTAAGAAGGATGAAATTACTTCTACAATTTTATTACTTGTTTTTCATGTGCCTTATAACATTTTTTCTTTTGAAATATATATTTTTAAACAAAGCCCACATGGAAGAAGCACA
>NW_022111324.1:92352810-92360760 GCF_000313985.2 Echinops telfairi
TTGCTTTCCATTTTCCACGAACATTTTGAAACCCCCTTCAGACGAACGGCCACTTTAGGCACAGGAGAAGAAACCATTGACTGGTCCTGCATTATCCTCATCATCTCGAGCATGTGCAATTCCATTGCTGTGGCGATTGTGCCAATCCATCTCCATGAGGTCTCTCAGTGACCCCCAACTTCATAAACATGATGTCCTTCAATGGTAGATCTCATCTAACAATGTGTCCAAAGCAAGTGAGTCAGTTCTTATGTAACACCCAAGGTTTTCATTAGCTAACTTTTGAAGGTAGATTGCTAGTCACTCCCGTACTCCCCCCACCCCCTCATCTGTATTATTTTGGATATTCTGCTTAAACCTGTCCATCATGGCTACCCCTGCTGGCATTAAAATATCAGTGGCATTGCGTCCAGTACTTTAGCAACAAACCACCAAAGTGTGACAAAATGACAAATGGGTGGTAAAAATGAAACTGTTAAATCCCTTAAAACCGCTCATCTTTGTACTTCCTAAACTCGTTGCCTGTGCCATATTTTGGGACTTGCTGGATCACTACCTTCCCCAACTCTTTCAAGGGAGATAAATCCCTTTAATCATCGTAAGTGGACATGATTTAGAGCACGTTAGGGCATACAGGATTTGCGTCGTGAGATTTGGTTTGTGCTTCTGCACCAGCACAGGATGGTAATTTTGGCCACCGCGATCTTCATGGAATGTTCAACAAATCATCCATTCTCAATTACCCCTGAGGATAAGTAGCAAAGAGTAAGAAAGTGCCCAGCGTTTTCCTTGCTCAACATCACTGGGATAGATTCACAGGGAATTCTATTTTTAGGCTTTCTGTTTAACTTAGTGAATTTGGCCTTCTTTTCAAGAAATCGCGTTAATAAGCTGCAGATGGATCAATAAATTGATTCCTTTCAGTTACACTTCTCTCACATGCAGGTGACTTTTTGGCAATTAGTTAGCTCTTTTCTAAAAGCCCTGCTAAGTCTGCGGGCAAGGTTTTCTTTGGCTTGGATATTAGAGGATAGATTATTCAAAAATGATCAATGGAAATGCTTGTTGGATTCACATTTGGTGTCTTTGGCAGTTATATTTGGAACTCGGGGACCTCAGTGGCTGTACAGTTGGTTAGATATAAATGATAATACCCATTATCCAGGTGGATAGATGGAAGGGCCACTTTACTGGATAGAACTTAGAAATGTTTCCATCATGTATTACACTCTCAAGATCCATTATTCTAGTCTACCCACATGAACTTTCATTTTGTGTACACATAATGTGAAATCTGGAACCAGCTGTTCAATATACTGAAACAGTAGATAGTGACAGTATTGTATTTCAGTATGAAATAATGGGAATTTGCATACTCAGCAGTGCAAGCCACTATACATCTATATCTCAAAGAGTCAAAGATGTTTTTGACAAGGAATTTTTGTTGAAAAAGACAGTGATAGAGACGTATGCACTACTTGTCCCCTCTACAACAAAGGATGTAGAGGACAAACTTGAAACGCTGATTCTTTGAGGAGAGGGTAGCTGAGTGGGATGCACACGCCTATGGGGAAATCAGAGAGCCGAATCCACAAGTTGTCATGAGCAATGCTCAAATTCTCAACTTGCTGCAACTGCGTGGCTCTGTCTGAAGTACTTGGCAAATTCTTTGAGACCTGGCCCCTCTATGACTAGCACCAGAACAGTCACTCCCACAGCACAGAGACTGTGGGAGTGAGGTGGGAGCCCTTGATTCTTCATCACCTCTGAGTGAGTGGGGCATTAACTAGGTCACATGTATAGCACCCAGCTATGGTTGTGTCCCTCCCTTTGCATACATAAGGCAACAGGAGAAGCCTGGCAAAGTGCAGGCCAGACAGACGACAGCACAGCAAGTGAAACACAACAAAATTCACAAAGGGAGGCTGACATATCTTGGGTTGTCCCTGGCTACCTCCTTGGTACCCATACAGGTGCATTCTCCAGGCACCAGAGCCTAGAACCACTCACATGGTGCTGGCACCAGCCTCTGGCTGAGGTTTTGACCTCCTGGACTAGTCTGGGGCAAAAAGAAGCCATTTAGCTGGTTTTATTTTTTTCTTTCTCCTCCCTTTATGCTGATAATAGTCAGCCACACAAGGAAGAAATTAACCTTAATACCACACCTCTTGATGTCCACAGAAATCAGTCCTGGAGTGCTGCTTACAAGAATCACACTTTAGACACAATAAAGACAAAATAGGACACTATATGTATTTTAAAGCTACAATTGAACAAGAAGACATAACCATAATAAATATATATGCATCCAGTGAAGGACTTTCAAAATACATTAATCAAACTTATAGCGTTGAAGAAAGAAACAGACAATACTATATTCCCAGTAGGAGACTTTAAAATACTACTCTCGAGGAATGGCAGAACATCAGTCAACTGCTGATCTAGAACATCTATTGATACAGAAAGCTAAACAACATAATCAACTTGACCTTCTAGCCCAGGGATCAGCAAACTGCAACTTGTGAGCTACATTCAGCTTTTTGAAACACACACTTGGCTCTGAAGAAAAATTGAAAAAAATTAAAGGATATTTTTTAGATAATGGTGATTTCATTTGCTTAGAAAAATGTATTTATGGCTCTCAGATTATTTTCAAATTTTTGTGAGGGACATAATTGACTCTTCCATCACAAAAATATTAGCTGATCCCTGTTCTAGACATATAAAGAAAGAACATGTCACCCAGCCAAAGCATAATACCCATTCTTTTACAGTGTACAATGAATGTTCTGTAGAATAGACCATATGCTAGACTACAAAGCAACTATAGTAAATTTCAAAACATTGGAATATTTTAAGTCATTTTCTTAGACCATAATGCTATAAAACTAGAAATCAATAATAGGACTAACAGAAGAAAATCAAATGCATGGAAACTGAACAACATCCTGCTTAATAAATGCTGAGTAATTAAAGAATCATGAGCCCTGGTGATGTACTGGTTACACATTAGGCTGCTAACCTCAAGGTCAGCAGTTCGAAACCACCAACCACAGGGTTTCTTTCTACTTCCATAAAGAGTTACAGTCTTGGAAACTCATCAGGGCAGTCCTACCCCATCCTACAAGGTGGCTGTAGTTTGACATCAACTCAGTGGCAGCGAGTTTGGTTTGGGGGTTTAATTTAAAATAATAAAGACTAAAATTTTTTTTAATTAAAAAAATTTTTTTTAATTAACAATTTTTTTTAATTAACACTTTTTTAAAATTATTTGAAACAAATGAGTATGGAAATACAACATATCACAACCTACAATTAGAAAAAGAGAGAGAAAGATTGAGAGGGAGGGTGAAAGAGAGGTAGAGGGTAGGCAAAACCATGTCCCATGTTCAACTCCAACTAAGCATATGTCTGTTTCTGGTGGTGAGTTAGTTAGTTTATTGTGCCAACCTGGCCTATAAACACATGTGGGGTTAATTGAAGGGTGGAGAGATAAATGGCTTGGTGAGTCTCGCCTTTCAAGTTCTCGGGTCTCTTGCTTTGTGATGGTCGAACCAGGGTGCAGCTCCCTGTTTCAGCTGGCAAGGCTCACTTCCTGCAAGACATCCCCAAGGAGAAGCCGCATGGACCTACCCTGACGCAGCCCTGGGTGCTGGAGCAGCCGTGTGGAGAACCTGCCAGCACTGAGATGCTTACAAGTTCACTGATTCGGCTTTCCTCCTGCAGTCAGCATCATAGTATGTGTTTTGTGAGATGGAAGAGGACTTTGTGGATTGGTGTCGGACATATGGGTTAATGTTGGACTTGTGGGCTTGGGCAGCACTGGGTTGGGATGTTTTCTTGATGTGCACTTAGCCTTCATATAAAACTCTCTCTTATACATGAGTTTCTCTGTGGATTTGTTTCTCTAAAGTACCCAGACTAATACAGGTGGTTTCTTTATTTATTCAAGTTAAGATGATTTAAATCTTGTCAATCATGCAACTGGGATTTATCCCTGTTCTATCTGGCTTTCATCTGAACTAGGGTCTCACTTCTACCCTGGATATATGTGGTCACCTCCTTCCTACATCAGATGTCTTGTATGAGGCAACAACTTAATTTCCATACTTATTAATTAAGATAAAAATATGATTTGGAAGTTGAAACTTCTATCTATAATTTCACAATTCCATTTCCAAGATCAGACATGTTTTACTATTATTATCTGTCTCCAGTAACTAATTGTTTGCCTCACGTGTATCAGTAGAATTGTGCTCTGTTGGGTTATCAGTGACACAATTATTTGAAATCACGCACCAGGGCTTTCTTCTGAGCACCTATCCTCTCGGTGGACTTAAATGGTTAACCTTTTGGTTGACAGCCAAGCACATGAACTATTTTCACCAGCGCCACCAGCTGATATTGAGTCAATTCCAAATGATCATGGCGAACCTTGGTGTGTTGGTATAGTGCTGTGATCCACAAGATTTTCAATGAGCTTTTAGAAATAGACTGACAAGCCTCACTTCCAAGTAGCTAGGGTGAACGCCAGCCTCCAGCTTTTCAATTAGTAGCCACGTCCTTAACTATTTGCACTATGTAGGACCTCTGCTTAAAAAGGCTTTCATTCCTTATTTGAAATCTGTCCAACAGCATAAAAATTAGGTAATTTCAGCCTTTCGGGGGGAAGAACTCTCTTTGCCCAAATAGGTTCTGAGATGTCCTTGAAGGAGGACCCAAACCTCAGCTGCCTCACCTCTTACCGCATCTCCAAGCTGACAGTTTGGATAAAGGACATTTGTATTGCCTCTTTTCATTTTTCACGAATATGAAACAGGTGGAAGCTTCACTTTTCAGACCATCAACTTCGCATTCAACAGTTCAAACCATTCATCACACGCTCTCCCTGCTGTCTCTTCTTCTTAAGAACTTCCATCTTCCCTTTCACCCATGTCCGTACCTGTTAAACTGCTCATCTGGTGCTTCATTTTCCCATTGCTCTCCCTCACTTGGGGGACTCCAAAGTCTGTTCCCTTTGGTATATAAGTCTCTGTCTTTAAAAAAATCTTTATAGTAGTAGCATCATACATTTGTCCTTTTGTGATTGACTAACTTTACTTAGCATAAGGTTCTTCAGGTTCATACATGCCATAATGTGCTTTGTGGTTCCGTCATTTTTTCAGTGATGAATAGTATTCAATTATGTGTGTGTATCAAAGTTCATTGATCCATTCTTCTATTGATGGGAATTTGGGCTATTTCCAACTTCTTGCTATTGTGAACAGTGCTGCAATGAACACAGGAGTGCTTGGATCTGCTCACGTAATTGCTCTTAGCTTTTTAGGTTATACACCCAACAGAGGTATATATTCTATTCCCAGATGTTTGAGGTAATTTCCACAATGGTTCTACATATTTACAGATCCAGTAGCAGTGTATGAAAGATAATCTCTCCACATCCTCTCTAGAATTTATTGTTTTCTCTCTCTTTTTAAAAATTAGGCTGTCATTGTCAGTGTGAAGTGGTAGCTTATCTTTGTTTTGCTTTGGATCTCCCAGATGGCTAATGATTTGGATGTCATTTTTGGTGAATTGTCTGTTCATATCCTTTGTTCATTTTTTAATTTGATTATTTTTTCTACTTATAGCAGTGGTTCTCAACCTGTGGGTCACAACTCCTTCGGGTGTCAATAGACCCTTTCACAGGGGTTGCCCGATTCATAACAGTAGCAAAATGACAGTGAGGAAGTAGCAATGACAATAATTTGATGGTTGGGGGTCACCACAACATGAGGCACTGTATTAAAGGGATGGTTGAGAACCACTGACTTACAGTTTTCTATAGATTTTAGACATTAGTCCCTGGCTCATTGGGTCATTGTCAAAGACTTTCTTCCCCAGTCCATGAGTTCTCTTTTTCCTCTTTTGATGAAGTCTTTTTAGGCATATGTCTTATTTTCAGTAGGTCCCAGTCATCTACTTTGTCTTCGACTGTGTGTGCTTCCTTCCGTGTTCTTGATGATATATTATGCCCTGCACTAGCGCCTTTAAGTTTGTTCCTCATTGATGACCTTAAGAGCTCTAAGATGTACATTTAGGTCTTTGACCCATCTTGAGTTCATTTTTGTACATGGAGTGAGGTATGGGTCCTGTTTCATTCTTCTTCAGATGGAGATCCAATTTTGCCATCAGTATTTGTTGAAGAGATTATCTTTCCTATTTAATGTCTTTTGGTTCTTTGTCAAAGATCCATTGTCTGTAGGTAGATCGATTTTTTCCCTTGGGTTTCTATTCTGTTCCATTCACCTATGTACCCATCATTGTACCCGTATCAGCTTTGAGTAGAACGGCTATGTAATAGAGTTTGAGAGACTTCCAATTTTGTTCCTCTCCTTAAGAAGTTCTTTGCTTATCCTGGGCCTCTTCCCTCTCCCTTTGAAATTGATAATTGATTTTTCCTCTTCTTTAAAGAATGGAGTTGGAATCTGGACCAAAACTGCATTGTACTTATAGATTACTTGGGCAGTTGGCATTTCACAATGTTAAGGCTTCCTATCCTTGAACATGAAATATTCTTCCATTTATATAGGTCTTATATTGTCTTTTTACTGAATTTGGGATGAAGAGATAATTAGGACTTGCAATCTGAGGTTGTTTGGTAGATGCTGTATTTTTGTCTGTTGTTTTCTGTAGGGATTGTAGAAACAACAATGGCAGTGGGGGAGCTAACCTTGTTAGGGTCTGTTGAGTTGGCTCTGATTCACAGAGACTCTATATACAGCAGAATGAAACACTGACTAGTCCTTTGCCATACTAACAATTATTATTATTACTTCAGTTTTGTTCTTAAGGAAAACCTGGGTCCATGCCATAAATAGGCAGTTACTTTCATCATTCTTGAATTAGGTTATTGGGCTTATTTAGCAGATAAGTGTCAAGTGGCTTTAGGACAGGTGATCTTCTGAAAATATTTATAAAACAAGATTCTTGGTAAGTCACTCCACTTCCTTGGGCCTCATTTTCATTGTCTTCAAAAGATGATGTTCAGTGAGTTAACATTTTGTGGTTTTGTCTGGCATGGGGATTTCCAACTTCTGCGGATAAAGGGACTTATAATTTGTCTTCTTGTATCTGATTTTGAGAGTTTATTGGTTTGAGAATTATAATTGGCCTTAATAAACCTTAGTAGTTCAGAGGAAAGTGGTGTGTGTAGTGGGGATTATTTCTAAATATTTAATGTTAGGCTTGATTCCTTTATTCTTTCCCCTAAAATATATTTTTTAAGCTCACATTAAGACTTCTGCTTATTTGAAATTGGTCACCATCTAGCTATTTTTGAAAGGATTTTCTTCCAGAATGATTTTTCAGTCAATTTGCCATTGGAATCAGACTCCTTCATTGATGAAAGGACTTTCCTTTCGCTAGTTTCTGGTGGTTCCCAACTTACATTAGTATTTCTTGACTTGTGGCCACATCACTCCAACATATGCCTCTCCTTCACATGGCCTTCTCTCCGATGTCTCTGTCTCTCTCTCTCCTTTCCCTTTTAAGGACTCCAGTCTTTGGATTTGTGACTCATCCTAATCGAGCACATTTTAACTAATCACATCTGCAAAGATTATTTTCAAATATGGTTTTATTTTTATTGGCATTAATTTTGGGGAGTATTGCTCAAATCATTTCAGTGGACTCTTCACTTTGTAGGTTTGAGGGGCTTTACAAAATAGGATCAGCATTCTTGTATAAATTTGTGAGGTAGGTGCAATTTAGAAAGAGCTAAATGCTGTAGAATTATGAGCCAACTGTATCTAGACTAAAAAACTCAGCTTGTTCTAATACTATTTGATCTTGGACAGGTTTCTTGCATTCTTTGAACCGCAACTACTTCATTAGAGAAATGGGTACATTACAAGGGGGTAACTCCTCCAAAACCAGATTATTTTTCAAAGCTATGTATTTACATTTTTT
>NW_022111324.1:92361126-92367171 GCF_000313985.2 Echinops telfairi
TTTTTTTTTTTGGTCAAAAACTGGCACTCTGAGATGGCTGCATGAGCAGGTGCATTGTCATGGAAGGAAAACCAGTCCCCATCTGCCAAAAATCAGGCCTTTTTTTGTTGTTGCACAGTTACACTATCTTTTCAGAACGTCTAAATAGAAAGCTTGATGAATAGTTTGAGCTGGTGGAACAAACTCCACATGCACAACAAGTTGACATTTTCACTCATTTGGGAAGTTTATGGACATCCAGAACAAGGTTGGTCATTAATCGACATTTCACCTTTTTTGAAACAGGAAAACCACTCATACACTTGAGTTTTCCCTTTAGCACTGTCCTTGTAAGCTGTATTCAACATCACGATAGTTTCTGTGGCATTTTTCTCAAGCAGGAAACAAAATTTCCCAGCCGCATGCTGCTCTCTTCAATCAGCCATCACAGAAAATGAGGCTTGAGCAAAACTGCTTTTATGAAAAAAATTAAAAAATCACTGTGACCAGAGAGAACTGTCCCAGGAGATGCCACTAGGTGCACTAACTCACCTAATGGGAAAAATGCATATTAAGGAAACTCTGCTCTGCCCAGTGCAATTCCCATATTTTGGGAGTACCCCCCTCATAATCCTTTTATCATAGAGTTGTTCATAGTGATTCAAAATGAGATAATATCCAAACCATAAAGTGTTTTTTTCACATCCAACAAATTACCAGAATATTGGATTGTTCTCAGTAAATGTTAGTTCATTTTTCCATTCATAGTTAAAGGAAAAACCATGCTTTTGCCCCAAGAACCATGTCCCCCTTTAGTGGATTGCACTTGGCAAGCTCTCTTTGAGTTGAGCCTGGAGTTACTAGACTGCACTCTTTCTCTGAAGTAGTACTGTCTTTCTGGTATCCAACTCCCTTTCAAGCTGACTGGAAACAACAACAAAAGTTTTATTGATATGTAATTTATATATCCACTGCAATAGTTCAAGCATATTCAAAAGAGTTATAAAATCATGACCACAATCAACTTTAGGACATTTTTTCCCTTGTGCTCATTGTTGTTAGCTCTTTATTACACACCACCCTCCTCCACCATACCCCTAAGAAACTATTAATCCAGTTGCTGTCTCTATAAGTTTACATCTGTTGGATTTCATATACCGAAAAACATACAAAACCATAACAGAAAACTCACCAAAAATAACTGAGTATAACAGGAAAACCTCAATAGAAAAGAAAGCAAAAAATATTAAAAACTGGAACAAATGTACATTGGATCAAAAGAGGTAAAATGATAAGGTATCACACTAACTACAGCAGTAGTAATGACCTAACTTGCATTCTGTCTGGTAACAAGGCCGTTCCTATCTCTGGACCATAGTGAGAGGAGATTCCCCGGAGGCTTAGTCCACATGGGGGACCCTGAAAATGGGTTTTGGACTTTTACTGTCATCCATAGCCTTCTGCAAACTGGTGTTCAGAATTTAAGTTCCCTCCTCCAGATTTGGATTTTATTATTTACAATCCTTGGATGATTTAGTTTTCCTGTAGTTGGAAGAGATGAACCTTTACTTCCTTTAATGCAATTTCCCAACATGCCCATAGAGCTTTTAAAGCAAAGTTGTAAGGATTGACTGGAGCTCTTGGGAAATCTTTCCACACTTCATATGCATCTCTAATGGCAGCAATCAATAGACAAACAGATAAATAAAATCTATGTATTTTCTATTAGCCAGGCACTGTGTTAAGTGTTTTACATCTGTTCATTCATTTCATCTTAACTCCATGTAAGTGCTTTGTAAGAATGTTATAAGTTACAAATTTTTAGGAGTTGACGCTGTTTTCATCCCTGCCTTAACAAGTGAAGAGACCATTTTGTGTAGAACACTTCATGGTTTACAAAGCATCTAAAACCACACATATTCCTGAACACAAAAGCAGTACCTAACAATACTAGTAAATATGAAAAAATAAATAAAATTAAAAGTGTTCTCAATCTCATTACCCAGTGAAACTGTTGAACACGTATTTCAGGTGGACTATCAGGGTGGAGATGACGAGATAATGATACATTTTGAAGGTAAAGAGACTAAAGTCATGAAAAATCAGTTAGAAGAGCCTAGATGTGAATCCAATATTTCCCTATATTTCTCACTACCTCTAATTGGCTGAAGACTTTTAAAGTCAGTTGGATTTTGCTAATTTCTCTCCTACTTTGAAGGAGGTTCTAAAGTTTAGTGTGAGTGATCGGTGGGGCCTGGTTGAGCCTGCTGATCCCAGACCTTCGAGGCCTGTTGGGATCTTCGTTCTCAAGTTTTCATCCTATGAGCCTCAGATCCCTTACTTATTATTTCACTTGCTAAAATTTTCAATAGGCTTTAATAAAATCCTTCAAATAGTTATTTCATATTTACTATGTGCAAGACAGAGTCCTTGCCTTTAAGGGGTGTTGAGTGCTCATGGGCCTTAACACAAAAATGGAGCCACAGGGTGGAAAGTAAGAGAGGTCAAAAAGGAGAACCACAAGAGAGTGACCCAGGTGAGAGTGGAAGCTCGGAAATCAAGGAAGGTCCTTGGAAGAGGCAATGTCTGGGATGTGGTGGGGCACCAGGAACCTAGAAGACATCCCAGGCCGAGAGGATGACAAGAGCCACCACCTGGAGCTGGGGGAATTGTGGGTTTCACTGAGGACTCCAGTCTGTCTCCAGAATGGAGTAGTCTTCCCATGCACTTTTGACTTCTCTCTCCTTTAATGCAGTTTTCTGAAATTAGTATCATTTCTATGTTTTCCAGGTTAGAACCCTGGTGGTGTAGTGGTTACACATTGGGCTGCTAACCACAGGGTCTGAAGTTCAAAACCACCTGCTGCCCTGGGGGGAAAAGACGAGGTTTTCTGCTCCCATAAAGAATGACAGTCTCTGAAACCCACAGGGGCACTTCTAGCCTGTCTTGTAGGGTTGCTATGAGTTGGAATTGACTTGGTGGTAGTGAGCTCGGTTTTCGCTTGAATTCTCTAGATCATAATCTCCTTGAGTTTGTGGACCATTACTTTACATTGTTTTAATAAACCCCACTCCTCTCACATAACAGATACTACAAATACAATTTTTTGAATAAATGATGAGTGGACATCCTGCAGTGAACACAGAAATGTGTTGCTGGATGGTAGTGGGCCTTGAGTGCCGTCTGAGTGGTTTATGGAAAACATTTCAGACTTTATGTTGATATCCCCATTCTTCTTTCAAAGACTACTCTCTCTTTTGAGATTTAAATACATGGTGAAGATGTATGTCTTCACTATCTAGCGCTCCTAGGGGGCTTTATAAATGGATGCCTTAATAATAGGACAACAGAAATTAATTTTCTCACAGTTTAGGAGACTAGAAGCCTGAAATCAGAGGGCTGACTGGAAGGGAAGATTTCCTCTCTCTGTTGGAGTTTCTTTCTCCTTGTCTCTCCTCTCTTCTGCTCCTGGGCAATCTTCATATGATTTGGCTTACGATTCCCCTGTCTCTGCATCTTTCTTTTGCTTAAAAATTTCTTTTATATCTCAAAAGAGATTAATTTAAGACACACCCTCCACTAACCCTGCCTATTAATAATAGAAAGACAACCCACTTCCACACGGGGTTATAACACAGACACACTACCATCAAGTCAATTCCGACGCATGGGTGACCCTAAAGGACAAAGCAGAACTGTCCCTTTGGGTTTCCAAGACCATAACTCTTCATGGGAGTAGCCAGCCTCATCTTTCTCCAGTGGAGCAGAGGGTGGGCTCAAACTGCTGACTTTGTGGTTAGTAGCACAGTGTGTACTCTACTATTTTTGGAGGACATAATTCAATCTATAATAAGATCGAATGTTCTCTAGTATCAATCTGTAATAAAATGGAAGGCTGTCTACAGAGAGTATGGGCCCTATTTTCTCCCAACTGTTCATTATTCTAATAGGAGAATAGGGCATGGGGACTTATGCCCCTTCATGGAAATAACTTGGGAGGAAACTCAATGTTTCTGGCTTCCCGGCTAATGTTAACTAGAGAACCTACTAGCAAATATGTGTGCTGCTCAGTAGACGCATGTCGTATAATGGTTGGCCTACTGAGACCAGCCATTTTATTTCTCCCTACACACTAATACTCTTTTTTAAAATTTCAATTTCCCATGGGAAAGAAATTTATGTGTCTCTGTGAATGATTATTTATTAGCATCACATGCACTGCAGATTCCCTCAGAAGTACATAGCAGACAGCCAGTTTGGAAAGATGTAGTTGGGGAGAAATCAGGTTTACTTTGCCTTCAAATCAACCCTCCTTTGTCTTTCATCTACAACTCCTAAAAAACCCCAGCAAACCAAACAACAACAACAAGCAAAAAGCATCTTGAGTGTCTGGTTTCTATTTCTGAATAGAGTTATTCTGTTGGCTCCTAAGTCACGAAATGTAGTGAATGGCCCTCCCCAGGCATGCAATTGGCTTTTGGGGGAGGAGACATGCTTTAAATGAAACCAATTTGCACTAATGGAATACACAGGGCGTCTTGTTACAGTGGTTTTATAAACATACAGGAAACCTGTTGACTTGAAAATCCAGATTCTAAATACTGTTTACTCTTGAATAATTTGTAATTCCTTTCCCAGTTCAAATGACTATAAACTCCTACAAAGTGCTTTATAAACACTCATTAAAGTCTTACAAAAGTCCTTTGAGCTCCATTTGGCTGTTGAGTAAACTGAGTCACAGAAGTTGAAAGATCTTTTCCAAGTTATGTCAAGAGCAAAGGCAGGGCAGAAGAGCTCAGACTTCCTGGCTCCTCAATTGCCAAAAGGCTCCACAGAATCTGGAAGGCACATCAATGCACCTAACCTTCCAGGACCCTGTGGTACCATTGGTCTCAGTGATTCTTCACTCAAAACCCTGGCCAGGGAGTGGCCAAGGTCCTCTTCCTCCCGAATCACCACTTTCCAAGGGCAAAGGCATGTTGAAAAGGCATTTAAGACATGTGCCCGACAACCACCCCACCCCCCTATCTTCTCATCCACAGGTGGAGTAGACCTTCACTGGGTTTTGGATGCCCTGCCTTTTAGCCTACTTCTATCTGGGTTCCATGACCCACCAGGGGAATAGAGAAGGTGGACTGTTTGCTACTGCTAGCTCCAATGACCAGGGTGCGGGATCAGGTCTAATCGCCTAGCTGCGATACTTCTTTCGGAATTCAGTGCCAGGAAATCAAGTTGCCTCAGCCCAAAGAGCTGTACACATGGATTTTCTTATTACCAGCAGTCCAAGATGAACGTAAGGAAAAGAAGTCCGGATTCCCCATTGTCGCAGTTGCATCAGGCATCAAAGAGAATCTCCAGCTTCCTATTTGCATGTAGGTGGGGCAAGGAGCAAGCTGGAAGGCTCAGCCTGTAATTCGGACCCCAGGATGAAATCTCTGCCCATGGGTCCTCAGCTACTCAGGCAGGATGGCCTGGAACTGCTCCGGCACCAGCATCTGCACAACCTGCTCCTTGGTGTAAAGGTCCGGTCTCAGCCACAGCTCAGCATGCTCCTGGAGGTGTCCGAGAAAATCCCTGCGCCCAGCTACACCCTCATAGCGAAACTGCCTGCACCACTTTAAGGAGGCTGTAGGGTTGGTAGGGGGACGGGAGTCGGGGGGAAGGGGGGCTCTTTTGTGGGATAGCTGCAAGGTCCTCAACAGACTCTTCATTAGCCTCTCTGGTGGAAGACACACAGGGCTAATGAAACCTCGACCCGAGAAGCTGTGATGAGGAGGATCCCTGGCTCCTCATCTGGCAGTGACCTAATTTGATCATAGTCAGCTTCTGTTCTCTGTGTGTGAGTCTCTGGGCCTCCTTCAGTCTCCATTCTAAGACGACATTCTAAGAAGACAATGTCTCAGGTTCCCAGCAACTGACTCCAGAAAAGGCAGCAGCGATGAAACAGAAGGCAACTGAGGGATAGATGACTCACCCAGTTTCCCAGTTCTCTGATGAATCAGTGCTCTGTACTGGGCAGGTACTTACAGGTCCCTGTCTAGTTTCTAAAAGCTGAACATATATATA
>NW_022111324.1:92367271-92371135 GCF_000313985.2 Echinops telfairi
ATATAAACTTCCATGATAAGATTTTAAAAATATGGATTTTCAAGGTCCACTTCTAGAGATCTTGATTCAGCAAATCTAGAAGGTGAGGGTGCTTGGAAGCTGACTTTCCGATAAACGTGCGCAGTGATTCTGCAGGACCCAGCACACAGGCGTAAAGGGGCCATGGGAACGAAAGACCCCGGGTTGTCACTCTGTATGCATCTTTGGCGAAGAACACTGATCAGATTACAAGACTTTTTCCTGCTAAGCCCATCTCAGCCTCAGAAATGGCCTCAATGCAAGCTGAAGCGATCAATCATTTGGAGGTGCCTTCAAGATGAAACCAATTTTTCAGCCACCACCAAGAGAAACCAGGAAGGATTGTGAAGAAGTCAAGCATTTTCACAGACCACTAAGTCAACAAAGAAAGATAATAATGGAATATTTCTGTGCCTTTGCCTCACCCCCACCACCTATTATATTGGGAGAAACAGTTATTGAACTTTTCATTTATAGACTGGAGAGGGTAGATTTAAATCTTTAAATTGCTCTATTAGTTAAAGTTAACACTAGTTATTACAACTTGCAGTCCAGTCAGAAAGGGGTTCTTCCCATGCAGCCTTCCAGGTTCCAGGCCATCCTCAATAATTGGCTCTGATAGGTTTTTTGGTGCCAACCTGGTTCCCTTAGGAACATATGGGCAGAGATTAGCCTGTCAATCAGGTCACAGCTTGATTGGCAGGTGACCAAGATAAATAGCTCTCTGGAGGCCTGCCTTCTTCTCTCTCTGCTTCACCTTCCTGTTGATGAGCCACTTTGATACACGCTGATGGCAGCCAGAGCCCTAGAGATGCATCCATTGCCATTGGATCTACAAGACTTTGCACCCACCGGCCTGTGATCTTCCTGCATTCTGCATCATTGTTGTATGAGTCTGAAGAGGGATTTCTGGAGTTATGTCAGACTTATGATATAGTATCAGACATGGATTTGATCTGGATTGGGCTGGGGTGTTTGCTTGACATATAATTGCTTCTTGATATAAAGCTTTCCCTTACACCTATATGAGTGTCCCTGGATTTGTTTCTCTAGTTAGCCTGGCCTAACACAGTGGCTTTCCAAGTTACTCTGCTACCACGTCTCTGTCACTGCATTGAGTTGTAGTGCCTTGCATGTGGCTGTGATACTAGACCGCCAGATGCCAGGTCAGCATGTTTCCAGGGAGCATCCAGATTTAAAATGTTGAGGAAGAAAAAGCCTTCTGAAAATTAGCCAATGAAAACCTATCTATCTATATGGATAGATCACAGAATACTGTGCTAAAAGATGAGTCGTCCCCCCCCCCCATACAGTGGCTTCCACAAAAACTCAAACATGGCAATGATCATGAAAATAGCCCAGGTCCATGAAACATGTGTGCTTTTTTCCCTGGGATGACCATGAATTGGAGCAGACTCAGCGGCAGCTACAACAATTAGTGGCAGAGATTACCCTGGGTATTAACATTCAGCAGGCAGAGAAGAAAGAAAGGCCAGAAGAAGCCCCTAGGAAAGTGTTACAGATGATTAGCCAGAAGTCACGCTGGCCAGAACATATTCACTGGGCAGAACTCAGTCACATGGCTATTCTTACTTGCATAGGAAACGGAGAAATAGATCCTAGTTTGCGCAGAAAGAAAGGGAAATGGTTTTGGTAAGGAGTTAATACATCTCTGCTAGAGCTACCTTGTGAACCAGGTGGGACTGTGGGCATCCCCCAGAAGGAGTGATTGAGAACCATAAAGTCTACAGTGGGTAGTGCTTGGTCAATTGGTAGAAAATCATGAGTTGTTCTAATATTGGATAATTAAATTTTCTCCAGTGGAACAGTTTTCAAATTTTTAATGTTAAAAAATAAAAATAATAAAGACTGGAATTTTCTGCATCATTTTAACAATCTCTTATAATATATATTCTTTTATAGTTATTTATATTTATGATTTTGAAAACTGCCTGACCAGTCCACCTCCTGGTTTTATTAATCAGTTGTTTTTCTCCCGAATTGTTACACCAGGCTCTAAAAGGGAGGGAAAGGCCATACAAATTTGTCCCAGCCCTGTCTGTATTCTGCAATGAATATTTCAGGCATCAGACAAAAGTACAGACTAAATCTCTTTCCTTGGCAGTAAGCATATTTGTTGTAAAAATCAGTATCTGTACATGGCTCAGTTAAGGTCAGTCCCCTAGTAGTGTCATCTCCGGCTGTGGGTCCCTCAGTACTTCATCTTCCCAACTTACTCACTAAGGCTAATACCAAACGCATAGTATGGCAGTGAGGCATGGCAAAGACGAGCTACTGCATAACAAAAATCAACAGCGGTAGATATTGTTACTGTCTTCGCTAACTCCACAATAAATTCGACCATCCACTGGAGTTCCAACATGCTCAGCTTCTTGGGTAGAATTGCGACCGTATAGATAATAATATAGGCATTGTAGTTTAGCACAAAAACATGGATCAGATGGGTCCTTGCCCACCAGCTCACCCACTGAAGTGCTCCAGCGGGGGTGCTGCTCAGGGCTCTTTCTAGAAACAAAACCCCGAGTGTTTTCAATCCTTCACTGTAGAATGACTGACTTATTCTCCCCTCTGATAAAAGAGGGTTATGACTACAATTCTAAACTTGTTTGCAAATCACCTTGAGAACCTTAAAATAAAGGTGGCATTTAGTGGGAGATCAAAGCATGATGCAATTATTTTATTACCCCTTTTATTCCTGAGATTTTTCTATATGCTTGTCTTACAAACCAAAGCCAGAGCCATAAAATCAGTTTCATGCAGGTGTCTGTCACACACACAACGTAACAACTGCACTTTTGAATCAATGTAAAAAGTGCTCAGGAAGCTGAGGGTGGAGATCAACAGAGCACCAGTAATTTCTGCCTCCTTGAGGCCATTGCTACACACTGTTGTTGAGATTGTTCTATGATTAACTATTTTTAGCTATCCAAATGATCAATTTTTATCTCAGGGGTTGGATTTGTTTGTATCTCCTGACTAATAATCAGGGTGGTCTAAAACATCGTTCTCAAGCCAGTGTGCTTTCCCATGGAAGCAGAGCCCATGTCTCACCACTAACTAGTATTTCCAGAGTCGGATTGCCTGAGACCAAAAGATAAAAGAAGGGTCCGGTTGGATGGGTGGTCCATCGTGGTACAAGGAGTTAGACATGCTTAGCTGCTAACAGAAAGATTGGTTGCTCCAGGTTACCCAGAGGCACCCCGGAAGAAAGACGCGGAGGTCTACTTTTGTGAACTCGGCCTTGAAAACCCTCAGGAGCGCAGTTCTACTCAGAAACAAAAAGGTTCTTCACGAATTGGACTCCACTTGCCGGCAAACGGTTGAAAGTTGGAAGGGACCTTAGAAGTTGGCTGGTTCATCAGGGTCAATCCCTAGCATTCTAGGCAGTTAGAGGCTCAACCTTTGCCTGCAAGCATGGGGCCAACCCGCTATCACTGGGTGGGTCTGGTTGTAAAAGAGTTCTTCCTTTAGGACAGGTGAAAAAAAGTGCTGACTATGTTCAGGCGAGCCCCACGTTCTACAGGGCTGTAGGAAGCAGGAAGTAGGAAAGGCTGGGCTTGCTGAGAAGGCTCGTGGTGATCCCATTTGTCTTTAAGCCTCTGGGGTTGAGCAGACATTTATTTAAGGTTTAGCGGGTGTAGTATGTGCCCTGGGTTCCACTCAAAGTGGTGCTACTGAACAGTTTCTGTCAATCATTAAAATTTCCATCACCAGCTGTGAGAGGTCTTCAGTGAGTTAAGACAAATTCTTTCATATTCGAGAACTTCCATGAGCCAAGGCAGACTGTGTGATATTTCTCTGAGGAGTATGGAAAGAGAAGAAAAG
>NW_022111324.1:92371235-92372059 GCF_000313985.2 Echinops telfairi
GGGACGACTCAGAGCACATCCTAGACCAATTTTCATCAGTGAACGCGAAGAAGGTACAGTTGTCATTTTCAAATAGTGCCACAATGTGTTTAGTAAAAGATTAGCTAGCTTGAATTCTATTTTTGAGCTGATAGTATGCTAAACTAAAAGATGGGTATCAGATGTTTGGACAGGGAACAATTTCATTGTTAACCATAGGTGCTATTTTCCATAGACAAGCCTCTGGGGGATGGGAGAGAAAGGAAGAAGGCAGGAATTCTGGGGATATTTCTGTTTTAGTTCTTTCTGCATTTAGTCCAAACTTTAACAAGTGGGAGCCCCTTTAAATAATACAATACCTGTAGCTTTGTGCCTTCCATTTTCAGTGAAAAAAAGGAACAGAAAGAAGGTCCCCAGGTTATGGAAGAAGGGAAGCCTCTTCAGCATTGTCTGCACCGGCAGGAGTTTAAAGTGGACATCTAGCCCTCAACTTACCATGTACTTCACTTACTCAGTTTCTACTCAGCCAACCTCTACCATGTAGATAGCCCTGAAGGTAGCATGTAAGGGGATTCAGATGCTCATGCCTGATATATTTCCAAAGTAGAGAAATTTTATCTATGATCACCCCCCTAGAAGTCCTATTTTAGGATATTGGAAAGTGTAGGGGTCATTCAGGGCTTTGCCTGGCAGCCATATACCCCATAGAGAGAGTCAGAGGAAGATGGGGGTGGGTTCAGGGCACAGTTAGAGCAACCTGGCTCTGAAGAGAGGTGTAGCGGGGAAAATGATGGGATGCCATGTTTTGTAAATTCTAAGGAATAAATGCATCTATTTTTATGGAA
>NW_022111324.1:92372207-92374692 GCF_000313985.2 Echinops telfairi
AAGAGAGAGAGAGAATATATATATATTCTATAACCAAGATTTTGTGGAATTCCCCCTTCTGTCACCCTCCACCCCAGCTTGTAAAACTCTTAATATATATAGAAAGAGGAATTTATCCTTTTAAGTTGATAGATGCCCAAGAAAGTTCAGCAGCAAGAACTCTAATTTAGGTAGTTCCTTTCAATGTGATCCCAAAGCACCTGGGGAAAAATTTTTATATTTACAGTATCCATGTGAGGCAAGCATATGTCAAGAATTATGATCCCATTTAACAGGTGGGAAATCTAAGGTCTTCATGCATATAACAAGTCAGGAATAGAACTCGGGAGAAAAGCCAAGCCTGTCTGCCCACGCAAGTAGGCAGGCTGCCTGAGGTCTGTCTGCTTCAGCACGACTTTTGAGAGTATGCCTTCGCTGAAGTCATCATTCCCTGGTCAATGCAACATCAGTAGGAGTTGTGTCCGAAAGCATCCAGAGCTTTTCCCAGGTCTTCCTAACTCACTAGCAGGATAGGAGGTGGGTGAGGGGTGGGGTCTTCCTTCAATGTATCCTCAATAGCATTAACCTGGAATATTCTCAGCTTCTCTACCACACACACCTTTCATCGTGTGTACCTCCTTCTGCCCTGACACTCCTTCCCCACCTGTGTCCTGAATCACAGGCTCTCATCATGCTCTCTCTGGAACTTCCATGCCTCTTTCCTCGGCTTGCCCTGTACCTTACCTCATACATGACATCCAGACCACCTACAGGGCCCCCTGTCTTCCTGGTCCACACTTACCCCCCAATCCACCCAAATCCCCTATGTTGTTGTTCGATACCATCGAGTCAGTTCCAATTCATAGTGACCCTATGCACAACCGACCCAAACACTGCTCCATCCTCACAATCATTCCTATGCCTGAGCCCATTGATACAGCCACTGGCTCAATGCACCTTCCTCTTTTTCACTGCCTCCCACGTTAACAAACACGGTGTCTTTCTCCAGGGACTATCTCTCCTGATAATATGTCCAAAGCCTATAGGATGAAGTCTTGCCATCCTTGCCTATAGGAGCACTCTGACCTTAGTTCTTTCAATCCAGATCCATTTAGCAGTCCACGGTACTCTCAAGATTCTTCTCCAGCACCACATTTCAAATGCATTGGTTCTTCTACAGCCTTCCTTATTCAGTGTCCAACTTTCACATGCTTATGATGCAAGGGAAAATACCACGACTTAGGTCAGGTGCACCTTTGTCCTCAACGTACCATCCTCGTTTTTCAATACTCTAAAGAGGCCTTGTGCAACATATTTACCTGATGCAACATGCCTTTTGATCTCTTGACTGCTGATTCCATCAGCATTGATTGTGGATCCAAGCAAGACAAAAAAGTTGACAACTTCAACCTCTTCTCCAGTTATGAGGATTTTGGTCTTCCTTAAATTGAGTCATAATCCATATAATCCTTGATTTTATCAGCAAGTGCTTTAAGCCCTCCTCACTTTCAGCAAGCAAAGTCGTGTTATCTGCATACTACAAGTGGTTGATAAAATTTCCTCCAATCCTGATACCACATTTTTCTTCACATAAACCAGCTTCTCTGATTATTTGCTCAGCACACAGATTGAACTAGTATAGTGACAACGCTGACACACACAGCTTTCCTCATTATAAACCATGCAGAATTCCCTTGTTCTGTTTGCACAACTACCTCTCGATCCCTACATACTTTCCTCATGAGCACAAAGAAGCATTCCAGAATGCTAATTCTTCAGTGTATTATGGCCCTCCCAATCAAATGCCATTGCACAGGCATTACAACCCAAGTCAACATCTTCCTGATATTTCCTCTGACATCAACAATGATATCCTTTGTTCCATATCCATATTCTTTTTTGAATTCTGCCTGAACTTCTGAAAGTTCCCTGTCAATGTACTGCTGCAATCATTGTTAGGTGATCGTCAGCAAAATTTTACTTGCGTGTGATATCAATGATATTGTTCTATAGTATGAGCATTCTGTTGGGCCACCTTTGTTTGGAACGGGCACACATATCGATCTTTTCTAGTCATTTGACCAAGTATCTATGTTCTAAATTTGCTGGCATAGATGTGTGAGTGCTCCCATTGTTTCTTCAGCTTTCTGAAACGTTTCAGTGACTATTTCATCAATCACTGGGCCCTTGTTTTTTGGCTAATGCATTCATTGCAGTATGAACTTTTTCCTTCAACACCATTGGTTCTTGCTCAGAAGTTACCTTCTGAAATGATGGAATGTTCACTAGTTCTTTTTAGTACAGTGATGATTTCCTGAGGGTATGGGAAGAGACTATGGGAAAGGGGGGAAAGGGGACCTGAGAACTAGGGTGACTGTATAATCCAAATTCAGGGGAACAAACATCAGAATTTTAAGTGAATAGCTACATTGGATGGTGTAAGTTATGGCAATAAAGCAATAATATATAATATATTAAGGGTTCAGTGGGTGGTAGGGTGCGGGGG
>NW_022111324.1:92375692-92377947 GCF_000313985.2 Echinops telfairi
AAAAGAAAGAAAATGATGATGGCAGCAATTATAGAACTATGCTTGATCTAATGGAACTGTGGATTGTAATTATATGTATAAAAGCTCCTAATAAACTTAAAAAAAAAAGGAATGGTGTGGCATTCATTGTGAGAAAGGATCTTGCTAAATCTACCATGAATTACAATGCTATCTGGGATATGATTATAGCTATCCAACTTCAAGAAAATCCAATCAATATAACAATTATTCAACTTTATGCACCAGCCATAAAGCTACTTAGGGGTGAAGAAATTCAAGAATTCTACCAAGAACTTTAGTCGGAAATTGATTAAACATGCAATCAAGATGCCTTGACAGTTACCGGTGATTGGCATGCAAATGTTGAAAACAAAGAGTAAGGAATAGTAGTTGGAAAATAGGAACTTGATAGAAATGAAACTGCAGATTGTATGATAGAACTTTGCAAAGCCAAGAACTTGTTCATAGCAATATCTTTGTTCAACAACACAAACGGCAACTATACACATGGACTTCCTCAGATGGAATACACAGAAATCAAATTGACTATATTTGTGGGAAGACAGGATAGAGAAGCTTATAAGTTGTATAAGCTCAATACCAGCAGCTAAAGCCAGACCAAGATCCGATCATGGAAGAGACCATCAATTGCTCATATGTAATTTCAGGATAAAGCTGAAGAAAATGGAAACAAATCCACAAGAGTCAAAATATGACTGAGTCTCTCCTACCTGAATTTCGAGACTATCTCAAGAACATGCTTGCTGCATTGAACACTAATAGCAGAAGACATGACGGGCTGTGGAAAGACATCAAGGCCACCATTCATGAAGAAAGCAATAGGTCATTATAAAGGTAAGAAAGAAAGAAAAGATTAACTCTGAAACTTGCAATTAATTATAGAGTAGCTAAAGCAAATAGAAGACCCCTCATAGCTGATTGATTTTGTTCTGTCTCTCCCTGTTCTGTCTCCTTCTGGCCAGGACCCACCTTCCACTGATCTCTGGAGACCCTTAACAGCTGCCCCACTGCCAATGAAACCAATATAAAGGGAGTTGGATATCAGGCTCCTTACAAGTAGGCCAAACCTGCCTTTCAAACTTTATTTCCTTTATTCCAGGAAATTCCCTTGGTGGGATAGACTTGGTTGCTAAATGAAAAGTTGATGATTTAGATCTATCCAGAGGACCCTGGGAAGAAAGTCCTAGCAATCTACTTTGAAAAGCTCGTCATCTGAAGCTCTGCACTCAAAGATGCATTGCCACGGAGTCATTTCTGACTCCTACTGAGCCTATAGGGCAGGGTAGAACTGCCCCTGTGGGTTTCTACTAGTTACAGGAGTAGAAAGCCGTATGTTTCTCCTTAGTAGCTGTTGGTTGTTTTAATCTGTTGACTTGTAGGTCACAGGCCAATTTATGATGTTCTATACCACCAGAGCTCATTATTGAAAACACAAAGGACCACAATTCTACTGCACAACACAGAGGGCTGCCTTGAGTCAGGGTTGATTCTATGGAGATTGATTTGGTTTTGATTTACCTCTACTCCAAATAATATCATCTGCTCATAACTTTCTTTCTCTATATTTTTCTTTAAGGAGTCATGTGGCCTAGGAAGCTACTCATTGGGCTGCTAACCACAGAGGCATCAGTTTGAACCCAGCAGCCCCTCCAAGGGACAAAGATGGGGCTTTCTGCTCCTATAAAGAATCACAGTCTTGGAAACCCACAGGGGTGATTCCACTCTGTCCTATAGGGAATTGGCATTCACTCCATGGCAGTGAATTTGGTTTTGTGTTGGTTTGCCATTTCCTATTTCTCACTCCAAATCCTTTCCCAGCCTTAATTGCTGACTCAGACATTGTCCTCTGTGTTAGTCTGGGTAGACTGAGAAACAAACCCAGGGAGACTCATATGTGAATAGGAAAGAGCTTTATATAACAGAGCAAGTGTACATTTAGAAAACATCCCAGCCCAATCCAGATCAAGTCCATAAGTCTGATATTAGCTCATGTGTCCGATACCAGTCTATAATTTTCTCTTCAGACCCACACAACACATGCAATGACGCCAAATGCAGGAAGATCACAAGCCAATGGGTAGAAAGTCTTGTGGATCCAGTGGCAGAGGAAGCATCTCAAGGCAGGCGTGGGTCTGCACGTGGAGGAGGCATAGCACCATGTGTCTTGTCAGCTGGAAGACGAAGCAGAGAGTCTGTCTGTATCTGGCCTCCAGTGAGCTATTTTTCTCTGTGGC
>NW_022111324.1:92378747-92380348 GCF_000313985.2 Echinops telfairi
AAAAAGTGCTTTGGAAAAACTATTAACTCAATGCTTAACAGAAAGAAGCCCCGTAATTATCCATAAACCCTCAGGCAGGAAAACTATTCTTTGCTACCTCTTACCTGGGAGAGCCCCTACCCTTGAAGCTAAACTTCAGTCACACCTGGAACTGCTGTAATCCCATTGCAAGGGTTTCTTAGGGCCCCAAGGACAGGAGGGGCCTGTGACCGAAGTGCGGGGGGAGGGGGGCAGGTGCTTTCCCTCCAGCCACCACTGTTCTTGGACTTCTTTAAAAGTCATACAACTGTGGGCTAAGGTGGCCTGCATTCCTAGTTGCTGGGAAACGGGATGGCTGTATACGCTGTTCTTTCTTGGAGTGTCAATTCAAAAGTGCTCCTGACCCAAACACACGTGGCATCACCCTGGCTCATGCTGAGGGGTGGGGATGGGGCTGGGATGCTCACTGGGTGAGGAGGAGAAAAACTGCCCAACAGAGGCTAGCCTGGGTGACCTCCTTCTGAAATTAGGTGGGTAGCAGCAGGAGGCGGGGATGGCAGGAAGCTCCTATGGGCACCCCCCCCACCACCACCCAGCAAGAGTTTCTGATGTTCGAACAGTGTGCCAAAAGTGCGGAGGACAGGCCCACTCGTTCACAATGTGGGCCTGTCATGGGCCACTGTCAAATGCCTTGGTGAAGGGCAGAAGTGACTCTTCTTAGAGGGCAATCAGGCCCTGCCAGACATATTGGGGAAGATGTGGGATCCTGGTCAGTGTGCATTTGGTTACTGTCGGGCCCACACTCACAGTTCTTTTGCCCTGGCCTCAGTGCGTGGCCCAGCCCTTCTGTTGCTGCAGATACAAACATTTCCACATTAGGCAGGCTGGCTGCACTACACGCCCCCTACCTCCCCCCCACCCCGCCTCTGACCTTGCCCCTGTTCGCCTTCTTTCCCAGCAGGGGAGGAGGGACAGCGGTAACCCAGTGATCTCAGGTGACCTCCCAGACCTGCCTGGCTCCTATCCAGCTCCTAGCCTCCACAAGTAGCACAGTCCTTTCTAGGTCAGTCTTATGACTGGGTTTCCAGGCATTTGGCAAAATTTAGCAAAAGTCCCTTGAAACTCTCTGCTCAGTGGTTACACTACTTACGGGCTTCCTTGGGAACACCCTAGAAACTTGGGGTTCCAGCACCCAGCGCTGATGCTGGGAATGGATCGAGTTTGCCTTGGTCGCGGTTACCTCCTTTTTCATCTTTAGCTTCTCCTTTTACGCAGACCCGATTTCCCTTTTGGGCTCAAAATTGTGCACGATAATTATTATACATAGTCCGACACACACCCACATTTGAGGAGCCCTGGCGCTGTAGTGCTTATGGGTTGGGTTGCAATCCGTATGGTTGGCAGTTTGAAACCATCAGCAGATCCTTAGGAGGAAGCCTGGGTTTTCTGCTCCTATAAACAGTTAGTCTCAGAAACCCACAGCAAGTTGCTAGGAGCCAGCATTGACTCGATGGCAGTGAGTCTTGTTTGGGGACACACCTATATTTAGGCCTGCACTCTCAAACACAGTAGCCACTTGCCACATGCAGCGAATCGAAGCAGTTGAAATGTGGTGAGAGTGA
>NW_022111324.1:92382598-92384929 GCF_000313985.2 Echinops telfairi
TGAGGGGAGGATACATTTTCATCTTCAATTGATTTCATAAGTGACCTTGAATGATTCTCTTGCCCTCCCCTCAGGCTCTTTGCTCTACAGTGGAACCATTAACCTCACTATCAGTCCGCAAGAATGAAACCAAGATGGTGAGGCTGAGTATAGCTGGAGTCATTCCCTATGCATTCCCCAGACATGTACTAGGCACCCCTGGTTCAAGGCAGGCACAGGAGCTAAGGAGACACCACTGAAAAAGGCCACACTCCCTGTCCTGAAACAGTTGGGAAAGGTCGGAGGAGAAAAGGCCAACATTTGGAAGGTAGAATATGGAAGGTTACACAAGAAACACCAGCCATCAAGTGAACTCTGATCCATGGTAACCCAGGTGTTAGAGTAGAGCTGTGCTTCATCGGGTTTTCAGTGGCCGATTTTTCAGAAGTAGATCAACAGGGCTTCAAGGCACTCTTGAGTGGATTTAAGCCTCCTACGTTTCAATAAGCACTTGAGCACATTAACTGTTTGCACCGCCCAGGGCTCCAGAAATGCAGAGGAAGGCCCAAAAAGCTCTGCCTGGGGAGTTTATGGGACATGGAGAAGGCCACAAATGAGTGTTTCGGAAATGTAAGTGGGAGTTGGTTGAATGAAGGGGGAAGGGAGGTGCATCTAGGCAGTGGACAGAAAGAGTGAGTGTTCCCACACGTTGGGGCTCTGCAAGGCAGGAACCACCTTCTTCCTCTCTCCCCTCTTTGCAGCAACAACCGTGGCAGCTCCTGTTTCTTGAGTACTGTGCTTTCAATGCACCAGGTCCAATGTTAGATGTTGGAGATATATACACTTTCTCTCTATTAGTTCTTGTCACTCTCCGATGGCTATGATCACGCCTATCGCCTCCGATGTGTCTCAGAGAGATACAGTGACTTGCTCAATGTCAAACAGATGTTAAGGTCAAAGCCTAACCTCTGTTTACATTCCGACCCTGAGCAATTATAGATGATAGGTTTGTGGGGGAATGGGGAGGCTGGGAGCAAGAGTAACTCCCTCTTCTCCCCCACACTGCATGAACCCATGAGCTCCCTGGAGTGTGCTTTGGGGTTGTAGATGCCTACTCCCCTATGTGACTCACAGAGAAGTAGCTCAGGAGACTGCGGCAAACCTATCTTTTTTGGGTGGCTAAGAACAACGTCCAAAGTGAGGAGAGTCCCAAAGGGAACTCTCCTCCCTCGGGAACTCTCCTCCCTCGCGACTGTGGAAGACACTCTCCAGACGTGTTTGTCACCAAGTTCTGAGCCAGCAGCAGGAGTACCTGATTTCCACAGTGCTCTGCAGGCTGCTACTCGCCCCCTGACAATCCTGATGCTCCTTCCCTCTCGGGACTTATCCAGTGACATCCCGAAGGAATGCCTGGCACCTAGGCAACCTTGGGAGAAAAACACCCTGCTAGATAAAAATTCTCCCTGCCTAGGGCTTTGCTAGGAGGAATGATTGTCCCCTGGTTAGGCCCAATGATGGCTCTTCTTGCTCAAGCATTTATAGGGAGCCAAGAGCCCTCCTACTACAGGCTCTCCCACATTGTTGGGGTGAATCACCACCAACACCACCCCGCCCCTGTGACACTGATTTGAGGGAAGACCTTGGCCCCACAGGTGAAGTGGCAGCTGAGAAATGGAGTGTAGTCATGCTTTGGAGCAGGGCCAAGGAATTTGGGAGCGGAGGTGGACATCAACTTGAAACCTGCATTTCATCTTCCTGGACCTTTATCTACCTTTGTCTGGAACCAGGCAGGAAGTTCCCTCTGAAGGCCGAGAGGGAAGGAAGTCATGTTCAGGAAGGGCCTGAAAGCACAGGAGCTCTTCCCCCAAAACTAGGAAGGTTCATGCCAAGCCAGGAGGGTCCCTGGATTTCCGTGGGCCCAAGAGAAGCACGTAAAAGCTCTTTCCTCATGGCTCCTCCTCCTGCTCTTCTGGGTTAGCTCAGTGCAAGATTGACTCAGCCCTCAGCTCCACATGGAAGCCTAGGGTGGTGTCACTGCCCCTGCTTCAAGGGACTTTTGGTTTGTTTGGTCTGTGATCTCCTGGAACCTTGAGAGCACTGTTTGTGTGTGAGGGTGTGGTGAAGACGATGATGGGAAGTGGTGGGCATATCACAAACTGGCTCCACAACTTCCTATTGTTACATTCCTGGAGTGTTTTCCTCGGTTCTTGCTTCTCAACCCAAAAGAAGATTGCAGCAGAAGCACTTCTGTAATCCAAGTAACTTTTCTGAGGGACAGGGAGGTTTCACGCAGGACAGTCTCAGGAAGTACACAATCTCCTGGAAAGTGTGCAAGGCCACATGGTGAGGGGG